>NW_028261381.1:171536130-171886130 GCF_051295495.1 Thamnophis sirtalis | reverse complement strand
ATTTCTCTCTTTCAAAAGGTACATTAACAGTGTGTGCTTAGGTTTTTATTTACCACATTTCTGAATCTCCCTGACAGAGAGAGAGTCTTTTTATATTTTATGTTATTTAAAACAAATTGTATTTTCAAAAACGTGATTGTCCATAAAGGAACAGATAAGTACTGTGGTTATGCCATTATAGCTCCATAGAACATTAATAAAGGATACCATTTAGGTAGAACATTTTAAGTTATTCTTACATTATTTTAAAAAGAAGTATAAATTTCTGAGTGCAATGCGGCTGTTTTCACTATGTTATTGTTTGCAAATGTTTATGACAAAGCAGTTTGGTTTGTAATATATATTTTTGCAGTCAAACTGTCTATCAGCACTGATTTGTAATTCACAGGCAAGTAAATTCACAAGCAAGGGACCCATCTAAATCTCTCTGTCTGTACTTTTTTCTGGAAGAAGACTGAAGAATATCTTCTCCAGAGCCTTACACTAAATTAAACTTAAATATTTACTTTGTTGGGATTAAACCTGTAGGAAGGTAGCACCCACCCCTCTCCTAGGAAAATGAGATATTTATGGAAATATTGAAAGGGAAGAATATTTCCCCCTAAAAGGGAGGCAAAAACTCACTCCCCACCTTTGTCAATGGAACTAAGGACTGAGTCAGTCTATTCTACATAACAAAGATCTACCTCCTTCAGGCAGAGCCATAATAGGAATCCCAAAGCCCTTTCATTACATCATCACCCGGCAAGGCTCAACCAAGCCTGTGACTTAAAAGACAACCTAGTGTTACCCCTTCATGGCTCCATCAGAGTCTGACAACCAATTAAAAAATTCACCAGAGAGGGCATAAAACTCCCTTTCTTCCCTTTTTCTTCAAGATCTTCAAGGTATGTGATCCCCCTTTTCCCCAGGACCTCAAACCATGTGGTCCTGTCCACCATTACAACCATCTTCCCAACAGGGATGTGCAGTCAGGGGAGGCAGGAGAGGCAGAGCCTCACTACTGTCATCATGAAAAGAAAAGAAATGTAAAAGGAAAAAGGCAAGAGCTGAGGTCAGGCTGAGCTAGTTGCTGCCAGAGTCACCATGGATGACTCTGCTTAGTGCTTAACTGTTTAAAAAAGCCTCTTAAAAAGCGCCCTCTATAGGAGGCGGCAGGAGAATGACGTGCCTCATCTAGTCTGACTATGATCACTCGAGCAGAGCTAAGCAAGGGTTAAAAGCCAAAAAATTCATGTTGTTCTCCTGCCTCCTCCTGTAGAGGGCGTTTGTTTAGAGGCTTTTTAGAGGCTCTGGGAGAAACTAGCCCAGCCTGACCTCAGCTCTTGCCTTTTTCCTTTTACATTTATTTTTCTTTTCATGATGGCAGGCAAGAGCAGAGTTGAAATCCTCTCTGAAACAGCTGGAAAAGGTACGTGTGTGGGGAGGGGGAGGAATTCAAAAAGTTTGATTGCATGCAGAGCCACGTTGCCTTTTCAAACACACACACACACAGCTGGATAAAAGTATATAAGCTCAACTGCACTGATTACAAGTTTGAAAAGGCAACGTGGCTCCACCTGTAATCAAAGGCTCGGATCGGAAGGCAGCAGTGGAAGGGGGGGTATGGCAGAGGAGCTGCTTTCAAGCCATTGGAAAATATATCCAATCCAACATCAGTGATTGTGTTTGTTTGAGAGTGAATGAGAGGGAGGGATCCAATTTCTCTGTGTATGTGTGTCTGTTTGAGAGGGGAGAGGGAGGGAGGGAGGAAGGAAGGAGGGGGAGGGAGAAGAAAAAGAATGAAGAAAAACTTATTTCGCAAAGGAGAAAAACAAATGCTGTCGCTTTAAATTGGAACTGAGCATGCCTGGTTGTGGAATTCTGGGACTTGAAGTCCACAAGTCTAAAAAATTTGAAACCCATGTCAGTGCCTCACCAGCCATAAACCTCACCGCACGTCACTGCTTCCCAAACAGCCTCCATGTTTCCAGTGTCTTTCTCCCACTTGGAACCGAACCCAGATGGACATTTCTTCTGACAAACCCATGTAAATAAAAGGGAGAAGCGATCACTTAGAATCTACTAGATTGGATGACGTATTTGACTGCCAACACATGACCCTGAGATCCCAAGCTAGCCGGGGACCAACGCTGACCACAAATTGTTTTGTTTCGCTGTTGTGACGTCAACATAGGCTGTGAGCGGAGGGCTTCGCTGTGAAGGAACCAGGAACACTTTGGTGTTTTTTATTTCTTGAAATCTTATTGAACAAGGAATGATGGATAATCTCTTCCTGAGCTAGGCCAGATGAAGAAGGGCAGAGGACTATGAGGGTTTACTAGCCCAATTTAACTGTCAACATAAATTACCCTTAAATTGATTTAAGAACAAGAGATTAGCTGTGCAATTCCATCTGCTAATTGATTTAAAGATGTCCTTCCAAAAGAGGCATATGTGGAGGCTGTGTTATTCAAAGACACGATTCGCTTTTATTCGGATTTTAGCCCTGTTTTCTGACCTTGCCTTTATGATTAATCAGCATACAGCTGGAAGGGACCTTGGAGGTCTTCTAGTCCAACCGCTTACTCAAGCAGGAGATCCTATACCAGTGATGGCGAATCTTTTTTTCCTCAGGTGCCGAAAGTGCACATGTGTGTGCGACAGTGTCCATGTGTGTGTGCCCACACCAGGGGTGGGTTCCTGCCAGTTCTAGCCTCTTCTATAGAAGAGGTTCCACAAATCTACAGTGCCGTTTAGAACCGGTTCCAGCTCCCTCCCCCCGCCCATCCGCACATCATCAAGATGAAGAGCGAGAGGAGGAATTCTGGGAGTTGAAGTCCACAAGTCTTAAAGCTGTCAAGTTTGAACACCCCTGGGGTTTTTTTTTCTAAAGGGTTAGGGGTGCGAGGGTCTTGTAACTTGACAGCTTTAAGACTTGCATGTTTCAATGCCAGAGTTCCTGAGCCAACATTTTGGTTGCTAAGCAAGAGCGTTGTTAAGTGAGTTTCACCACATTTTACAAGTTGGCCATGCCCACCCAATCACATGGCTGGCAAGCCACTCCCACCCAAATTATATATATAATTTTTAGACAAACAAACACAAACCAAACATAAAATCATCTTCTAGTTACATACAGTGTGCCGGTTGGTTACAAAACTTTTGTGCATCCTCTCCATAGTCCTCACTTACAATTTATATAAAACCTCGTATTATCAATCTAGTATGTATGTATGTGTGTCTGTGTGTGTGCACGCACGCACATACGTGCACATGCGCACATGTGCACACACACACATATATATAGATATATAGATATATAGATATATAGATAGATAGATAGATAGATAGATAGATAGATAGATAGATAGATAGATAGATATATACATATATACATATTATACATATATACATATATACATATATACATATATACATATATAATAGAATAGATATATAGATATATAGATATATAGATATATAGATATATAGATATATACATATATACATATATACATATATACATATATACATATATACATATATACATAT
The DNA here is from genome assembly GCF_051295495.1 of Thamnophis sirtalis. Lineage (NCBI taxonomy): Eukaryota > Metazoa > Chordata > Lepidosauria > Squamata > Natricidae > Thamnophis > Thamnophis sirtalis. The sequence continues at coordinate 171,882,596 of NW_028261381.1, read as the reverse complement.
ATACATATATACATATATACATATATACATATATACATATATACATATATACATATATACATATATACATATATACATATATACATATATACATATATACATATATACATATATACATATATACATATATACATATATACATATATACATATATACATATATACATATATACATATATACATATATACATATATACATATATACATATATATACCGTGTTTCCCCCAAAATACGATCTGTCCTGAAACTAAGGCCTTGACACATTTTTCTGGTGGGCAAAAATATAATCCCTCCCCCGCAAATAAGCCCCCTGGACACCCCCCCCCCACCTCCGGCCAGGCAGAGCGCCACTCACCAACCTAGCGGTATCCCGAAGGTGCCAAGCCGCAGAAACCGGAGGGGGCAAAGGTGATCATGTTGCTTGGCGCCTTCAGGATACCCTAGGTTGGTGAATGGCGCTGTGCCCAGCTGAAGAGAGGGGGTGGGTTGCTGGGGCGGCGGCTGTCTTGCGAGCGGGCTCCCAAAGAGCCGGGCACAGCCTCAGGGTTGAACAGCTGTGTTGCGCTGTCACAGCAGCAACCACACTCACAAGCAGCCATCCGGCAAACCCCCTTGCCAGCCAGGCACAGCGCCATTCACTGACCTAAGGGTATCGCCAAGCCACATGAGCGCCTGTTCACCGCCGTCCAGCTCTCACAGCTTGGCGCCTTTGAAATGCCAGTGAATGGCACTCTGCACAGCTAGAGGGGGGGGGGTTACGCGAGCGGCTGTTCCGCTCCCGTTCGCATGCCTCCCAGCCTCACAATGCTCTGGTCCAGCTCTCCCCGCAGAGGCAGAGCACCTCCGCTGCCGCCACCGCCACCGCCATCCCAGCATGGCTTTTTCAGCGGCTTCCAAACCAAGTTTTGGGCACTCTGGGCGTCCGCTCTATGGTTGTACACTCTTGGAGTATGCTCTGCCGGCAGCCGATTCACAACCATAGAGCGTACGCCCAGAGTGGCCACATATACACACACATATATATTCATTGTTCATCATTTATTTGACTATAACTACTATTACTTCATTTTATGCGAGATATTCTAAATTTTGAATTAATTTATATGATGACATTTCATTACATCATCCTAGACCCATCCAATAGTAGGACATCTTTATATTATATTCTGTATCATTCCATTATCCGTGTCTCTAGCATATTTCATTTCCATACTTTTTTGTCCAACCATTGATAATATAAATCCCATATCTTATAAAATTGCTTCTCTAATTTCTCTCTAATTTCAAATGTCAATTTGCTCATTTCAGCACATTCCATTATTTTCTGAATAACTTCCTCCTGCGTTGGAAGGTCTTATTTTCTTTTGACCCCTGAAATAAGCGCTTGGCCTTATTTTCGGGGAGGTCTTATTATTTTTGAGGTGCAGGAGGCCTTTAACCTTGGCCTGCGGCCCGCGACTCAGCTGATCCAGAGAGGGCCGGAAGTTCCGTCTCTGTTTCTGGCCGTGACCCGTCAAAACCGCGCTCGACTAAACCGCGCCCGATTAAACCACGTCGCTGACGTCATCAACAGGGTGACAACAGCCAGCGCGGAGAAAGAAGGGCGCTTTAAATAGCGCTTTGAAAGCAAGCCGATTCAACTTAAGGTAAGGGTTAGGTTTAGGGTTAGCTTTAGAGTTAGGTTAAGGGTTAGGTTTAGGGTTAGGGTTAGGGTTAGGTTTAGGGTTAGGTTAAGGGCAGGGGTGGGTTTCAACCGGTTCACGGCGGTCCCTGTGAACCGGTTGGTCAGCGAACCCGGAAGTAAGTAACTTCCGGGAACGGCGAAGGGCCCACCCGCCCGCCCGCGCTCCTTACCCGGTTTTTGACGAGTTCTGCGCTTCCACGCATGCGCAGGACGCATACAGCGCCTGCGCGATCCTCCAGGAGCAGCTGGAGCATCACACAGACGCTAGTATGCACACGTGCACCGCGCGCGTGCACGAGGACGCCGCCGGCCCCGTTCCAACTGAACCGGTTGGAACGGGGCGAGAAACCCACCCCTGGTTAAGGGTTAGGGTTAGGTTAAGGGTTAGGATTAGGTTTAGTGTTAGGTTTAGGGGGGTTAGGTTTAGGTTTAGGGGTTAATTTTAGGTTTAGGGTTTACAGCGTGCTTCTGTCTCCGCGCTGTTGTCGCCCTGTTGATGACGTCAGTGACGCAGTTTAGTCAGACGCGGTTTAGTCGAGCGCGGTTTTGTGGTGGAACCATTTCTGGCACACTCTTGCCAGCCCTAGCGTCGCTGGGCCTGGTGCTCTTTTTGCGACCGCCACTAAGAGAAGGGGCACTGTAGCTAGGGCTTGCAGGAGCAGCCTCCACAAGGCCATTCTGCAGGGATGGTAGGTGCATTCAGGGCCCATGGGGCATGTTCCTCCTCCTTCCCCTCCCCAACCGGAAATGGCGGGGACTGGCTGCGCATGCGTTTAAATATTTCCGGGAAGGGCTTATTTTAGCACATGCTCTCAAAAGCCCGATTTGGCTTATTATCCAGGGAGGTCTTATTTTCGGGAAAACGGGGTAGTGTAGGAAGTTAGCACCCCCCCCTCCCAAAAGAAAATGAAATATTCTAGGAAATATTAAAAAGGCAGAACATTAGCCTGTTTTCCTGAAAATAAGACCTCCCTGGATAATAAGCCCGATCGGGCTTTTGAGCGCATGCGCTAAAATAAGCCCTCCCCGAAAATATTGCAACACAGCAGCGCCCATGAGGTGACCACGCTCACCCCCTCCTCTTGCACCCCCAAAATAATAAGACCTCCCAAAAATAAGGCCAAGTGCTTATTTCAGGGGTCGAAAGAAAATAAGACCCTGTCTTATTTTTCGGAAAACACGGTATATTTCCCTGGATGAGAAATGGAGAAATGTGGGTTTTTTTAGGCAGGAAGCAGAAAGACTCTTAATAGCTCCCACTTTCCTCAATAGCCCACAGCAGATGTCAGCACTTAAGAGATAAAGGAGATAGCTAGGTCTATTCATAAGCAAATGCCCTCACTCAAGATCCAACAAAGGTAGGATTAGCCCTCAGCCATAATAGGAATTGCTCAAAGCCCCTTCATTACATCATTCATCACCCAGCAAGATTCAACCTGGCCCCTTGGAGTCTGACAACCAATCAGAATCCATTTCTCACACAGGAACAGGAAGCTCCAAGCAGGGCCCAAGAGGGGGTATAAATCTCCCTCTTTCACCCAGGTGTTTTTTTTTGCCCAGGATCTCAAGCCATGTGGTCCTGTCCACCCTTAAACCATCTTTCCAAGCAGCCTCCATGTTTCCAGTGTCTTTCTTTCCACTTGGAACTGAACACAAATAGATGGACATTTCTTCCAACATTAGTTTTCATCCATTGTTTCTTGACCTGCCTCTGGTGCTTTGGAGAATAATTTGACCCCTTCTTCTTTGTGGCAGCCCCTCAAATACTGGAATATTGCTATCAAGTCATCCCTAGTCCTATTTTTCTCTAGCTAGCCATGCCCCCGCCCACCGATCATGCAACCGTTCTTCGTGTGTTTTAGTCTCCAGGCCTTTAATCATCCCAGTTGCTCTTTTCTGCGCCTTTTCCAAAGTCTCAACATCTTTTTTGTGATGTGGTGACCAAAACTGGATGCAGAATTCCAGGTGTGGCCTTACTAAGATTTTATTTATTTATTTGTTTGTTTGTTTGTTTGTTTGTTTGTCTTGTATGCCAAATCCCACTCCCAAAGGACTCTGGGCGGCTCACAATAGACAAGGGAAGGGGGATAAATAGACAAAGACAACACTTAAAAAAAAACACGCAACATTCACAGTTTCCGTGGGCCTGGATGTTTCACAAGCCCCCCGGCCTGCTGGAGCAGCCAGGACTTGGTGGCTTTGCGGAAGGCCGGGAGGGTAGTAAGGGTCCGGATCTCCACGGGGAGGTCATTCCAGAGGGCTGAAGCTGCAACAGAGAAGGCTCTCCCCCGGGGAGTCGCCAGCCGACATTGGCTGGCAGATGGAATCCGGAGGAGACCTAACCTGTGGGATCTAATTGGTCTAAGGGAGGTAATCGGCAGGAGGCGGTCTCTCAGGTACCCAGGTCCGATGCCATGTAGGGCTTTATAGGTAATGTCCAGCACCTTGAAGCGGGTCCGGAGACTAATTGGTAGCCAGTGCAGCTCGCGGAGGATAGGTGTGATGTGGGTGTACCTGGGTGCACCCACAATCGCTCGCGCGGCTGCGTTCTGGACTAACTGAAGTCTTCGAAACACTCTTCAAGGGCTGCCCCTTTATTTATAGTTTACAGAGTGGTCTGCAAATGTTCCTTCCTCCTCCAAGGTTACCCAATATCACACACACACACACACGCACACGCACACACACACCACTCCAATTGGTCTTCCAATTTTCCAAAATAACTCTTGAAGATGCAAACCAGTGATCTTGGAATCCATAACTCAAAAAGAGAAACTGAGATAGGCTTCCTATCCTGTATTTCAGCACCCTCAAAAATCTGTAGAGGGCCCCCCTCACTTCTTGACACAATCTGCTCAAGACGATTTGCAAGAAGGTTTATATTCCGCTTTCTAATTCCATTCCAGGCCAAAACACCAATTATTTGCGGATTAACAGATGAGCAGAGTTGGGACCTTGTAGGTCATCTAGTCCAACCCCGTGCCCAAGCAGGAGACCCTACACCATTTGTGACAGATGGCAGTCCAATCTCTTCTTGAAAGCCTCCAGTGATGAAACTCCCACAACTTCCGAAGGCAACTTTTGTTCCATCCCTCGATTGTTCTCACTGTCTGAAAATGTCTCATTATTTCTAGGTTGGATCTCTCCTTGATCAGCTTCCATCCATTATTCCTTGTCTGGCCTTCAGGGGCTTTGGAAAATAGCTCCACCCCCTCCTCTCTGGGGCAGCCCCTCAAATATTGGAAGACTGCTATCCTGTCTCCCCTGGTCCTTCTCTTCACTAGACTAGCCATGCCCAGTTCCTGCAACCGTTCATTGTATGTTTTAGCCTCCAGTCCCCTAATCATCTTTGTTGCTCTTCTCTGCACTTTTTCTAGAGTCTCAACATCTTCTTTATAATGTGGTGACCAAAATTGGATTGCAGTATTCTAGGTGTGGTCTTACCAAGGCTATTTAGAGTGGTATTAGTACCTCCCTTGATCTTGATTGTGCCCCTCTGTTAATGCAATTTAGGATTGCATGATGGTGCTGGTTTAACAGAGGCTATTTCAAATAATTAAACAATGATGGGACAATGGGATCAGCTCCTAAGAAAAAGGTCTGGAGTTTTAATATGCTCGGAATATTCTGAATACTCTGAAATTCAGAGTATTCATTCTGTAACCTGCCTATTACCCCAGAGAACATACTGTCACATTTCAGGGGCACAACAGTGGAGGAGAAACTATATCCCCCCAGGTTGCCTCTGAGCATGTGCAAAGAGCAGTCCCCAAAGACCTCTCGGAGAGATGGAGAGGGAATCGCATCAGCAAAAGCCCACCCGAACAGTTAACGAGAAATGTAGAAAGCTGTAGTGGTACTAGATCAAAATCCAAACGCTTCCTGTTTTGGGATTGATGGGCAGGGCCAGATTTTGGGGCCATCTACTTGGTAGACCCAAAGGTGGCAAACCCACCGCCAAAATCAGCAGAACCTCCAAACAAACATGGGATAGACCCCAGCCAACGCCCCCCCCCACCCTCCAAGCCAAAAGATAGCTCAGCTGCATCATTGGATAACGGAAAAGACAAAAGGCTACTCACTCGGACGATGTAGGAGACTCCGGGGCCTAAAACTCGGTCGTCGGGATGCAGCCAACCTTGGACCGGTTTGCTGATGAAACTCCCTTTCCGGCTCCACTCCTCCCCAGGGGCTCGGGGCCCCGGGGCCCGAGGCGTCTTCCTGCTCCCGGCCGTCCCTCCTTTCAGCCTGCTGCAGGGTGTGGCACAAACCGGTTCGCAAGCACTGAGGACGGCGGCCAGGCCTGACCCCGAGGCCGATGAAGGCACCGCGACGCCTTCGGCCTCTGCCAGGCTGCCGGTTTTGACCGATGAGGAGAGATCTTTGTTGGCACTGGACGGGCTGCGGCTGAGGAAGCCGGACGGGCTGGAGAATTTCCACTGGGGCATCTTTGGGAGGAGGGTGCAAAAAGTGGTGACCACCTCCTGTTCCTCCCCCAGGGGAGATGGGGGGTTCACGGGGGCAGCAGGGGGGGCTGGGGAAGAGAGCGGGGTGGCCGCGGTGACTTTGCTGCTCATGGCTGGCTTCTCAGAGGGCGTCAGCGAGTCCTTCCGAAAAGGATCATGCTTGGAATCTGTCCGCTTGCCCTGCTGTGGATGGTCTGGCTAAGTGGTTTTAGAGTGCTTAGATGACTCTTCTCCTCCGGCTCGCCTATCATCCCTGCCACAGCACATCAGTTCCCCCCCCCCACTCCCCTCCCAAGCCTAGGAACAACCTCCCACCCCCACCCCCTTGGGAAGATCAGTTCACACCATGATGTCATGGCACTGTGGTTTCTACATTCCCCCCCCCCCGCCACCCTGACCAACTGCTGCACACTCCGAGGGACGAGGGATGGACGGATGCCGAGATTTTTTTTCCTCCGCTGGGATGGCTCTGCCCATCTCCTTTGCAGAGATGGTGTAGAGAGTGGCTGGGGGGGGGGGGGGGAGATGTGAGAATATGTAACAGGCAAGAAGGAGAGGAAACATTATGAGGGAGGGAGGGAAGAAAGAAACTATAGATGGATGGATGGATGGATGGATGGGTGGGTGGGTGGGTGGGTGGGTGGATAGATGGAAGCAGTGAACAAAGGAAAGAAGGAAAGGGGAGAGGGAGGGAGGGGGAAGTAGAAGGAGGGAAGTAGGAAGGGAGGGAACTAGGGAGAGAGGGGGAAGGAGGAAATAGGGAGAGCGGAAGGGAAGTAGGGAGAAAAGGGGGAGGGAGGGACGTAGGGAGGGAGGGAAGTAGGGAGGAAGGGAGGGAAGTAGGGAGGAAGGGAGGGAAGTAGGGAGGAAGGGAGGGAAGTAGGAAGGGGGGAGGAAAGTAGGGAGGGTGGGAGTGAAGGAGGGAGGGAGGAAAGGAGGAAGGATGGGAGGGAAGGAGGGAGGAAGGGGGAGGGAGGGAAGTACGGAGGGAGGGAAGTAGGGAGGAAGGGAGGGAAGGGGGGAGGAAGGGAGGGAGGGAAGTACGGAGGGAGGGAAGTAGGGAGGAAGGGAGGGAAGGGGGGAGGAAGGGAGGGAGGGAAGTAGGGAGGGAGGGAAGTAGGAAGGAAGGGAGGGAAGTGGGGAGGAAGGGAAGGAGGGTGGGAGGGAGGGAGGAATAGCAATAGCAATAGCAATAGCAGTAGACTTATATACCGCTTCATAGGCCTTTCAGGCCTCTCTAAGCGGTTTACAGAGAGTCAGCATATTGCCCCCAACAATCTGGGTCCTCATTTTACCCACCTCGGAAGGATGGAAGGCTGAGTCAACCCTGAGCCGGTGAGATTTGAACCGCTGACCTGCTGATCTAGCAGTAGCCTGCAGTGCTGCATTTAACCACTGCGCCACCTTGGACAGTGGTGGGTTCCTACTGGTTCGGACAGGTTCGGCTGAACTGGTAGTAGCTTGGCGGCCTGAATCGCTGGAACCGGCAGCAATCCAGGCCTGCCACGATCCCGAACCAGTTCTCCCAGCGGTGTTTTTTGCTTCTGCGCAGAACAATTTTAGTTGTCCTGTGCATGCATGCGTAGGGCACATCTAGCATGCGGGCACGGCACAACCCTGAGCAGTATTCCCAGTTTGGCAGTAGTCTCTGCCAGAACCCACCCCTGGGAAGGGAGGGAGGAAGGAAGGAAATTCAAATTGATTGAGTATTAGGCTTTAATTCATTTTGGTTCCCTCTACACCCTCTTTAACCCAGGTGGCTTCCCAGGAGCTTTACAAGTCAGGCTGACATTTACAAAAGCCCTCTCAGAGAAGGAAATCTAATAAGAAATAAAGGGCTAAAGCCAAATTTAGATGAGAACCAAATTAGCCCATTTTCATCCTAACGATTTCAGGTGTCAAGGCTGGTCGCACACCTGGCAAAATCATTCAGAAAGCAACAAAGCCGGCAGCCTTTGCATCCCCTTGGGGGAACCTCCACTTAGGAAATGCCAGAAGCAATCTTTGCAATATCAGCAGGCCGGCCCTCCAGGTTACACCCCCCCTCCCCATTTCCTTCCCCACGGACCCTTTAAGACATGCGGACTTCAACTCCCAGAATTCCTCAGCCAGCCATGTCCTTCCTCCCTCCCTCCCTGCCATCTTTTCTGCCTCCCGCCCTCTTAAAGTTTCCTCAAAAGCAAAATAGGGGAAATCTGGGAGTTGAAGTCCATGTGTCTTGCAGTTGCCAAGTTATAGAGAATATAGAATAACAGAGTTGGAAGGGACCTTGGAGGTCTTCTAGTCCAACCTCCTCCTTAGTCAGGAAACCCTACACCGCTTCAGAAAAATAGTTATCCAATGTCTTCTTTAAAATTTCCAGTGTTGGAGCATTCACAACTTCTGGAGGCAGGTGGTTCCACTGGTTAATTGTTCTAACTGTCAGGAAATTTCTCCTTAGTTCTGGGTTGCTTCTCTTCTTGATTAATTTCCACCCATTGCTTCTTATCCTGCCTTCAGGTGCTTTGGAGAATCTCTTGACCCCCTCTTCTTTGTGGCAGCCTCTGAGATATTGGAAGACTCCTATCATGTCTCCCCTAGTCCTTCCTTTCATTAAACTAGACATACCCAGTTCCTGCAATCATTCTTCATATGTTTTAGCCTCCAGTCCCCTAATCCTTTTTGTTGCTCTTCTCTGCACTCTTTCTAGAGTCTCCACATCTTTTCTACATCGTGGTGACCAGAATTGAATGCCGTATTCCAAGTGTGGCCTTACCAAGGCCTTATAAAGTGGTGTTAACCCTTCACGTGATCTTGATTCTCTCCCTCTGTTGATGCAGCCTGGAACTGTGTTGGCTTTTTTGGCAGCTGCTGCACATGGCTGGCTCCTATTTAAATAGTTGTCCACTAGGACTCCAAGATCCCTCTCACAGTTATTACAATTGAGTAAGGTGCCACATATGCTGTACCTGTCAGTGGCGAAATTCCATTTTTTTTTACTACCGGTTCTGTGGGCGTGGCTTGGTGGGCGTGGCAGGGGAAGGATACTGCAAAATCCCCATTCCCACCCTACTCTGGGGCCACCCAGAGAGCGGTGGGATTTGCCAGTTCTCCAAACTACTCAAAATTTCCGCTACCGGTTCTCTAGAACCTATCAGAACCTGCTGAATTTCACCCCCGTACCTGTGCATTTTGTTTCTCTTGACTAAATGTAGAACCTTACCTTTTTCACCGTTGAATTTCATTTTGTTAGATAGCGCCCAATGTTCAAGTCTCTTCAAGATCCTTCTGTATCTTAAGCCTGTTTTCTGGAGTTGTTTGGCAACCCCTTTGCAAGGCATCTGCTGAGGCCTTGATCAGTGTTTTTCAACCTTGGCAACTTGAAGATGTCTGGACTTCAACTCCCAGAATTCCCCAGCCAGCATTCGGGAGTTGAAGTCCAGACATCTTCAAGTTGCCAAGGTTGAAAAACACTGGCCTTGATTCATCAGTGGCACCGGGAAACCAACATTTTCGAAGGTTCCTGGAACCCACGATGCATCTGATCATCATCGGGGTCACCATCAAACTCGTTTTAGTAGCAACTGGGTAGCAAAAAACAAACTGCCTAAAGTAGGCCTACTACTTGAATAATAATAGGGTCTTCAAATTATATACAGGTAGTCTTTTGACTTACATTTACGACTGTAGCGATGTCATTTATGATCAGAATTTGTGGCCTTCCCAGCCAGATTTCGACAAGCAAAGTCAATTGGACAAGCCACATTTAATTAACAATCGCATGATTCACTTAAGGACGCAGTTAAGATGGTCACAAAATCAGGTCTGATCATATGATGATGTCTTGCTTTACAACTGCACTGGCTTATGGTGGAAATTCGGGTTCCAGCTGTAGTCGTACGTTGAGGACTACCTGTCAAGAGCCAGAAGTCCAGGTGGTTCAAATGACTATAAAGGTTTATTGCAAACTTAAGCTCTCTGCAAGAATCTGAACTACTAACAGCCAAAGCAAATTGGTGGTAGATAAGGAATTCAGGGTGGGCTGGACTTAGAGAATTGAGACTGATGATGTGCTTGACCCCTCCCTCAGGTTCAGGCTGGTCATCCCCTACAATACCTGTACTACTGGACTCAGCAATATCAAGGTGATTTAAAACATTTAAAAAAGCAAAAGATAATAGAAAAGAACCCTGCAAAACAGCACAGGAGAGAAAAACAGGGCAGGGGGGAAATAAATCCAGAAGGGAAGGAGGGAGGGAGGGAAGGAGGGAGGGAGGGAAGAAGGGAAGAGGAAGGGGGAAGAAAGGAGAGAAGAAAGTAAGAGAGGGGAGGGAGAGAATGAGGAAGAAAGGAAGGCTGCCCTGGTGCATTTGGACACAGGCCAACATGTATGAAAACAGTGTCCTACAAGCCAAGAGCCCTCTGCGGTTTTAATCCGGATTTTGATTTAACTCAGATTTTAATTTTATCCAGATGCAGATTTGATCCAGAAAAGAAGGAGGGAGGGAGGGAGGGAAGGAGAGAGGGAAGAAAGAAATGAAGGGAAAGAGGAAGATGGGGAGAGAAGGAAGGAAAGTAGAGTGAAGAAACAAAGAGATAAGGAAGGAAGAAGGAAGGAAGGAAGGAAGGAAAGGAGGGAGGAAGGGACAGAAGAAGGAGAGAGAAGAAAGGAGAGAAGAAAGGAGAGAAGAAAGTGAGGGAGGAGGGGGGAAGGAACGAAGGAGAAAGAAGAAATTAAGGGAGGAAGAAATGGAGGAAGGAAAGAACGGAGAGAGAGAAGAAAAGAGAGAAGAAATTAAGGCAGGAGGGAGGAAGTAGAGAGAGAAGAAAGGAGAGAAGAAATTGAGGGAGGAGGGAGGAAGAAATGGAGAAAGGAAAGAAGGAAGGAAGGAAGAAGAGAGAGAAGAAAGGAGAGAAGAAATTGAGGGAGGAGGGGGAAGGAATGGAAGAAGGAAGGAAGAAGAAAGAAGAAATTAAGGGAGGAAGAAATAGAGGAAGGAAAGAAGGAAGGAGAGAGAAGAAAGGAGAGAAGAAATTAAGGCAGGAGGGAGGAAGTAGAGAGAGAAGAAAGGAAAGAAGAAATTAAGGGAGGAGGGAGAAAGAAATGGAGGAAGGAAAGAAGGAAAAAGAAAGAAGAAATTAATGGAGGAGGGAGGAAGAATTGGAGGAAGGAAAGAAGGGAGGGAGGGAGGAAGAAATGGAGGAAGGAAAGAAGGGAGGAAGAAGAGAGAAGAATGGAGAGAATTAAGGGAGGGGGGAAGGAATGGAGGAAGGAAGGAAGAAGAAAGAAGAAATTAAGGGAGGAAGAAAAGGTAGAAGAAAAAAGCAAGGAAGGAGAGAGAGAAGAAAGTAGAGAAGAAATTAAGGCAGGAGGGAGGAAGAAATGGAGGAAGAAAAGAAGGAAGGAAAGAACGAGGAGAGAAGAAATTAAGGCGGGGGGAGAAGGAAGGAAGGAAGGAAGGAGAAAGAGAAGAAAGGAAAAAAGAAATTAAGGGAGGGAGGGAGTGTTCAATTCTCTTCTCCAGGCTTCCTAAAGCAGCCTCACCATCTGTTCCTATCCAGCTCCTGGGGGACAGGAGATGTGATACTTGGTAATGAGATCATGTTTCCCCCGTTAAGCGGCAACTGCGAAGCCAGCCTAAGCCCTCCACCTTGGAAGCCTGCTTCTCCTCCAGTCACACCTTGCTTTGTCCACACAAGGATGACATAATTAGTGCGAGGCGGCTTGGCTCCTCTTCGCCCACCAGGACATTTTCCCACTGCAAAAGTGCTCATTAAAAGAGACGGGGACAAGACTTGGGAGATGCTCCACTAACTCCTCCAAACTCTCCTTCCTAAGAGGCTCTGGATGATCCTCGGGAGGGGGGGCGGGGGGAGGGAAGATGCCGCAGCCATTGTGAGAGGCCGCCTGCTTGAAGGTCAAGCAACACGCTAAATATCAAGTTCAGAATAGAGATGGAAGGAACCGTAGAGGACTTCTAGTCCAACCCTCTGCTCAAGCAGGAGGCCCTAGATCCGTGATGGCACGCATGCCACAGGTACCGCTCAGAGCCCTCTCTGCGGGCACATAAGCCATCGCCCCAGCTTAGCTCCACTGTGCATGCGTGCGCACCTACCGCCAGGCCAGCTGGTTTTGGGGTCTGCCATGCATGGACAGGGGCAAGGTGCAAATGGGGTTCATGCACACACACACGGGGGCAGGGGAGCACAGGGGAGTGTGCACATGCACAGGGGGAACATAGGGGGGTTATGCACGCATGCACGGGGAGCCAGGGTTCCAAATAGCATCCAAAAGTAAATCAGAGCCCGAAGCAAAGTATTGCTCAATTGATTAAGAGAGCCATGTTGGCACATCTGGGAATACCTGAATCTGAAAGCTTCCCGGTTTTCCCCACCCAGTTGAAAGTCCAAGATCTTTCCCCACACCCACAGGTCCATCACATGGTCCAATTTCCCACTGCCGTGCTGGCAGTTTCCACCCATCCAATTCCAGTCAGGTGCAGAGAGTTCCGAGACAACAGATGACCTTGGCTTTCTAGGAAGAATGTTGTTATGACTACGTATCATCTAACTCCATACAATCCTCCCTCCCATTTTCTCACAATAGAGAAATGCATAGCAGAATAATAGAAAGTGTGGCAGGCCAAAGCTCCCAAAAAAAGGATGGCTGCAGGCCTGACATGGGGGCCATGCGCACATGCATAAGGGGTGGGGTACATGTAGGGGGGGTCACGCACGTATGTGTGTGAGGCAGGGGGAGTGCAGGGGGTTTGTGTGTGCATGCACAGGGGCAGGGCATGCAGAGGGGGTCTCGTGTGCATTGCATTATGGAAGTGTGTACGCACTTTTGCCACACAACAATGAAAAGGTTAACCATCACTGCCCTATTCCACTTGAGACAAATGGTTATGCAACATCTTCTTAAAAACCTCCAGTGTTGGAGCATTCACAACTTCTGGAGGCAAGTTGTTCCACTGGTTAATTGTTTTCACTGTCAGGAATTTTCTCCTTAATTCCAGGTTGCTTTTCTCCTTGGTTCGTTTCCATCCATTGTTTCTTACCTTGCCTTTTGGTGCTCTGGAAAACAGGTTGACACCCCCCCCTCCTCTTTGTGGCAGCCCCACAAATACTGGAACGCCGCTATCATGTCACCTTTAGTATTTCTCTCCCCTAGACCAGTGGTCACTATTGGCGGCCCGCCAGAAAATTCTGGTCGTCCGCAGAAAAATTATTTCCATTTTTTATATTGCACTAAATACTATTTATCTTTTTTTAAAAATAAAAAAAAATCATATTAGCAGTCTGCGGGATTTAAAATTATGAAATCCAGTGGTCCTTGAGCTCCAAAAGGTTGGCAACCCCTACTCTAGACTGGCCATACCCAAGTCTTGCAACCATTCTTCCTGTGTTTTAGTCTCCAGAACTTTAATCATCTTAGTTGGTCTTTGCACTTTTTCCAACATCTTTTCCCACCTCTAGGGGGCGGTGCTCATCTCCGTTTCAAAGCTGAAAAATCAGATGTCTCCGTGGTCATGTGGCTAAATGTCAAAGGCGCATGGGATGCTGTTGTGGCCCAGCAGGAACCGTTGGAGCTGCCACCAGACTCCGAAAGCGAGGGGCCCTGTGAGTCGGCTCTGGAAGATGTGGAGGACCCTGGTTCCAACTCCGAGCAGGGCACAGAGAGGCTGGTTGGCCACCAGGAGGCGCCTGAGGCCTGGAGCAGCAGTGAGAGCCAAAGGGAGTGTGCTCCCGAAGTCAAGCATTGGAGTAGTGGGGAGGAGACAAGGGAGCGTGATCCTGACGTCATGCATTGGAGCAATGGGGAGGAGACAAGGGAGTTGGTCCTGGATGCCCGGCAACGGAGGGCTAATAGGTGTAAGGAACAGTTACGCAGTTACAGGAGATAATTGAACTCAGCTGGTGGTAATTAGGCTCCTCTCAAGACTATAAAAGGAATGGCTTTCCACACGCTCGTCGCAGGAATCAACATATTTACTAGAGCTGGAAAAGCTATCGTGGCTCTCTTGGCAGGCTGGATTGCTGCCAAGGTCAGTCTGTGCTGGATTGCTGCCAAGGTCTGGTCTGTGTGTTAAGAAATCTTTGAAGTATCTTTGTCTCGGCGTGCTTTGATGTAGGACGAGGGGGGTCAGAACAGGACACTGTTACCTTCCCACCAAAGGTGGTTCCTATTTTTCTACTTGCATTTTTTTACGTGCTTTCGAACTGCTAGGTTGGCAGAAGCTGGGACAAGGAACGGGAGCTCACTCGGTTACGTGGCGCTAGGGATTCGAACCGCCAAACTGCCGACCTTTCTGATCGACAAGCTCAGCGTCTTAGCCACTGACCCCTTTTACTAAGGCTTTATGAAGAATCATACTTCACATGATTTTGATTCTACGCCTCTGTTTATACGACGGAGGATTGTATTATAACCTCAGGATACCACGGTAGCAAAGAAACCAGCGGTGGGATTCCCTTACCTTACCTGGCAATTGTGAGCGCGAGCACGCTTCACTCGCATGCGCCTCAGGTCTGCACATTTGCACTGCCTTCTGAGCATGTGCAGTGCTCGCGCATTACGTCGGGACGGGTGGGTGGAGCCTCCTGCAGCCACTGCTACCAGTTCTGTAAACTGAAAACTACTTAGAGAGGGCTGTAAACAGTGGTGGGTTTCCAAAAAATTTCAAACTTACTCTGTGGGTGTGACCTCCTTTGTGGGAGTGGCTTGCCGGCCATGTGACCTGGTGGGAGTGGCTTGCCGGCCTTGTGCTCTCTCTCTCTCTCTCTCTCTCTCTCTCTCTCCTTTTGTTTCTCTGTCCCTTTTTCCTTTTTTTCTTTCATCTCTCTCTCACTTTTTCTTTTTTTTCTTTCTTTCTTTATTTATTTCTTCCTTTCTTTCTCTTTCTCTCTCTGTGTGAGTCTGTCTGTGTCCGTGTGTGTGTTTGTGTGTGTGTGTGTGTCAGTGGTGGGTTTCAAAAAATTTTGGAACCTCTTCTGTAGGTGTGGCCTGCTTTCCGGGTCCACTGGTGGAACCTCTTCTAACCAGTTCGGTAGATTTGACGAACCGGTTCTACCGAACTGGTGCGAACTGGTAGGAACCCACCTCTGGCTGTAAAGCACTGTGAAGTGGTATATAAGTCTAAGTGCCATCGCTATTACATAAACCAAAAGACAAAACAGTTTTAGTCATTGAATGTAAATTACACGGGTTAATCTAAACCTTTGTTTTCTATTTTGTCCCTGTTTGGCTTTAGCCCTTCATGCGCTATCTGGAGTTCCCCCCAAGTGAGAGAGGCAGCTACGTTTAAATATTTATATTTAAATAAAGAAGCCCACGGTCTTTGCTTCACTTGTGTCTCAGCCACAGCCAGTTAATGCATAAATCATTTTCAAAGCTGCTAAGGCAAAATGGGAATACGGAAAGCATAATTGCTTAAAGGGAGGCTGATTCTCTATTCCATAAAACGCACACACCAACGCAACCTAACAACAAAGAGAACAAAAAACAGCAGAGAAACAAGTCGCAGACCTCTAACGTTGCCTGAGTAAACAATTTCCTCATTTTACAAAAGGCACAATACAAATCTGACAGCGAAAAACAAACAAATCACATAACCCTGTGGCATGCTTCTCTAAATATGCATAATTGAACAGAATATTGCCATTGCACTTAAGCACAGAACAGAAAGAAAGAAAGAAAAAAGAAATAGCAGTTTAATTTCGCTATACTAGCAATAGCAATAGTAGCAATAGCAGTTAGATTTATATACCGCTTCATAGGGCTTTCAGCCCTCTCTAAGCGGTTTACAGAGTCAGCATATCGCCCCCACAGTCTGGGTCCTCATTTCACCCACCTCGGAAGGATGGAAGGCTGAGTCAACCTTGAGCTGGTCAGGATTGAACTCCTTGGTGTGGGCAGAGTTAACATAGCAATAGCAATAGCAGTTAGACATATATACCGCTTCATAGGGCTTTCAGCCCTCTCTAAGCGGTTTTACAGAGTCAGCATATTGCCCCCAACAACAATCCGGGTCCTCATTTCACCCACCTCGGAAGGATGGAAGGCTGAGTCAACCCTGAGCCGGTGAGATTTGAACAGCCGAAACTGCAGAAGTGCAGTCAGCTGAAGTAGCCTGCAGTGCTGCATTTAACCACTGCGCCACCTCGGCTCTACTACAATGTTAAGAAGACACATTAAAAACCAAAGCAGCTGTTACCCAGCCGAAGGGAACTGGGAAACCCCGAAGAGGTGAATGTATATATACAGCAAAAAGAATACTGTAGATCAGGGGTGTCAAACTCAAAGCTCGGGGGGGCAGATCCGGCCCGTGGGGCTCCTGTCCTGGAAATAGCAAAGTCCGCTGTGCCTCTGCCAGCAAAAAATGGAATTTGAGAGGGCCGCATGCAGCCCTGCTCTACTCTGTTTTCGGCCACGCCGCTCTCCAGCAGCCTTCTGCCAGTGAAAACGGGCCACGGGAGAGGGCTCCGTTTTTGCCCGCTGAGGGCTATCGAAACAAACTGAGAACAAAACAAAAGGAGAAATGTTTCCCCTTTTGCATTTGAGCATGCAAGAAGGAAGGAGAAAGGGAAAGAAAGAAAGACCTAGGAAAAGAAGGGAAGATGGGAAGAGAGCAAGGAAGGAAAAATAAGGAAAGAGAAGGAAGGAAGAAGAAAGGAGAATGAAGAGGGAAGGAAAAAGAGAAAACTAGGGAAGGGAGAGAGGGAGAAAGGAAGGAAGTGTTGAAAGAAATGTCCTTCTGGGTTCAGCTCCAAGTGGGGAAGAAGACACTGGAGACATGGAGGCTGCTTGGAAAGATGGTTTATTGTTGGACAGGGCCAACATGGCTTGAGCCCTGAACAGAAAAGGTGATCACATGTTTCAATGTTGATGGAGAAGAAGAGAAGGGCTGAGGAAGGGGCTTGCTAGGCTTTTTATACCCTGTTTAGTCCCACCTCTCTGTTTCCTGTTCCTGTGTAAGAAATGTATTCTGACTGGTTGTCAGACTCCCATGGTGCCATGCAGGGGGCTACTCTCTAGGCTGTGATGAGTTCTCAGATGCCTTGTGGTCAGTTGAGTAATATCCCTTCCCCCTACAGCTGCAGTGAGGAGAAGTCTTTATTATGTAAAGTGGGCTAGCCTGGCCATCTTAATGGCCCATTAGCTGGGGAGGGGCAGAAAGCTATAGGCAACTATTCTGTCTTTTAAAACATGTTTCTTTTCACATCCAGAGAAATATTCTGCCTTTTCAATATTTCCTAGGATATTTCATTTTTCTGGGAGAGGGCTGGATGATAACTTCCCACAGAAGGAAGGAAGGAAGGAAGGAAGGAAGGAAGGAGGGAGGGAGGGAGGGAGGGAGGAAGGAAGGAAGGAAGGAAGGAAGGAAGGAAGGAAGGAAGGAAGGAAGGAAGGAAGGAAGGAAGGAAGGAAGATTATAATGAGATGAGGGATGGTCTCAGGGAACTTGTGCCTTAGCACTTAGCCACAAGTACCCCCGACACGACTGATGTGGAGCTGACCACGCCCACCCATGCCCACCCTCAGCCCTCCAAGGTCAAACACAACCCTGATGTGTGTAGGGGTGTGTTCCGGCCGCCATTACTACCGGTTCGGCACTCAAAATATTTTGCATGTGTGTGCTCGCTTTGCTCATGCGCATGCCAGACATGCTCTCCACGCACATGTGCTTTTGCACTTCAACCGATCTGCGCATGTGCACATTTAAAAAGGAATAAAAATGAAATTTTTTTTCCAATGAAGATTGTTCTGCGCACGTGCAGAACAGAAAATCAAGATGGGGCCGCCGAGGATAGAAGCGGTACAGTCACGTCTCCACTGGAGTTACAGCCAAACCGGACCGAATGGGTAGGAACCAGGGGTGGGTTCCTGCCAGTTCTAACCTCTTCTATAGAAGAGGTTCCACAAATCTACAGTGCCGTTTAGAACCGGTTCCTGCTCCCTCCCCCCGCCCGTCCGCACATCATCAAGATGAAGAGCGAAAGGAGGAATTCTGGGAGTTGAAGTCCATAAGTCTTAAAGCTGTCAAGTTTGAACACCCCTGGGTTTTTTTCCCTAAAGGGTTAGGGGTGCGAGGGTCTTGTAACTTGACAGATTTAAGACTTGCGTGCTTCAAATGCCAAAGTTTCTGAGCCAACATTTTGGTTGCTAAGCAAGAGCGTTGTTAAGTGAGTTTCACCACATTTTACAAGTTGGCCATGCCCACCCAGTCACATGGCTGGCAAGCCACTCCCACAAAGCAGGCCACACCTACAGAAGAGGTTCTAAAAAAATTTGAAACCCACCACTGGTAGGAACCCACCTCTGCTGATGTGTCCCTCAATGAAATCGAGTTTGCTACCCTTGCTATAGACAAATTAGACCATACAAAACGTATTATTTTTACAAATAACTCAAGGATGTGAGCATTTCCCGCACACCTTCCTCCTCCTATTTTCCTCACAACAACCCAGTGAGGTGGGTTGGGCTGAGAGAGGGATTGGCCCATAGCCACCCAACCGGCTTTGGTGTAAAAGGCGGGACTAGAACTCACAGTCACCTGGTAATTGGCCGAAAGTCACCCAGTTGGCTTTCAAGTCTAAGGCGGAACTAGAACTCACAGTCACCTGGTGATTGGTCCAAAGTCACCCAGAGGGAGTTAACCATTTTAATGTATTTTATTGTATTTCATTTTATTTTATTTTATTTTATTTATTTGTACCGTATGACTATCATTAAGTGTTGTACTTTGATTCTTGACAAATGCATCATGCCCTTTAAAAAAAAAATTATTTCTCATATATACATTCACAATTATATAATCTCATAACTGTTGTTAATAATATGTATTTATAACAATTTTTCTCCCCTACAATTGACAATATAATTGAGCTTGCTTTCTTACCATCCCATACACCCATCTTATTTTACAACAATCCTACTTCTTCTTCCTTCCCTCCTTTCTTCTCTCCTTCTCTACTTCCTTCCCTCCTTCCTTCTCTCCTTCCTTCCCCCTTCCTTCCCTCCTTTCTTCTCTCCTTCTCTCCTTCCCTCCTATCTTCCCTCCTTCCTTCCCTCCTTCCTTCTCTCCTTTCTTCCCTCCTTCTCTCCTTCCTTCTTCCTTCCCTCCTTCCTTTCCACCTTTCTTCTCTCCTTCATTCCCTCCTTCCTTCCCTCCTTTCTTCTCTCCTTCTCTCCTTCCTTCCCTCCCTCCTTCCTTCCCTCCTTCCTTTCCCTCCTTTCTTCTCTCCTTCTCTCCTTCCTTCCCTCCTTTCTTCTCTCCTTCCTTCCTCCTCTCCTTTCCCTTCTTTCCTTCATGCCTTTTTATGTACACTGAGAGTTTATGCACCAAAGACATATTCCTTGTGTGCCCAATCACACTTGGCTAATAACTAATTCTCTTTTCTCTTTTCTTTTCTCTTTTCTCCTGCTTTTACTCTCTATTAATTTGCATTCGTTTTGTAAAAAAAAAAATGAATTAAAATAATTAATAATCAAGAATTCATGAGGAATAACTTTTTTTTTAAAAGAAAAAAAATTAAGTGCTCCAGAAGGGCCAGGCTGTTCAGTTGCCCTACCACTCTGGAGCATCCGGGATGAATGGCATGAGATATTCCGAGTGTCGGACCCCAAAAGAGTATGAAGGCGCCCCTGTCTTGTGGATGGTCACTTTTTCTGGGCTGTGGGCTCCTGGCCCCGGAGTCTGGAAGGCTCTGGGGGGTTTCTGGAGCCTCTTCAGCATGGAGAAAGCTGGGGGTCGGCAGAAGCAGGCGGAAGATGCCTGGGGGTTGTAGCTGGCCGGGCCTGGGGCTTGGCCAGGGTCCTTGGAAGCTCTGCTTTTCGCGTTCCTGGCGGGGAGGGCCCGGGTGGGCTTGGAGGGTCTACTGGGAGTCCGTGCCCTGAGCAGCGAGGGGAGGACGTAGCTGTTGGGAGATGGAACGAGGTCCACCGGGCGGGATTTGGTGCGGGCAGCTATGGAGAAGGAGGGGGCCCTCGGCTGAAGGCTGGGCCCTCCTGGCTTTTTCTCCGGGCTGTAGGTACCCGGTCCGGGGCTTTGAGGCAGACCTGGGGAGGGGCAGAGGAGAGGGATGTGGAGTTTAGAGAGTTTTTGGTAATGGGAGAGAGAGAGAGGGAGGGAGAGAGAGGGAGGGAGGGAGAGAGAGAGAGAGATGGCCTTAGGAACCAGGGGCCAAGTAATGAATCCCTAGAACAGAGTCCCTCAGCTCATGCCTGCCTGCCTCTCTCTCTCTCTTTCCCGTCCTGCTTCCATCTTTCTTTCTTTCCTCCCTTCCTATTTTCTTTCCTCTTCCTTCTTTCTTTTCTCCTTTCCTCCTGCTGTCCCTTCCTCCTTCCTTCCTTCCTTTCTTTCTCTTCCTCCTTTTCATCCACCCTCTGTCCTCCCTTCCTCTCCCTGCTCCTTCTCTCTCCCAGTTTCCTTCTTCCATCCCTCCCTTCTACCTTTCCTTCCTTCCTTCCTTCCTTCCTCCCTCCTTCTCCCTCCCTTCTACCTTTCTTTCTTTCTTCCTTTACTCCCTCCCTCTTTCCTTCCTGCCTATTTCATTTCCTCCTTTCTTTCCTCCTTTCCTCCCGCTATCCCTTCCTCCTTTCTTTCTTCCTCTCTCTCCATTTCTTCCTCCCTCTCTCTGTTCTTCCTTCCTCACTCTCTCCCTGCTCCTTTTCTCCCTCCTTCCTTCCTATCTTCTCTCCTCTCTACCTCCCTTCTTCCTTCCTTCCCTCTCTCCTTCATCCTCCCTCCCTCCTTCTTTCCCCCTTCCTCCCTGGTTCCCTTCGTCCCTTCCTCCTTCTTTCTTTCCTCCTTTCCTCCTGCTATCCCTTCCTCCTTTCTTTCTTTCTTTCTCTCCCTCCTTTTCCTCCTCCCTTCCTCCATCCTCTCTTCCTCTCCCTGCTCCTCCCCTATCTCCTGCCTTCCCTCCCTCTCTTCTACCTTTCCTTTCTTTCTTCCTTCCTTCCTTTCCTTCTTCCTTCCTTCCCTCCTTCCCTCCTTTCTTCCCTCCCTCCTTCCTTCCTGCCTATTTCATTTCCTCCTTCTGTCTTTCCTCCTTTCCTCCCACTATCTCTTCCTCCTTTCTTTCTTTCTTCCTCTCTCTCCCTCCATTTCTTTCTCCCTCCCTCTGTTCTTCCTTCCTCACTCTCTCTTTGCTCCTTCTCTCCCTCCTTCCTTCCTATCTTCTTTCCTCCCTTCCTCCCTTCTTCCTTCTTTCCCTCTCTACTTCATCCTCCGTCCCTCCTTCTTCCCCCCCTTCCTCCCTGTTTCCCTTCTTCCCTTCCTATTTCTTTATTTTCTCCTTTCCTCCTGCTGTCCCTTCTTTCTTTCCTTCCTTCCTTCCTTTCTTCCTCTCCCTCCCTCCTTCTTTCCTTTCCTCCCTCTTTTTCTTTCCTTTCCTCCCTTTTTCTCCTCCCTCCTTCTGTTCTTCTCTCCCTCCCTCTTTCTTCCTCCCTCCCTCCTTCCTTTCTCTATCTCTTCCACCTTCTTCCTTCTTTCCTCCCACCTTCCCTGCCTCCCTCCCCCTTCCTCCTTCCCTCCCTCCTTCTTTCTTGTTTCCACATTCTTTCCTCTCCCCCCCCCCCCCCCCGGCACCAGTACTGCTTGAGTCTTACCTGCAGGTTTTGCTCGTCCCAGCATGGAGTAAGAAGGGCCCTTTGCCCTGCCAAAGCGTGTGAGCTCAGGGGACACGTAATAACACGGTCCAGGACTTGCATCGTGGGCTGAGAAGGAAGGAAGGAAGGAAGGAAGGAAGGAAGGAAGGAAGGAAGGAAGGAAGAAAGAAAGAAAGAAAGAAAGAAAGAAAGAAAGAAAGAAAGAAAGAAAGAAAGAAAGAAAGAAAAACATTTGTAAACGAATCTTCTTATTTAGGGCTAATTTATTCTAGCATTTGGCTGGGGAATTCTGGGAATTTGGGGGATATTTATATCCCGCCTTTATTATTTTTCCAAATAACTCAGGAAGGCGAACTCATCCAACACACTTGCCTCCTATTTTCCCCATAACAACAGCCCTGTGAGGTGGGTTAGGCTGAGAGAGACTGAAGTCCACATACTGCAAAGGTGCCAAGGATGAGAAGGAGGAGTCTACGGAGTCAACAATTAAACTTCCCACAGGTACTGAACCCTGAATGCAGGTAGTCCTCAACTTACAACAGTTCCTTTAGTGATTGTTCAACGTTACAACGGCAGTGAAAAAAAGTAACTTACGACAATTTTTCACACTTACAACCCGTGGTGGTGAACCTATGGTGTGCGTCTCTGCGGGCACATGAGCCGTTGCCCTAGCTAAGCTCCACCATGCATGCACAGAGGGGTCTCGCACACATGTATGGGCATAGGGGTGTGGCATTTCCCCCCCCCCCCCCCAAGCTCTTTTTTGGTCCCAGGAGGCTTCAGGGAGACCTGGTAGGCCCAAAATGGAACACATGGGTATGCCCCTCTCCTTGCAGCCCGTTTTTGATCCCAGGAGGCTTCAGGGAGGTCTGCTAGGCCCATAACGGGACATGGCTGGTGCGCCCCTCCCCACACAGCCCGTTTTTGATCCCAGGAGGCTTCAGGGAGGTCTGCTAGGCCCAAAATGGGACACGGGGGTACGCCCCTCCCCCCAAAGCTCTTTTTGGTTTCAGGAGGCTTCAGGGAGGCCTGCTAGGCCCAAAATGGGACATGTCGGGTGCGCCCTTCCCCCCGCAGCCTGTTTTTGATCCCAGGAGGCTTCAGGGAGGCCTACTAGGCCCAAAACGGGACATGGCTGGTGCGCCCCTCCCCACACAGCTCATTTTTTATCCCAGGAGGCTTCAGGGAGGTCTGCTAGGCCCAAAATGGGACACAGGGGTATGCCCCTCCCCCCAAAGCTCTTTTTGGTCCCAGAAGGCTTCAGGGAGGCCTGCTAGGCCCAAAACAGGACATGTCGGGTGCGCCCTTCCCCCGCAGCCTGTTTTTGATCCCAGGAGGCTTCAGGGAGTTCTGCTAGGCCCATAAAGGGACACGGAGGTGCCTCCCCCACAGCCCGTTTTTGGTTTTAGGAGGCTTCGGGGAGGCCTGCTAGCTAGGCCCAAAACAGGACACAGGGCGTGTGCCCCTCCCCCACAGCCCGTTTTTGTTCCCAGGAGGCTTCAGGGAGGCCTGCTAGGCCCAAAATGGGGCGTGTGTGTGTGTGTCATGTGCAGGCGCGGTGAGGTGGGGGGACGGTGGGGGGGTCGCATGCAGGTATGCGCAGGGGGCAGAGTGCATTGCATTGTGTCCCTGGGTACGATTTCAGCATACTAGGACAAAAAGCTTAGCCATCCCTGCTTACAACCTTTGCAGCATCCCCATAGTCATGTGAACAAAATTCGGGCTGTTGGCAACTGACTCATCATTATGACGGTTGCAGCGTCCCGGGCTCACCTGTTCCCCTTTTGCGACCTTATGGCAAGCAAAGTGGAAGTTTTGGGGGGAACAATCTCTTGCGACTAACCACCCTCATCCGGAGGCGGTTTTCATTTACCTTCCCTACTGGTTTGCAAATGTGTGTTTGTTGGCACGTGCGTTTTGCTTGCACATGCCCTGCCCACCCTCCGTGCATACGCTTTTGCTCAAAAAAACATCCCTAAATAGGGCAAAATAGAGCCAGGGAGGGTGTGTAGCCCCACCTGCGATTTCCGCTACTGGTTTGGCTGAACCAGTCCGACCTGGCAGAACACCACGTCTGCCCCCATCCTACTAGTTGCAAATGTTCAACAGTGCTGCTGTTGCTCACCAAGATTGTCGAGCCTCTGACGAAAGGAATAAGCAGGGCTGGTGAAGCGGGTGTAATCATGATTGACAAATCCAATTGTTGGAGGTAAGCTATAACATCCAGGGCCAGGACCTAAGGAGAGATGGAAACGTTTTATTTTTTTTATTTTCATTGATTCTTCTTCTTAACTTCATGATCACATCATGAAGAGCCCTGGTGGTTAGAATACAGTACTGCAGGCTAACTCATGGCTCACTCTAGGAGTTCGATTCTAACCGGCTCAAAGTTCCATGCCAGTAGCATTCAGACTTACATACCGCTTCACGGTGCTTTATAGCAATAGCAGTTAGACTTATATACCGCTTCATAGGGCTTTCAGCTCTCTCTAAGCGGTTTACAGAGTCAGCATATTGCCCCCAACAATCCGGGTCCTCATTTTACCCACCTCGGAAGGATGGAAGGCTGAGTCAACCCTGAGCCGGTGAGATTTGAACAGCCGAACTGCAGAACTGCAGTTAGTTGAAGTAGCCTGCAGTGCTGCATTTAACCACTGCACCACCTCGGCTCTATCGCACTCTCTAAGCGGTTTACAGAGTCAGCATCATGCCCTCCCAACAATCTGGGTCCTCAATTTACTGACCTTGGAAAAGGTCGGTAAAAGGAGGACCCAGATTGTTGGGAGGGCAAGATGTTGACTCTGTAAATCACTTAGACAGGGCTGTAAAGCTTTGTGAAGCGGTATATAAGTCTAAGTGCTATATCCTATTTAAATGTGATATGTGACTGGGTAGAGTGTTGCTTTGTTTATATTTATATCCACCATTCCTCAAGGCTTATTGCAAGCAGATCGCTATCTTATCGCTAGAACAAAAATATGAAGTATTTTGAGTTCAGAGACTAAGGAAGGATGGAGTAGATATTTAATAAAATTTATAAATTATATTTTATTACTTTTGTAAGTAACTCAAGCCAGCAAACACATGCAATATTCCTTCCTCTTCTTATTTTCCCCACAAAAAAATTTCTATGAGAATAGCTTGAAATAGATCTATACTAGTCTCCCTTCATTTATTTATCAGCAAAAATGCAACACAAACACAACACAAACCTTCCAGGTTTGTCTGCCTGGAAGGCTTCTAGGGTGGAGCTGAAAGGCAAAAGAGAAGAAGTATGCTCCCTCCCATATTTGGGCACACCAGGTGCTTTGACAAAAGAAAAAACACTTTTTATTTGTGTGTGTGTGTGTGTGTTCCAGCATAATTCTGGAACGCCTCGAGCAATTTCGACCAAACTTGGTACATAAATGACTTACTCTCTTGGGAAAAAATACTGTGGGGGTAAGACACCCCTAAAACCCCTCGGTGTTCTGTTAAGATGCAACCTGTTGTGCCTTTAAATGGCTTCTACTGTACATCCAGTGGAGTTGCCATGGTAACAGCTTCACAGTACTCCACAAGGGGTTCCCTCAGGTAAGAGGGAAAATCCAAGATTAGAAATTACGTTTGGTCCAGACATTTTCCCCCTATAAATAAATACCCGGGCAACGCCAGGTTATCGGCTAGTTATTTATCATTCAAAGTATCTAACTAATAATGAATCCCTGGTCATGTTTACAGTATATACAAAAACATGTTTGCTTAACCCACAACTAGTTGGATTCACAAAGACACCAAAGCAACAAACCATGGTTTACAATCCACACCAGGCTACATTCCAACACCTGTCACCACCCCACCCTACAGTATAATCACCGCTTTTCCCCGACCTGTCAAAAGGGCTTCAATCTTTGGAGATTTCTTGGGCTGAGAGTCTTCCATCTTGAACCCGCAAATTTCTTTGACGAAGGAGAGCCGGTCGTCTTTTTCTGCTTCCCCGACTGCCCCCTTCTTTCCCACCAAGGCCACTTACGAAGGAAGGCCAACGTTGTTTGCGTCGGAGGGACAAGCAAGAAAACTAAAGAGGTGTCCTCACCAAACAAACCAACAACTCAAAAGAGAGAGAGAGAGAGAAGAAGATGAAGCAAAGCAAACTCGGTGGGGAAAACATTGTCCGGGGAACTTTGGAGCAGTGAAATATAACTCCGTGGGGTGTGTTCTTGGAGATAAAAAGATGAGCTGTAAGCAGAGACGCAGCAGGTGGCCAAAGAGGGATTCTCTGTGTCGATTAAGTAGCTCACATAAAGCCAGTAGACTATCCAGGTGATGGCTAATTTGCCAGGAGGGGATCTTGAGAGATGGATGCACTAAAAGAGAGCCCTAGATTACCTGTCTCTGTTTCCTTCGGCCATTCGGAATCTGTGGATTAATATTGCATCCATTTTGTTCACCACAATATATATATATATATTCGCTGATAACGGATAAGAGCCTGTGGCCTAATGGCTAAGAAGTCTGCCTAGTATGTAATATAGCCCAGGTTCAAATCCCAGTAAGGGTATGGCTAGCTGATGAGAACTAAATAGCTTGAAATAGATCTATACTAGTCTCCCTTTATTTATTTATCAGCACAAATACAACAACAGGCTCAGATGAGGGCTCTCTGTGGGAGGCAGAGAGAGGGCCAGGGCCCTCTGACAGTTATCAATAGCAATAGCAGTTAGACTTATATACCGCTTCCTAGGGCTTTCAGCCCTCTCTAAGCAGTTTACAGAGTCAGCATATTGCCCCCAACAACAATCCGGGTCCTCATTTTACCCACCTCGGAAGGATGGAAGGCTGAGTCAACCCTGAGCCGGTGAGATTTGAACAGCCGAACTGCAGAACTGCAGTCAGCTGAAGTAGCCTGCAGTGCTGCATTTAACCACTGCGCCACCTCGGCTCTATCAGCTGCCTTCGGAGTCAGAGATCAGTGAGGCAGAAGAACAGCTGGAGCCTGTTCCCAGTGTGCGCATGAGCAGAGTGGCCAGATGAAGGAAACAGCTAAAGAACAGGAGTCAACTTGGGAGTAAGGCCACAGGTGGATGATGAAAGGCTCCTCCATAGGAAATAAAAGAGAAGCAAAAGGGGAGTGGAGTTTGCAGGAGACAATTAGTTTGTTTAATTGGTTCGTGACTCTCTGAGGCTCCTTACCAAGTTTTGCAGATGTCGGCCTGGCCGCTCTCCAAGCCAGATAAGCTCTGTGACTGTAAATCCTCCCTTGAAAGACTTTGCTGGATGTGAATGAGAAGAATTCACAGTAAATTAACAAAAGGGTTTTTTGTCTGGACAAGGAGTTGGCTTCATGTTCTTGTGAAGCCTGGGTCAGAACAATAGTAAGAAAAGAACACTTTGTAAATTGGTAAATAAGATTATTTGGTATAGGACGGCCTGAGTGCAGAAGGATATTTCTTTGTATAAAAGTTTTTATTTTTTATTTTTAGAAAAAGACAAACAAAATACGAAACATAAAACCATTATCAATTACATATACATCTAGCATGTCGTTTGATTACAAGCATTTGTGCATCACCGCTTTCAATTATATATAAAATCACAGATTGTCCATCAAGTATGCATAGGTACGTTATTATCATTATAGATCATATGCTCAGTTTACAATTGTTATTCCCTCATTTTGAACAAATATTCTAGAGATTAGATTCATGTATATAGCAACTTTCTATTGCATCATTATTAATTTATTTAGTAATAATATGTCTTTCTAGTACATGGATAGTCAACCTTTTTATACCTACTGCCCACTTTTGTATCTCTGTTAGTAGTAAAAATTTCTAACCACCCACCGGTTCCACAGAAATGGTGATTTATAAAGTAGGGAAGTAACTTTACTTTATAAAATTCATAAAGCAGAGTTACAGCAAATCCCTACCGCCCACCATGAAAGCTGGAACGCCCCCTAGTGGGCGGTAGGGACCAGGTTGACTACCACTATTCTAGTATCACCTATCTCATTCTATTGTTCTTAACAATATGAAAAAATTCTCCAACATTTTGTACTTGTGCATCACCACTTTCAGTTGTATATAAAGTCACAGATTATCCATCAAATATACATAGATACATTGTTATCATAGTACATCATATGTTCAACTACAATTGTTATTCCTATCACCTATGTCATTCTATTATTACAATATGAAAGACTTCTCCAAGATTTTTCATTTCCTTATTTTTTTATCTAACCACTGATAGAACAAATCCCACACCTTATAAAATTGTTCATCTTCCTGTTCTCTAACTTCGAATGTCAGTTTACTCATTTCAGCACATTCCATTGTTTTTCGAATAACTTCCTCCTGCGTTGGTATTTTCTCGTTTTTCCAATTTTTTGCAAATACAATTCTAGCTGCCGTTAAAACATTTACAATCAAATATTTCAGATCCTTATTATATGTTTCTGGTATGATTCCCAATAAAAAAAAATCTCTGGTTTAAAGTTTATGTGTTTTGTATCATTTTCTCCAACCACGTGTGGATTTTAATCCAGTATCTTTTAGCTTCTATGCAAGTCCACCACATATGGTAATATAGCAATAGCAATAGCAGTTAGACTTATATACCGCTTCATAGGGCTTTCAGCCCTCTCTAAGCGGTTTACAGAGTCAGCATATTGCCCCCAACAACAATCCGGGTCCTCATTTTACCCACCTCGGAAGGATGGAAGGCTGAGTCAACCCTGAGCCGGTGAGATTTGAACAGCCGAACTGCAGAACTGCAGTCAGCTGAAGTAGCCTGCAGTGCTGCATTTAACCACTGCGCCATCTCGGCTCTTAGAACCCTGTGTCTGATGACATTTCCAACACTTTTCCGACTTGTTCTTGAACATTCTTGCTATTCTCGTTGGGGGTATGTGCCACCTATAAAACATACAAATTTTCATTATATGCTGTTGACATTGTCATTTTATAATTTTGAGACCACAATTACTGCCATTTCTCTAGTTCAATCCCATGTCCAAATTTTTTCCCGCAAGATATCATAGTTTCTTTAACTTGCTCTTCCTTTAACTTAACCTGTAGTAAATGTCCATATAATTTCTTAATTACTTTTTCATCAGTACTTGTCAAAGTTTTGTCTAATTCAGTCATTTTATCATAGAAACCTTCCATTTTACGATCTTTATCATATCTAGATTGTATTTGCACATATGAAAACCAATTCATTCCTATTCCTTCCTGTTTCAACTCTTGCATAGACTTAAGTTCACCCTCTGCATTCAATATTTCACCATATCTAACTGTTTGTTCCTTTTTGTATATTATTGGATATGAAAAAGCTTCAATAGTTGATAGCCAGACTGGAATTTTCAGATAATGTTTTGTCCCCCCTTGAATGGTATGGTTGTTGTGTGTTTTTAAATTGTGGTATTGTTTTGTCCGTCTTTTTTCCTTATTTGTATCCCCCCCAACTTTGACTTGGGTTGTGAGCCGCCCTGAGTCCCCTTCGGGGAAAAGGGCGGCATAGAAATATAATCAATTCAATTCAATTCAATTCAATAATATTGCCTTATGATCTTCTCCCAATTCAGTAACAAAGCCTCCGGTAGGATATTGTCTTCTAAAATAACCCCGTATTTTAGTTCCCTTATACCATAAAAAAGCATGCCATCCCAACAGTAAGTCATGTCCTTCTACAGCAGTCGTTCCCAAAGTGGGCAGTACCGCCCCCTGGTGGGCGGTGGGATGACTTAGGAGGGCGCTAAGAGGCAATGGGGGCGGCAGAGGGACGGTAAGGGGACAACCTGAATGGGACATTCTCCCAGGGGCATCTCAGGCACCTTTCTCTCTTGCCACGCAAGGAAGCGAAGCCAAATTTGTTTATTTAACCTCCCGCTCCAGCTTCCCCCCCCCCTACTACATTAAGATCCCCGCGCTTCTCATTTCTGCTGGAAGCACGCAGGCCATGTGAGCGAGCAGGCGGGCGAGGCCCCACGATGATCTGAGGGGAACCAGGAGGTGCCAAACTGCACCCAGCCGTCCTCACTCCCTCGCGGCTAAGGGTGGGAGCGCCTGAGATGCCGCTGGGAGATTGTCCCCTTCGGGTTGCTGGGACAGCAAATTTCAAGGGAAAGCGCAGCTGCTGGAATTGGTGCGCCTGCAACTTAATGCTCTCCAACAAGCCTGCATTACTGGGAGCAGCAGAAGAGCAGCAGCGGGTGCCACCGCCACTCCTGGTGTCCAGCATCCTCCTCAGGAGCCTCGAGTTGCGGCCGTTTGCATGTCTCTCCCGAGCTTCTCTCGGGAGATGAAATGGCAGGCACCCCACTAGGAGATCCTCTGGGTGAAAGGCGAGTGAAGGGTGCAGTGACGGGAGAGGCTGGCCGTCCCCAGCTCTCGAGGAAGCTCTCGAGGAAGGAGGCAGTGATGAGTCCCGTGGCTTGCTTCCCTTCATCCTTCCTCCAAGAGCTGCAGGTTAAAAAAAAAAAAAGCTCATAAAATCAGATCACTCGTGTGACATTTTACAATCGTTAAGAATTATGACTGTTGTGGGAAGTTATCATCCAGCCTTCTCCCAGAAAAATGAAATATCCTAGGAAATATTGAAAAGGCAGAATATTTCTCTGGATGTGAAAAGAAACATGTTTTAAAAGACAGAATAGTTGCCTATGGCTTTCTGCCCATCCCCAGCTAATGGGCCATTAAGATGGCCCGGCTAGCCCACTTTACATAATAAAGACTTCTCCTCACTGCAGCTGTAGGAGGAAGGGATATTACTCAACTGACCACAAGGCATCTGAGAACTCATCACAGCCTAGAGAGTAGCCCCCTGCATGGCACCATGGGAGTTTGATAACCAGTCAGAATACATTTCTTACACAGGAACAGGAAACAGAGAGGTGGGACTAAACAGGGTATAAAAAGCCTAGCAAGCCCCTTCCTCAGCCCTTCTCTTCTTCTTCACCTACATTGAAACATGTGATCACCTTTTCTGGTCAGGGCTCAAGCCATGTGGCCCTGTCCAACAATAAACCATCTTTCCAAGCAGCCTCCATGTCTCCAGTGTCTTTTTCCCCACTTGGAGCTGAACCCAGAAGGACATTTCTTTCAACACTGTAATAGACAGGCTCAAAGAACTATCTGTACTGTAATAATTTGAAATCTTTGGGTTGTTAATTGCCTAAACCCCTGATAGGGAACCTATGGCACGAGTGCCAGAGGTGGCACGTAGACCCCCCCCCCTCTCTGTGGGCACACTCATTGTTGCCAGGTGCTCTTCAGGTTTCCAGCACACTCATGTGCACTGGCCAGCTGGTCTTCATGTGCATGGGAGCAGCAGAAACCCACAGACCATGTGGCCAGTGTGCATGCGCACGCCGGCCACCTGGTTTTTGGGACTTCCCTCTCCGGACTTTCCGGCAGTGGAGGACCCGCATTCCGCTCCCTCTTCCAAGCCCCGAGTGGCCAGCCTTTCGCCTCCGCGCTCTTGCTCCAGCCTTGTCTGGGCTCCTCCTCGGCAGGCCTGCCGGAGCTCTGAAAGAAAGTGGCGGGAGCTAAGGCTGGCCACTCGGGGCTTGGAAGGAGGAGCGGAATGCGGGTCCTCTGCTGCCGGAAAGTCCGGGGAGGGAAGTGGGGCTGGCCCATTTCCTCCTGGGGCTGCTTGGAGAGGGAATCGGGGCTGCGGAGATTCACCCGCGGCCGGCTTCTCTGGAGCGGAAGGGGGGGAATAGAAGCGGAGCTGAGCCTCTTGCCGCTGCGGGCCTGTCTTGCGGAGTGCAAAAAGGGGAGGGGCCTCTTGGAACACCACCCACCCACCCCTCTTCACCTTTCGTCTCCACGGCTCTCGCTCCAGCCTGGGCAGGAACCGGCACTCTTCTGCTGCAGGCGGGACGTACTCCTGGTGGGTTCCACCACAAAATCGCGTTCGACTAAAGCACGCTCGACGAAACTGCGTAGCTGACGTCATCACAGGGCGACAACAGCGCAGAGACAGAAGCACGCTGTAAACGCTAAACCTAAAATTAACCCCTAAACCTAAACCTAACCCTAAACCTAACCCTAAACCTAACCCTTAACCTAACCCTAAACCTAATCCTAACCCTTAACCTAACCCTAAACCTAACCCTAACCCTTAACCTAACCCTAAACCTAACCCTAAACCTAACCGTTAACCTAACCGTTAACCTAACCCTAACCCTTAACCTAACCCTAAACCTAATCCTAATCCTAAACCTAACTCTAACCCTAAACCCTAACAACTTATCTTAAGTTGAATCGGCTTGCTTTCAAAGCGCTATTTAAAGCGCCCTTTTTTCTCCGCACTCGCTGTTGTCGCCCTGTTGATGATGTCAGCGACGCAGTTTAATCGGGCGTGCTTTAGTCAAGTGCGGTTTTGTCGTGCCACGCTCCTGGTGGCCTGCGGCTCCAGCGCCTGCAAGGTGGAAGTGTTTGCCCTGCGGGGTAGACAAAAGCTGAAAGAAAGCGCCCCACTGCTTCTGTCTGACATAGAGGCGCCCCGCAGCTGGGTCAGACATAGCTGCGGGGCGCGGGATGCCTCTATTTCGGACATAGTTGCTGCGGGGGGGGGGCAAAAGCCGCTTTCTTTCTTTTTGCCTCACCAGCCATAAGCTTCACCGCACGTCACTGTAAATATCTGATATGCAGGATGTATTTTCACTATTACAAATTGAACATAATTAAAGCAGTGCTTAATCACAAAAATAATATGCAATGATATATTGTGAAATATTTACTTCTAATTACAAATAAATGAAATTTTGTCTTGAAGCATGATGTAGCAGTCTTAATATAACAACGGTAAACTACATTGCTACATTTTGCGACAGTATGCGCAATGTGAAATAGCTGAGCATTGTTCGGTGCATCCCACTCGTTGCACAGTTGCACAAAATGTAGTGAAACTCACTTAACGATCAGGGGTGGGTTTCTCGCCCCGTTCCAACCGAACCGGTTGGAATGGGGCCGGCGGCGTCCTCACGCACGTGCACGCATGCATACTAGTGTCTGTGCGATGCTCCAGCTGCTCCTGGAGGATTGCGCAGGCGCTGTATGCATCCTGCGCATGCGTGGAAGCGCAGAACTCGTCAAAACTGGGTAGGGAGCGCGGGCGCTTGGATGGGCCCTTCGCCGTTCCCGGAAGTTACTTACTTCAGGATTCGCTGACCAACCAGTTCGCAGGGACCGCTGCGAACCGGTTGAAACCCACCCCTGTTAACGATGCTCTTGCTTAGCAACCAAAATTTTGGGCTCAATTGTGGTCATAAGTTCTCTTTCTTTTTCTTTCTTTTTTTCTTTCATCTCTCTCTCCCACTTTCTTTTTCTTTCTTTCTTTTTTTCTTTCTTTCTTTCTTTCTCTTTCTTTCTCTTTCTCTTTCTGTCTGTCTCTCTCTCTCTGGCTCTTTGTCTCTCTCTCTCTCTCTCTCTCTCTCTCTCCCTCCCTCCCTCCCTCCCTGTCTCTATCTGTCATTCTCTCTCTGTGTGTGTCTGTCTGTCTCTCTCTCTGTATCACTCTGTCTCTCTCTCCTCCCTCCCCCCATATCTGCCACTCTGTGTGTGTGTGTGTTTCTCACTCACTCTCTGTGTGTGTGTCTGTCTGTCTGGCGTGTGCCCGTGTCTTAAGCGACCCCTCTGAAAGTGTCATTCGACCCCCAAAGGGGTTGCGTCCCACAGGTTGAGTGAGAACTGTTGCTTTAAGGATTTATGAGCCAGGAAAACTCCCTAATTTGGTTCCTTTATCTATGGGGCCTCATATTCCCGTGTAACAATTTCTTCTATTTTTTTCAAGAACGTGCCTAGCTTTGAAGCCAAGAATAGAAGCGAGACAGAGCAGTGAGTTAACATTTGCAGTAATGCCATCCAGTATTAACGTTACAATTTGCTAGGCTAGAAAACAACTAATTTCTGACACTGTACCATAATATAAGCAGAAGCCAATAACAAAGCTTAATTCTTAATAAATGATTTCTAGCAGTATAGCATATCAGAAGCAAACAGCAAATATTGGTTTAATCAGTAACAATTATATAGCAACATGAGCAATTCAAAATAAAAGCCAATAGCCAATATTGATTCATATACTCCTTCAACATATTTTCAGCACCTAAATTCATCACTTCTGGCTCACATCTGTTTTCCTTTCACTGTTCTCCTGTCACTAATGCTGAGTACATAACATTAAGTTAGAATGCAAAAACTGTATTAAAAGCTAAAGAGTTATAAAAGCAGGCATTTGCAAAAAGATAAATTATAGTGAAATTGATTGAAATTGGGCATATGTCAAGATGATGGGTCTACCAGCTTGACTCTTGCATGAAGGACACAGACTGGGTTCATATATTATGCTGAACCAGTGCACGGTGCACTACATGTGCTGAAATGTCATTTTTTCCTGCAGGCCACATAGCAAATATAATTAGCTCTGTGGTTCTCAGAAACTGAACATGTAACATTTGAAAGTACAATCCCTGGTAATGGCAGAAAACCTGTAGTAGCCCATAATTACAAGTTGGAGTGGTTTTCTTTTTAACTATACAGGTATGGTTGTGGCCCGCCAGCAGCCAGCAAAGCTGGCAGCAGATTCGGACAGTGAGGAGGTTGGGGAGGAACATGGGCCAGTCCTGGAGTCTGGGGGAGGCTCTGATGAGGGCTCTGCGTCGGAGGCAGAGAGGGGGCCAGAGCCATCTGACAGCCTTCAGAGTCAGACATCAGTGAGGCAGAAGAACAGCTGGAGCCTGTTTCCAGTGTGCGCATGCGCAGAATTGCCAGACGAAGGGAGCTAAAGAACAGGGGTCAACTTGGAAGTAAGGTCACAGGTGGATGATGAATGGCCCCTCCCATAGGGAATAAAGGAGGAGCGAAAGGGGAGTGGAGTTTTCAGGAGACAATTAGTTTGCTTAATTGGTTTGTGACTCTCCGAGACTCCTTGCCAAGTTTTGCAGATGTCAGCCTAGCTGCTCCCCAAGTCAGATAAGGTCTGTGACTGTAAATCCTCCCTTGAAAGACTTTGCTGGATGAGAATGAGCAGAATTCACAGTCAATTAATAAAAGGGGTTTTTGTCGGGATAAGGAGTTTGCTTCATGCTCTTGGTTAGAACACATAATCCTCAAACTGTGGCCATTCATTCAGCGACCGTTCAAAAGTTACAACAGCAGAGCAAAAAGGAACGTACGCC
Organism: Thamnophis sirtalis; assembly: GCF_051295495.1. NCBI lineage: Eukaryota > Metazoa > Chordata > Lepidosauria > Squamata > Natricidae > Thamnophis > Thamnophis sirtalis. The sequence continues at coordinate 171,847,680 of NW_028261381.1, read as the reverse complement.
AGGTCCTTGAGGTTCTAGCTGTTGCAGTAGCCCTGTGTCCGGTGAACAATATTTGGACACTTGCCAAGCAGCTTGCACATATGACCAGAGGTGGTATTCAGCAGGTTCTGACCAATTCTGGAGAACCAGTAGCGGAAATTTTGAGTAGTTCAGAGAACCGATAAATACTACCTCTGGCTGGCCGCGCCCCTATCTATTCTCTGCCTTCCGAGTCCCAGCTGATCAGGAGGGAATGGGGGATTTTGCAATATCCTTCCTCTGCCATGCCAACCAAGCCACACCCACAAAACCAGTAGTAAAAAGGTTTGAATCCCACCACTGCATACGACCAAGCGCAGCATCCCATGGTCACATGATCACCATTTGTGACCTTCCCTGCCAGCCTCCCACAAGCATAGTCAATGGGGAAGCCAGCAAGAAGGTTGAAAGTTGTTTTGGTCTCTCCCTACCCCTACCCTCCTTCCTTCACTTACATACGTCACACCCTTCTCTTCCGGACCCCCTGAGATCACATAAACCCTGTGTCAGACCTGCAAGTCATCTTTTTTGGGGGGGGGGGGACTTCAGGCCTGCCACACTTTCTATCATGGGAAACTGGGAGGAGGGAGGATTATGTGAAGTTGGGTGATGTGTAGCCATAATAACATTCTTCTCTGAATGTCAAGGTTTACCTTGTCTCTGCACCTGGCTGGATCCGGATGGGAGGAACCTGTCTTCGTGGCAGTGAAAGATTGGACCACGTGATTAACTTGTGGGTGTTGGGGCAGGACCGTGAACTTTCAACTGGGCGCGGGAAACCGGGAAGCTTTCAGATTTGGGTTTTCCCAGCTGTGCCAACATGGCTCTCTTAATCAACTGGAACTTTGAGGAATCTCTTGCCTCAGATTCTTATTTTAATTTGGATGCTATTTGGAAACTTGGCACCCTGCACTGCCGTTCCTTGGTTTTGCTAAGTTTACACCAGTCGTACAAAGTTTTGTGTGGCCATACAGTCAGAATAACAAAGTTGGAAGGGATCTTGGACTTCTTCTTATCCAATCCCCTGCTCAAGCAGGAAACCCCAATACCATTTCAGACAAATGGTAGTCCAATCTCTTCTCAGCCAGATGTTTTGACTGGATGTGGCATTTTTCTTCACCTATCAAGTCCCAAGGACCTAGGATTCACCTTCACCTTCCCAAGGACCCAGGATAGGCACATGTTCCTGTTGATTGGTGCTAAGGGTATCGCCGCAGGATGTACGTTGTTCCAAATAACATTGCGCCTGCTTGAGAGACCGCCTGCTGCCAATTACCTCCCAAAGACCCGTTAGATCGCACAGGGTCGGCCTCCTCCGGGTTCTGTCCACCAGCCAATGCCACCTGGCTACCACCCGGGGGGGGGGGGGGGCTTCTCTGTAGCAGCTCCGGCCCTTTGGAACGAACTCCCCGCGGAGACTCGGACCCTCACCTCTCTCCAGGCCTTCTGGAAAGCCGTCAAATCCTGGCTGTGCCGGCAGGCCTGGGGTTGATGAGTTCCCCTCCCCTCTCGACTTGTATGCCTGTGTGATTTTGGTGTATTTTAATTACGTGTATTGTGTTTATGTCCCCTTTTTCCCCCTTTGAGTTGTTCGCCGCCCTGAGTCCCTCCCAGAGAAGGGCGGCATACAAATAAACTAATCTGAATCTGAATCTGAATCTGAATCTGAATCTGAATCTGAATCTGAATCTGAATCTGAATCTGAATTGCCTTTTGCAATCGACTGATTTCGTTTATGCCAGTGTTCAAATAATGCTCCAGTTTGGGACTGCACCCAAAGAACCTGGTACTGCCACTTCTTCCATTTGCCACAGGCGTTCTATTATTTTTTTACTTCACTCTACAAATCCTTTCTAGTCAAAAATTGGGATTCAAGGAAATTATTGTCCAGAAATACCATTTAGGCTTCGGAAAGGCTGTCCTAAATACCGAACATTTTCTACCGTTACCAGCTAAATGCCACAGCACTTAATTGTCTTTGACATAGTCCTCAGCTTAGGACCACAATCGAGCCCCAAATTTAAATTGCTAAGCGAGACATTTGTGAAGCGAAATTTGGCCCGTTTTACAACTTTTCTTGCCGCAATTGTTAAGTGAATTATTGTAATTGTTAAGTTAGTAACAAGATTATTGGCTCCCCCATTGATTTTGCTTGGCAGAAAAGTCCCAAAAGCTGATCACATGACTCCAGAACACTGCAACCGTTATAAATATGAACCAGATGTCAACACTAAGCCCCCCCCCCCCCCAACAAAACCCTATGGCACCCTCCCCTTCTGCTTCTTCCACTTTCCACTTAACAATCCACATCTCCTGGGTTACAAAATGACAACTGGGATTCCCTGGATTGCTGCCACTAAGCAATGCAATCACACAACATGTGCTTTCGGACTGCATTGCTCAGTGACAGCAATCCAGGTCTCAATTGCAATCGTAACTCGAGGACTGTGTATTACATGTCAGCATTTTTGCTCTTCGGCACGGCATTCAACAATTGGAACTGTTTCCTTCAAAAGGGATAGCATAATAGTTGAGCTGGTTTCTTTGCTTATTTATGCATTTACTGAAGTATTTTTGCTTTCTAGAGTTGCAGGCAGTTTGGCATATTTTGCAAACCAGCCATTGTGTAGAAGGACTGGGGGAGACAGGATAGAAGTCTTCCCATATCTCAGGGGTTGCCACAAAGAAGAGGGAGTCCAGCTATTCTCCAAAGCATCTGAGGGCAGGACAAGAAGCAATGGGTGGAAATTAATCAAGGAGAGAAGCAACTTAGAACTGAGGAGAAATTTCCTGACAGTGAGGACAATTAATCAGGGGAACAACTTGCCTCCAGAAATTGTGAATGCCCCAACACTGGAAGTCTTTAAGAAGATGTTGGATAGCCATTTGTCTGAAGTGGTGTAGGGTTTCCTGCCTAAGCAGGGGGTTGGACTAGAAGACCTCCAAGGTCCCTTCCAACTCTGTTATTCTATTCTATTCTGTTCTATTCTATTCTATTCTGTTCTGTTCTGTTCTGTTAGTCCTGTAAGCCAGGGCTTATACCTTGTGTGAATCCAGCTATTTTGACTGATTCAGTAAATCTTGCCACGTACCGTATTTTTCGGAGTATAAGACGCACCAGAGTATAAGACACACCAAGATTTTGAAGAAGCAAATTTTTCTTTAAAAGTTTTTGCACTCTGCAAATCTCCCAAAAATGGGAAGTTTTTTGTGAAAATGAGCTTTTTTTTTTAAAGGGCATGAATAGCCCTTAGGAGGCTTGTAGAGTGTCCCGGGGGGGGGGGGGCAAAACCGAGCAAAAAAGGGCCCGTTTTTTGTCCAAAAAAGGGCATTAGGAAGCTGATAGAGTGCTCCTTGGGGCAGGGGGGGGGGCAAAATTGAGCAAAAAACAGCCCATTTTTTCCTCATTTCTGCCCTCCCCGGCCCCCAGAAAGCCACCTTCAAGCTGCGCACGGCCATTTTGGTGAATGGGGCGGGGTTTCGGGAGGCCAAAAATGCTGGGGCCAGCCAGAGGTGGTTTTTGCCGGTTCTCCGAACTACTCAAAATTTCCGCTACCGGTTCTCCAGAGCCTGTTGAATACCACCTCTGGCCACCACCATCTCCGATGGACTCCTCCTTCCAAACACCCCAAACTTTTCTCTTTTCAGAAGAGAATTAAATTGAATTGGGATATTGTCTGTTTGTTACTCCTGATTTTAATACTATGTTTACTTGTGGTTTGTAAGTAACACATTAAAAATACATGTACTGGCTTAGGATAAAGGATAGGAATTGATGGTCCCATTATATATAATGCAGTAGTGTTGATTTTTCTATTGGCTTGTGGTTGCTCACCATCATGATGCTAAAAGAGAATAATTTTGTTCCTGGCCCAACAGAAGTTATAAAAAGGAGTTGGGTGGACAATCTGTATTTTGGGAGGAGTGCCGCAGTATGCAACTTTGAATCAGTCTCAACTCCTGGCAATAGACAGCACATCCCTCCAATTTTCTTGGCAAGATTTGAGAACAGGTTTGTGATTGCTTGTTTCTAGGACTGAGAGAAAGGGACTGGCCCAAAACCATCCATTTCAGCGGTCACCAACTGGTGGCCCACGAAAAAACTTTGGTGGTCTGCAGAAAAATGTTTTGCATTTTTTATATTGCACTAAATCAGGGGTCCTCAAACTACGGCCGATGGGACGGATACATGCAATGAATGTTTGTGTTGCTGCAGAGAGTCTCGCCCTTCGGGGTCTTTTTGTGTGCATCGGAGGGGGGCAAAAATTCCAAGTTGGGGTCTGCTTCAGCCTCCTGGTGGGGGGCTTTGGGCAAAGGCTGGAGGGAAGCACCCTTAGTGGCGAAGAGCCGGTGGTCCTCGTTCCAGTGGGACCGCATCATGGCCTGGAAATGGCTGACCATCTCAGCCCACTGAGCCTCTATAGCAATAGCAATAGCAGTTAGACTTATATACCGCTTCATAGGGCTTTCAGCCCTCTCTAAGCGGTTTACAGAGTCAGCATATCGCCCCCACAGTCTGGGTCCTCATTTCACCCACCTCGGAAGGATGGAAGGCTGAGTCAACCTTGAGCCGGTGAGATTAGAACCGCCGAACTGCAGCTAGCAGTCAGCTGAAGTGGCCTGCAGTACTGCACCCTAACCACTGCGCCACCTCGGCTCTAGGCGCCAATACCTGGCCTTGCACTCCCACAGGTCTTCCCTCTGCTTGGAAAGCCTATGCTCCTAGTCCTCAGTGAGATGCTTCTGCTGAGCTTCCTTCTCGGTCAGATCCAATTTGAACTGAGCTGTTTTGACAATTCTTTCTCGTGGTGGCTGCTTAGCTCCAACAGCTGCTTCCTGTTGGGGCTCTAAGGAGCCCAGGTGGGCAGGCGAGGAGTGGCTGGGAGGGGAGGGGTGAGTAGAGGCTGGCGAAGCGCCCTTCGACGTGAGTGACATAGTTGGCCACACCCACCCAGTCACATGACCACCTTGCCACCCCCACCCAGCTGGTCATTAGGCAGATCATATTAGTGGTCAGTGGGATTTAGAATTATGAATTTAGTGGTTCCTGAGGTCCGAAAGGTTGGTGACCCCTCATCCATTTGATTTCATGCCTTAAGGCAGGACTAGAATTCGCAGGCTCCTAGTTTCCCGCCTGATACCTTAACCCCTGCACCAAGTCGGCTCTCCTCTTGATGCCTTGGAGTCAATGTTAGCAATAGCAATAGCAATAGCAGTTAGACTTATATACCGCTTCATAGGGCTTTCAGCCCTCTCTAAGCGGTTTACAGAGTCAGCATATCGCCCCCACAGTCTGGGTCCTCATTTCACCCACCTCGGAAGGATGGAAGGCTGAGTCAACCCTGAGCCCGTGAGATTAGAACCGCTGAACTGCAGATAACAGTCAGCTGAAGTGGCCTGCAGTACTGCATCCTAACCACTGTGCCACCTCGGCTCTTATGACCATGATTGAGTCCAACATTTCTGTTGCTAAATGAAACATTTGTTAAGTGGTTTTTTTTTGTCTTACCACAGGTTACCAAAAGTTGTTAAATAAATCACTGTAGTTAGTAACATGGTTGTTAAGTGAATCCAGCTTCCCCACTGACTGAAAAATGGGATCATGCAACCCCAGGACACTGCAACCATCCGGAGTCAGTTGCCAAGTGTCTAAATTTTGATCATGTGACCACGGAGGTGCTGCAAGGCTCATAAGTGGGGGGAAAGGTCGTTTTTTCCACGGTGCTATTATAACTTTGGTCACTAAATAAACTGTTGTAAGTTGAGGACTACCTGTTGTGGCCCGCTGGCGGCCAGCAGTGTTGGCAGCAGAGTCAGACAGTGAGGAGGTTGGGGAGGAACATGGGCTATCCTGGGGGCCGAGGAAAGCTCAGACGAGGGCTCTGCGTCAGAGGCAGAGAGGGAGTTAGACAGCAGTGAGGCAGAGGAACAGCTGGAGCCTGTTCCCAGTGTGCGCATGCTCAGGGCTGCCAGAAGACGAGAACAATTAAGAAAGCAGGGTCAGCTTGGGAGTAAAGCCACACCTTGGAGGTGATTGGCCCCTCCCACAGGAAACAAAAGAGGAGCGAATGGGGAGGGGGCTTTTGCAGGAAACAATTCGTTCCTTCGGTCGGTTAAAGAGTGAAGAGTTCTGTTTGTGACTATTAGAGACTCTGTGCCTTGCCCTGCGTTTGGAAACTAATTATCTGGCAGCTCTCCAAGCGAGATAAGGTGCGTGCGGATAAACATTCCTCTGAAAGACTGTTTGCTAAGCCTTGCTGACTGTGAATGAAAGGAATTACACAGTCGTGTAAATAAAAGGGGCTTTGTAGGGACCGAGACTTTGATTCTTGCTTTCTAAGGAAGCAGAACATCGTCATAAACGCATGCCAGTTGCCAAGCGTCCAAATTTCGATCCCGTGATCAGGGGGATGGTGCAATGCTTGTCAGTGCAAAAATGGTCATAAGTCGTTTTTTTCAGCGCCGTTGCAACATTGAATGGTCACTAACCAAATGGTTATAAGTCACGGACAATCTGTATATGTCGCTCATGGTTGAAATGAGGGGTCCTTGGTGTTCTCCGAATTTGTTTGATGATGATGATGTTAACTTAGTTGGGTAATGAAACATCTATAAGAAAGTAACCAAGCTCAGAGAGCACCAAGGAGCCCCTCAAACTAGATTAAACCAACCCACCTAACGTGTCTATGGAGGTTCTCAGTCTTCCAGGTCATGGCTGCCCCAAAGGTGCTTTCTCCAGAGGCAACTGGGATTTCTTTGTTTTTCCTTGAAAACGTTTTGCTTCTCATCCAAGAAGCTTCTTCAGCTTTGGAGCGAAATGTCTTCAAAGAAAAACCAGAAAGTCCAGTTGCCTCTTGAAAAATTACTTTTGGGCCAATCCACCTGTCTTATAAATCAGCAGCCTCTGCTTCAAGGGCATTCCTTGGGCCTTAATAGTGGCAGAGAAACAAAGAGTGAATCTCTGAATAAAACAATGAATCCCAGTTGCAATGGATGGCTGTGAAGGTTGGACCATAAGGAAGGCTGAGCGCCAAAGAATGGAGGCCTTTGAACTCTGGTGCTGGAGAAGACTCTTGCGAGTCCCTTGGACTGCAAGGCCATCCAACCGGTCAGTCCTAGAGGAGATCAACCCTATTGCTCTTTAGAAGGCCAGATCCTGAAGAGGAAACTCAAGTACTTTGGCTGCCTAATGAGAAGGGAGGACTCCCTGGAGAAGAGCCTCATGCTGGGAATGATGGAGGGTAAAAGAAGAAGAAAGGGACGACAGAGAATGAGGGGGCTGGACGGAGTCACCAAAGCAGCAGGCGTGAGCTTAAATGGACTCCGGAGGATAGTAGAAGACGGGAAGGCCTGGAGGAACATTGTCCATGGGGTTGCGATGGGTCAGACACAACTTCGCGACTAACAGCATCAAGAGCAATTCAGGTGGAAACATCGTCAGTTCTTCCATAGCAACCATCTCAGAGCCAGCCAAAATTTGGTAAACGGCTCTACCAGACTGACCACCTGAGACAGCACTTAACCAGTTGGTTTGACCGCAGAAGATTACAGCCTGCCTTTATATATACGGCTCCGACAGCAGATGATCTGTACCTCCCCGAGACCTTGGGAAAATTCAGGATTACTCAACAGCTCCACTATATGGGCCTCTCTTAATTGACTCGGGAGCAATGGAAATAAAAGCTGCCCGGCCAAATTTCAGCAGCTCAAGCCACAGGATACTCTGGGGGCAGCTGGCAGGCCATGGATTACTTGATGTATCTCTAAGCTAAATTATTCCACTCTGTTCACGAAGCAAATTGCCTTTTGTGCATCACCTGGGGAAAGCTTTGCTTTAAAGGGAAGCTGGAGATAACTTTCAATTTATCCATCGCATTTGGTTCATCACGGACACCGTGCCGAAGAACAAGTTCAGCATGATTGGAAAAGTAAAGAGTTGTTCACTTTGATTGAAAAGAAACCCGTTCAAGATACCGGCCCTCTGCGGTTTTGGGGCTTTCCACACACTGCCAGGGTACGCTGGTTCTCGTATGCGCGAAGAGCTGAGTAGTGTGTCAGGCCTGCAGCCATCTTTTCTTTTGGGTCTTGGGCTTGCCACACTTTCTATTATTCTGCCATGCATTTTCTATTGTGGGAAAAATGGAAGGGGGGATTGTATGGAGTTAGATGATATGTAGCCATAACAACATTCTTTCTAGAAAGCCAAGGTCATCTGTTGTCTTTGCACCTGACCAGAACTGGATGGGTGGACCTGCCAGCATGGCAGTGGGAGATTGGACCATGGGATGGGCTTGTGGGTGTGCGGACTTTCAACTGGGTGGGGAAAACTGGGAAGCTTTCAGATTTGGGTTTTCCCAGATGTGCCAACATGGCTCTCTTAATCAATTGGAACTTTGAGCAATACTTTGCCTTGGATTCTGATTTACTTCTGGATGCTATTTGGAACACTGACAAAGTGATTCTTCTAGATGTGTTTGTCAAGTTGTCTTGGAGCTTGAAAAACCCACCGAGATTTCCTCTCATTAGAAAGTGCCACAGAGGACATCTCACGCACTAGAAAAACAGACTACTTGGGACCAATAAAGGGGTATTATAATTTAGGGAAGCAATTCCACAAAGAAGTTTGCTTTCATGACAAACCATTTAAACATTGTAAAGCACAGTTAAGGGCAGGGATGAAATCTACTTACCTTCGCTACCTGTTCGCAAATGTGAGAATTCACCTCCGCGCATGCGCAGGACCTTCCATGCATGCGCAGAACATCAAAAACAGGGAATGAAGACGTCTGGATGGGTGAGTGGAGCCTGATACCAAGTGCGCCTGCAAAGCTAAGTAGAACAGCAAATTGTGGGGGGGGGGGGGGTGGAATCTGCTGTGCCACTCAATTTAGATTAGCTAGAAAGCAGGGAATTCTGTTTTCTAGCTAATATTAATTGTGTGTCACAGCTGATAATCAGAAATACCGGTTTGCCAGTAGCATTCTTTTTACTATTGCTTCGGGCTAAGCAGTAGCATTTTTTTTTTACTACTGCTTCAGGCGAACCAGTAGAATCTTTTACTATTGCTTCAGGCGAACCGGTAGCATTTGTTTACTACTGCTTCGGACGAACTGGTAGCATTTTTAAACTACTGCTTTGGGTGAACCGGTAGCATTTTTTCTACTACTACTTCGGGCGAACCGGTAGCATTTTTTATACGACTGCTTTGGGCGAACCTTGTAACATTTTTTTTTTACTACTGCTTTCGGGCGAACTGGTAGCATTTTTTCTACTACTGCTTTGGGCGAACCGGTAGCATTTTTATACTATTGCTTTGGGCGAACCGGTAGCATTTTTTAATATTACTGCTTCGGTAGCATTTTTTACTACCAGTTTGGGCGAACAGGTCCAAACCAGTAGCATTTCACCCCTGGTTAAGAGCCAGTTTGGTATAGTGGTTAAAGAAGTGGTAGTCCTTGACTTACAACTATTTGTTTAATGACAGTTTGAAGTTCCAATGGCACCGAAAATGGCTATTTTTCACATTTATGACCATTGGAGCGTCCCCATGGTCACATGATCAAAACTCAGATGCTTGGCAACTGACTCATATTTATGACAGTTGCAGTCTGTCTTGATCCGCTTTTCCAACCAACCGAGAAGCAAATTGAATGGAGAAGCCAGATGTACTTAACAACTGCACTACTATCTTTAGTAGCTGCCATGATTCACTTAACAAGTGTGGCAAGAAAAAGGTTGTAAAATGAGGCAAAACTCACTTCTGCTGCTTTCCTTAGCAACAGAAATTTGGGACTCAGTTATGGTTGTAATTGTAAGTTGAGGGCTTTTTGTACCATGCCATGGAAATGTGAATTCTAGTCCTGCCTTAGGCACGAAACAAACTGGGCGGCCTAAGGCCAGTCACTTTCTCTCAATCCTAGAAAGCAAGCAATGGCAAACCACTTGTGAAAGAAAAACTTGCAGGAAAACTGCAGAGACTATTCCAAGCAGTTGCCAGGAATCAACATAAGGAGCCGAGGTGGCACAGTGGTTAGGGTGCAGTACTGCAGGCCACTTCAGCTGTAAACCGCTTAGAGAGGGCTGAAAGCCCTATGAAGCGGTATATAAGTCTAACTGCTATTGCTATAAGTTGAGGATTATCTGTATAATGGAGGAAAAGTGAATGAGAAAAAAAACCTCCAAACCCTGAACTTTAATGTTAATGCCAGACCATGCAAGAAATAAATGGAAACAATAAAAGGACAACAGAAGGAATTTTAAATTAAGAGAAAGAGATTTAATCTTTTTTTTAAAAAGTATTAAGAAAGAGAGGGGAAATATTGCAAACATTTTAAGAAATGGACAAAAAGCCTTTAACACAAACCATTAAATCTCAAAAAAGCAACTTGGTTTGCAGCATCCAAAGAGTTGGCTCAGCTATATAGCAAGAGATTTCAGAGTCCAGCTTCCAACTCAATGCAGAAACCACAAAAAAGTCAAGTAAAAGCTCTCATTTTTGCTGGGGAGGGAAATATTCTTTATATGTCCTTTTATCTATAAATGCAGAAGCCCCCCCAAAAGGGGGGGGGGGCAGTCAAGTAAAAGCTCTCATTTTTGCTGGGGAGGGAAATATTCTTTATATGTCCTTTTATCTATAAATGCAGAAGCCCCCCCAAAAGGGGGGGGGGGCTTTTAATAACCACTTTAGAAAATGTAAAATATTGTGAAAAGCAACATCCAAGCTGAGGAAATGAACAATTGATTCCACTGATTTTTGAAAAAAAAAATTTAAATTTTACATAAGTCCCAGCTGGATTAGTAACAACAGGAGTTGATTTTGGAAGTGGAAGAGTCAGTTATAAGTTGGACTGAGCCATTGTGTGATCCTTCCTAGAGTGGTCTTTGTCTGTATTGCCTCAGGAATGGCATTCTGTGTGTCTTATACTCTGAAAAATACTGTAGTTACTGCTCTGGTTTTATCCTTGTTTTTATTGTCCTGTACCGTCTGCCAGATGGTAAAAGTTCAAAAAAAAATAAAAAAGGTGCCAGATGGTAAAAGTTCAAAAAAAATAAAAAAGGTGCCCGGGATGAGATGGAATTTTAAGAATGTTTGATGATTTCTGTGCTATCTGCAGGCTGGGCAACCTGATTCCTCTCCTCCTTTTTCTCATCTTTCCTTTTTTACATCTGTTTCTTTCTCTGAGATAGTTCAGAAGCAGTTGTTCTTGCTGTAAATCTCTCCAGACCGCTAACCTTTCCTCTGTTGTCTTTTTCCCCTCCCTCCCTCCCTGTTTTATAATTTGGCCTTTTCACTGGTGAAAGTTTCTTCCTTTTGGTGTCTGAATCATCCTTTATGTGATTAAGATCTTCCATCAGTATTGGACATACTGTTCCAACAATACTGTTGGAAGAAATGTCCTTCTGGGTTCAGTTCCAAGTGGGGAGAAAGACACGGGAAACATGGTGGCTCTTTGGAAAGATGGTTTTAATGGTGGACAGGACCACATGGTTTGAGATGCTGGGGGAAAAAGGGAAGAGATGCTGAGAGTGCCCCAGTTTTATGCCCTCTCTGGGTCCCACCCAGAGGTGGGTTTCTACCGGTTCGCACCAGTTCAGTAGAACCGGTTCGTCAAATCTACCGAACCGGTTAGAAGAGGTTCCACCAGTGGACCCGGAAAGCAGGCCACTCCTACAGAAGAGGTTCCAAAAATTTTTGAAACCCACCACTGGTTTCACCTCAGTGGTGGGTTCCGGGGGGTATGGCCCAGTACAGGCATATTGGGAGTAGCTAGGAGTAGCAGCCACCGTACCGGTATGGTGGCTCGTTTGGCCCACCTGCCCGCACACAAGCCAATTGCGCAAATGCGCACAGCATGCGATGCCTGCATGACCACTGCCAAGCAGCTGGGTGTCACAGGGCGGTGGCGTGCACAGGCGCACGCAGCCGTGTGCCCAACTAGAATGCCCAACCCCATGCGCATTAAGGCCTGAGCCAGTCTATTTTTTATGTGAGCCGCCCAGAGTCCTTCGGGATTGGGCGACATACAAATCCTTTAAAATTGAAATTGAAATACCAGTTGTGAACGGGATCCGGAAACCACCTTAGAGTTTCCTGTTTCTGTGTAAGAAATGTATTCTGATTGGTGGTCGGACTCCCAGGGGGCGGAGGTCTTAGCTAACTTTGTAGGCTGTCTGTCTCCCAGGCTTGGTTGAGCCTTGCTGGCTGATGTAATGGGTGAGATGGGTAGAAGGCTAATCCTATCATGCCCTGAGGGCCATGTCTTAATCCCATCACCCTGGAGCTGAAAGTGGTAGTTCTTTGTAATGTAGAAGAAGGCTAATCCTATCATGCCCTGAGGGCCATGTCTTAATCCCATCACCCTGGAGCTGAAAGTGGTAGTTCTTTGTAATGTAGAATAGACTGGCTCGGCCCTTAATCGCCGATTGTTAAAGGTGGGGGGGATTACTTTCTGCCTCCCTTTTAGGGGAAATATTCTGCCCTTTTAATATTTCCTAAAATATCTCATTTTTCTAGGAGAGGGGTGGGTGCTTACTTCCTACAGTACAATTAAAAACCCAACTCCTAGAAAACTCCAGCCTATGCAAGCCAATTCTAGATTAGTGTTAATCAACAATTTTCTATTTGGGGAATGCAAAATTAAATTAAAGTGATAAGATTATACTTTAAAAATCCCATGTTGTGTCATTAACTTCTGTGGTTCCTGCATTCCAGCGATTGCTGATTTCTGAATCTTTGTTTATTTATGTAGCCTTGATTCCAATGAAATGTTAATTTTTACTTTAACATTTTTTGATTCATGTGGATGGTTGGATAGGATGTGCTGGGTTATTATATAAAATTGCATTCTGATTTAGCATGATCCGTGACCTGAACATCATGTTATTGCAAACATAATTTGATTCCTTTGCATCTATATATACCGTATTTTTCAGAGTATAAGACACAGTGGAGTATAAGACGCACCATGGTTTTGAAGAGGCAAATTAAAAAAACAGTTTTTGCACTCTGCAAACCTCTCAAAAACGGTCCGTTTTTTGCAAAATAAATGGGCCCGTATTTTTCCCCAAAAAAGGGCATGAGTAGCCTTTAGGAGGCTTGTAGAATGCTCCGGGAGGTGGGAGGGGCCAAAAATGAGCAAAAACCGGCCCATTTTTCATGAAAACAGGCCTGTTTTTGTCCAAAAAAGGACATGGATTGCCTTTAGGAAGTTTATAGAGTGCTTCTGGGGGCTGGGGGAGCACAAAATGGCCTGTTTTTGCTCATTTCTGCCCTCCCTAGCCCCCAGGAAGCCCTCTGAAAGCCTCCTAAAAGCTACGCATGGGCATTTTGGTGAAGGGGGCAGGGTTTCGGGAGGCAAAAAATCCTGTATTCAATGTACAAAGACGCACCCATATTTTCAGCCTCTTTTTTGAGGGAAAAGTCTTACACTCCAAAAAATACGGTACATTAAAACCTCTCACCTTTAACTGAGCAAAACTGCCCCGAGGTACTTCAAGTGGGATTATAGAATGGATCCAAAATCAGGGACCGTGACAGCTGTGGGGTTGAAATGTGGAAAAGTCGTGGCTGCTTCTGTGCGACTGGTGGGCTGCTGGCGATGCTACGGTCACATAAATCCCTCTTTTCAACATTCCGCGAAGATTTCCCAGGAATTTCCTTTTCAACCCTATGGATTTTTGAGAAGGCTTGGAAAGCTATAAAGGATGCGTAGTTATCTTCTCCCTAGGACAGTGATGGCGAACCTTTTCGGCGCCGAGTGCCCAAACCAGAACACCTGGGCATGTGTGTGCCCACCAGAGTGCTGGAAACCCGAAGACCAGATGGCCGGTACGTATGGCCAGCCAGCTGATCTTGGGGTACACATCGGCCAGCTGATCTTTGCATGCCAAAAACCCAAACAGCAGCTGGCCGGCATGCATATGCCTGTTTTTGGCCATTTTTCGGGGCGTTTTGGGGGGGGGCATTTTCCAGCACTCCAGCGCTTGCAAAGACCAGCTCGCCAGAAACCAGAAGAGTAGCTGGCGAACGACATGCGTGCCCACAGAGAAGGCTCTGCGTGCCACCTCTGGCACGCGTGCCATGGGTTCGCCATCACAGTCCTAGGACAAATTGTCCTAATAGACCACAACTTAAGTGTGAGCCAACACTGCTGTAGCTTCCAGAAAAGCCAGTGCCGTCTTGGGCTGCATCAACAGAGGGATAGCACAGCATCAAGATAATCCTGCTTATTACTGCACTGGTGAGACCACACTTAAATACAGCATCCAGTTTTAATCATCCCAATACAAAATAGATGGGGAGATCCTAGAAAAAGTGCAGAGAAGAGCAACAAAGAAGATCAGGAACCTGGAGACTAAACTGTGCAATGAGCAATTGAGGAACTAGGTATGTCTAGTCCGGGTATAGGCAACCCACGGCTCCAGAGCCACATGCGGGTCTTTTGTCTCCCTGCTGTGGCTCTCGGTCGGCTGAATCCATCACTGGCTGGCCCTGCCCCTCGCCCTCCCTTCCCAGTCACTCCTCGCCTGGCCAGAGAAGGTAAGGGTGATGGCAAGGGATGGAAACTTGCTCCATATTCCAGAGCGGGAGCAAAGCTCCCTTGTACTTGCCTCCTCTCACAGGCACTTCTTCTGGCCCTTGTTGGTGCTGCGCGCACCTCGATCACGCAGGAAGAGGCGCGACTTGCTCACCGCCCCAAGACACAGGCCCGGCCCGACTACGGCTGATGCTCCGCATCGTAATGGGCTACGGGAGGAGGAGGGGATGCCGTCTCCCCCATTGTGAAGTGCGCTAAATTTAACTGCTGCACAAGGCGCTGCAAGAGCTGCTTTCGTTGCCTCCATGGCTTGCCTGCTGCATTACAACACAGAGCATTGGAGATAGCGAGAGAGAGACAGACAGACAGACAGATAGACAGACGGGGAAAGAGAGAGGGAGGGAAAGAGAAAGAGAGGAAGAGAGAGAAAAGGAGAGGGGGAAAGAGAGAGGGAGGGAAAGAGGAAGAGAGAGAAAAGGAGAGGGGGGAAGAGAGAGGGAGGGAAAGAGAAAGAGAGGAAGGGAGAGAAAAGGAGAGGGGAAGAGAGAGGGAGGGAAAGAGAAAGAGAGGAAGAAAGAAAAGGAGAGGGGGAAAGAGAGAGGGAGGGAAAGAGAAAGAGAGGAAGAAAGAAAAGGAGAGGGGGAAAGAGAGAGGAAGGAAAGAGAAAGAGAGGAAGGGAGAGAAAAGGAGAGGGGGAAAGAGAGAGGGAGGGAAAGAGAAAGAGAGGAAGAGAGAGAAAAGGAGAGGGGGAAAGAAAGAGGGAGGGAAAGAGAAAGAGGAAGGGAGAGAAAAGGAGAGGGGGAAAGAGAGAGGGAGGAAGAAAGAAAAGGAGAGGGGGAAAGAGAGAGGGAGGGAAAGAGAAAGAGAGGAAGAGAGAGAAAAAGAGAAGGGGGGAAATAGAGAGGAGGGAAAGAGGAAGAGAGAAAAAAGGAGAGGGGGAAGAGAGAGGGAGGGAAAGAGAAAGAGGAAGAAAGAAAAGGAGAGGGGGAAAGAGAGAGGAAGGGAAAGAGAAAGAGAGGAAGGGAGAGAAAAGGAGAGGGGAAAGAAAGGGGAGGGAAAGAGAGAAAGAGAGGAAGAGAGAGAAAAGGGAGGAAGAGAGGAAGAGAGAGAAAAGGAGAGGGGAAGAGAGGGGAGGGAAAGAGAAAGAGAGGAAGGGAGAGAGAAAAGGAGAGGGGGGAAGAGACAGAGAAGGGAAAGAGAGACAGAGACAGTGATGTGACTGGCTGGGAGTGAGTGGCATCAAGTTGGCCATGGCCGCCCAGGTTTTGTGGCTCCCAGTGTTTTCTTTTCTGTGGGACACAGTCCAAATGGACCCTTTGAGTGTTTAAGGTTGCAGACTGGTTTATCTAGCCAATCAAAGAGAAGGAGTGGGCAGGGAAGCAACACTGTGATAGCTGTCTTCTAGAGCATGAGTCATTGTTACAGAGAAGAGAGGTTCAATCTATCTCCAAAGCACCTGAGAGCAGGACAAGAAGAAATCAGCAGAAGCTCATTAAAGAGGATCCAACCTAGAAACGAAGAAGAAATTTCCTGGCAGAACAATTAACCAGTGGAAGGTCTTGCCTGCAGAAGCTGTGTGTGCTCCAACACTGGAGGTTTTCAAGAAGAGACTGGAGAGACATTTAGCCAGAGTGCTATGAGGTCTCCTACTTGAGCAGAGGATTGAACTAGAAGACCTAACAGCCTTTACACAAGACAAACCAAGGCTTCTCCAAACCAAGGAACAGACTCCTTATCCCGACAAAAAACTGTTTTTGTGAAGTTACTGTGAATTCCTCTCGTTCACATTCAGCAAAGCCTTTCAAGGGTGGATTTACGGTCACAGACCTTATCTGGCTTGGAGAGCTGACAGGCCGATGATATCTGGCAGAACTTGGCAAGGAGCCTCGGAGAGTCATGAACCAATTAAGGGAACTAATTGTCTCCTGCAAACTCCACTCCCCTTTCGCTCCTCTTTTATTTCCCCTGGGAGGGGCCATTCATCATCCACCTGTGCCTTACTCCCAAGTCGACCCCTGTTTTTTAGCTCTTCCCTTCCTCTGGCAACTCTGCGCATGCGCATACTGTGAATAGGCTCCAGCTGTTCGTCTGCCTCACTGATCTCTGACTCCGAAGGCAGCTGATAACTGGCATACGGCTCTGGCCCCCTCTCTGCCTCCGACACAGAGCCCTCATCTGAGCCTTCCCCAGACTCCAGGACTGGCCCATCTTCCTCCTCAACCTCCTCACTCTTCGAATCTACCACCAGCTCTGCTGGCCACTGGTGGGCCACAACAGGATGGCCCAGCACAGGAGAAGCAACATCACAGGAATCAGCAAGTTACCTTCATTTTTAAAAATCCTGTACCTATTTTTAATGCAGTTCTTGTATCAATTCCCATGAAGATCAGGACCACTTCTCAGATTCACCAGGGAGGCCACACTTGATGACCCCCCCTAAGGACTTAGGAATATTTACATCCCAATGACTCTCTGCTTATAAATCTATCCAGAAATAAAACCTCCCCCAAGGACATCCATAGGGTCCACCCAGTGGTGGGATTCAATTTACCGGTTCTCGGGTCGCCCTCAGTAGAGGAAAATATGTAAATGCAACAAAGGTTAGACTGGGAGGAGGGAGGGGTAGTAGGAAAGACAAGATGGAGAGGAGAAAGGAGAGGAATAGGAAAAAGGGAAGGGTAGAAGAAGGGGGAAGGTTAAAAAAGGAGGAAGAGAAAGGAGAGAAGGGAAGGGAGAGGTGGAAAGGTGAAAAGAAAGAGAAGAAAGTGGGATAGGAAGGAGAGAGGAAAGAAGGCAGGGAAGCAAGGAGGGCAAGAGGGAGGGAAGGAAGGAGAGAAGGAGAGTAGATAGGAAGGAGGGAAGGAGGGAAGAAAGGAGGGAACTTAAGAGAAGAGAAAGGAAGGAGGGAAGGAGGAAAGGAGGGAGGGAAGATATGAGAGAAGGAGGGGGGAAGAAGAGAGGAAAGAGAGAGGGAAGGAAAGGTAGGATAGGAAAAGAAAGAAGGGAAGGAAGGAGGGAAGGAGAGAAGGAGGGAGGGAAGGAAGGGGAGTGGGAAAGAAGAAACAAGGGAAGGAAAGAGGGAGGGAGGGAGAAGATACCTAACTCGGATGTTATAAGGATTTTGATATTATGGGAACGTCTTGAAATGCAGTTCAAATGTTAAAGCGAAACAGTGAATGTTGTATTGTTTTTTACCAGTTATTGGTTGTTGTATTTTTCTTTTACTAATAAAAATATTTATTAAAAAAAAAAATTACCGGTTCTGTGGGCGTGGCTTTGTGGGCGTGGCATAGATTTGTGGGAGTGGCTTTGTGGGCACGGCAGGGGAAGTTTACTGCAAAAATCCCCATCCCCAGTTCTCCTGTTCAGGGCAACAAAAGAAGATCGGCTGGGGGGCAGCAGGGGCATGGCCAGCCTATTTCCCAGTTCTCCGAACTACTCAAAATTTCCACTACCAGTTCTCCAGAACTGGCTGGAAACCACCTCTGGGTCCACCCCAACCTGCTCAGACTGAAGAAGCTGCTCGAATAAGCAGCGAAACCTTTCGAACCAACAAGAAAAGCAATCCCATAGCCATATCTCAACTTCTAGATCCCAACCCAATTGTTCTATGTTCTGCAGAATTGCACAGAGTGGAGAGTGTGTCGGGCCTGCAGTTATATCCCTTTTAGGATCTTGGGCCTGCCACGCTCTCTCTTATTTCATTATGCTGTTTCATTAGCGTAGTAGTTGGGAGGGGGGGGAATAGAAAGGAGTAGAATTGTGGAATGTATTGTTGTCATTCTTTTCTAGAAGCCCAAGGTCATCTTTTGTCTCCGCACCTCTACATTTGACCGGAACCAGCTGGGTGGAGATGCCAGCGTGGAAGAAGAAGAAGATTGGACCATGTGATGGATTTGTAGCTGTGGGGACAAGATCATGAACTTTCAACTGGGTGGGAATCCTCGGTAACTCCCAGAATTGGGATTCCACAGATGTGCTAAGATGTCTGACTTATTAAATTGGAACTTTAAGGATCATTTTGCCTTGGACTCTGATTTAATTCTGCATGATACTCGGAACGCTGACAGAGTGCTGCAAAGAAAACCATTTGGAGAAAAGACATTTGACATGCCCGTTTTTTCCCCCTCAGCCGTCACTGCTTCGGCAAACCATCCCAATTAAAATGGTATCCGGTGCCTTCTCCTGATAATTGCCATGCTTGGGTTTTCATGTACCAGCCGTAAAACCTGTGGTGCTCTTGAGAGTCGCCTGTTGAGGTGAAGGCTTTCCTTCCACATCATCCCTTGGCTTGGCTCTTTTAGCTCCGCCAGCTAGCAATGAATCATGGGACTGGCCTTGCATCTCATATATGCTGTCCATTGTTGACCGAAGGCTGGGGACCTCTTCACAAGCCTGTCCAGGCTTGGCGAGGAGCGGGGGAAGCAAAATGACAACCCCTTTCCCCTTCCCAAAAGCTCCAGAGCCCTGTGACTCAAATCTCTCCCAATTAGTATTTGTCCTAGCGTTAATGGAAGGGCCTCCAGCTGGAGGAAGCATTTGGGTGATGTTCTTGTCAAGTTTTTTCTCCTCCTCCTCCTAAGCCGTTCATTAAAAGTTATAAAATACCTTGCTGGAGTGAAATGTTTTTTTCCCTGCTCCTCTTGATTTTGGCTTTGGGCCTGGAACTGCTGCCAATTTAGCTAATTGGGAGTCTCAAGGCTTGACAGGCATCTTAGATTTCCTGGTGGCATTTTTGGAAACAGCCGGCCTGATGTAGCACTTAAGGCTGTAACTTACTCCTGGTGCTACCGCTGCACATTCTGCTTCTCTTCCCCTGTCTAGATAGATAAATAGGTATCTGTTCTGACCCCACCCCCCTTCTCCGTTCAGGAACGAAAGCCACAAGCAAACGTAAATCAGAATAGTTTTAGTTTAGTTTTAGTTTCACTTTATTTGTATGCCGCCCTTTTCCCTGGGGGGACTCAGGGCGGCTCACAGTTCAAAAGGACAAACAATTTACAACATAAAAGCACTACATCATTTAAGAACTCAACAGTCATACAATTCGAGTAGGGGTTAGAGTCTTTAACCCCAGGCCAGCCGGGATAGCCAGATTTTAAGTGCGGCGCGGAAGGTCTGGAGGGTGGTGAGGGTCCGGATCTCCACGGGGAGTTCGTTCCAGAGGGTCAGAGCAGCCACCGAGAAGGCTCTCCTCCGAGTAGTTGCCACTCTACCTTGGCTGGCTGATGGAATTTGGAGGAGGCCTAATCTATGCGATCTTATCGGTCTAGTGGAGGTGATTGGCAGTAGGCGGTCTCTCAAGTACCCAGATCCAATACCATGAAGGGCTTTGTAGGTGATAAGTAGCACCTTGAAGCGCACCCGGAGATCAACAGGCAGCCAGTGCAGCTCGCGGAGGATAGGTGTTACGTGGGTGAATCGAGGTGCACCCACGATCGCTCGCGCGGCTGCATTCTGGACCAGTTGAAGTCGCCGAATACTCTTCAAGGGCAGCCCCATGTAGAGCACATTGCAGTACTCCAGCCTAGAGGTCACAAGGGCACGAGTGACTGTTGTGAGGGCCTCCCGGTTCAGGTAGGGACGCAACTGGTGCACCAGGAGAACCTGGGCAAATCCCCCCTGGTTACAGCTGAATACTTTTAATCAGTTCAGACTCTTGTTGGCTGCAAGCCTAAAATAAACAGAGATAAGTATTCTGGCAGCAAGTTAGGCAGCAAATGCAAAAACAAACTCTCACAGCAAACCACTTCTCCAAGTTGGTTTCTCTGAATCATGAACGTGAATGAGAACGTTGACTTCTGCAACCAGGGTGTGGCACCAGCAGTCTCTTTTATCAGCAGGAGGGGATCTTAATGAGCAACAGCTGCTTGTAATCACCTCCTACAATTACGCAAGTATTCCTTCTGTTGAGTAGCCCTGCGCCTGCATGCATCCTGATACAACTCCCAAATGCTTTCCTGAACATTCCCTTTGATCCAATGCTCTGCCGCCACCTGGTGGCCAACCAGTCTCTCCTCGCCCTGCTCGGAGTCTACACCCTGTCCAGGGTCCTCCACCTCCTCCAAGGCCGACTCATAAGACCCCCTCACTGTCGGAATCTGGCGGCAGCTCCAACAGCTCCTGCCAGGCCACAACAGGTATCCTTCCAAAAAAAGATGGCACATATATCACTGATTTTTTTAAAAATCAGATACAAGTCCAAAGAGGATACTCTGCACTCACACATAGTTACCTTTTGAGGCCCAGCAGGAGCCGTTGGAGCTGTCGATGGACTCCGATAGCGAGGGACCCTATGAGTCGGCTCTGGAAGATGGGCAGGGTTCAGACTCCGAGCAGGGACCAGAGAGGCTGGTTGGCCACCAGGAGGCACCTGAGGCATGGAGCAGTGGTGAAGATCAAAGGGAGTTTGTCCCTGATTCCAGGCAAAGAAGGGCGGAGAAACGGAGGCAGCAGTTACGGAGACAGACTCATAAGAGATAATCAAGCCCAGGTGGTTGTGGCTTGGCTCCTCCCAAGAGAGTATATAAGAAGAGACTTTGGGAGGAGACCTTTTGGAGGACACAACCGTTCATACCAAGCTGGAGAAGCTCTTATGTGTATTGTATCTCTTATCTGTGGGAGTCTGGGTTGCTGTCAACGTCTTGCCTGTGAGTAATTGCTGTGAATAAAGCGTGGCTAACAGTAAACTTGTGTCGGTGTTAATCACCAGACGGGGAGGGGTCAGAACAGTTATCTGTCAAAATGATTCCAATTAAAAACTAATGCCACACTATAAAGCCCTAGTAAGACCACACCTAGAGTACTGCATCCAGTTTTGGTCACCACCCTATAAAAAAAGATGTTGAGACTATAAAAAGTGCAGAGAAGAGCAACCAGGATGATTAGGGGACTGAAACATACAATGAATGGTTGAAGGAATTGGGCATGGCTAGTCTAGTGAAGAGAAGGACCAAGAGCGACAGGAGAGCAGTCTTCCAATATCTGAGAGGCTGCCACAGAGGAGGGGGACAACCTATTTTCCAAAGCACCTGAAGGCCAGAGAAGGAATCATGGATGGAAACTGACCAAGGAGAGATTCAACCTAGAAATAAGGAGGAACTTTCTGACAGTGAAAACAATCAACCCATGGAACAGAACCTTTGGAAGTTTTGGGAGCTTCATCACTTGAGACTTTCAAGAAGAGATTGGACTGCCATTTGTCAGAAATGGGGTACGGTATCCTGCTTGAGTAGATGACCTACAAGATCCCTTCCAACTCTGTTAATCTGTTAAAAGGAATATTGAGTGTCCAATTTATGTGATCCATTTCCATCCTCAAAATCTATACACTATTAAAACTCTCATTTCTGAAACCTTTAACTGGGAAAAACAATGCATAACAAGGCAATGAGAGACCGCCTGCTGCCAATTACCTCCAATAGACCGATCAGATCCCACAGATTAGGCCTCCTCCGAATTCCATCCGCCGGCCAATGCCAACTGGCGACTACCCGGAGGAGAGCCTTCTCTGTGGCTGCTCCGACCCTCTGGAACGAGCTCCCCGTGGAGATTCGAACCCTCACCACCCTCCAGGCCTTCTGCAAAGCCCTTAAAACCTGGCTGTTCCGACAGGCCTGGGGCTAAAGAGTTTTTGCCCCCCTTCTCGAATGGTATGGTTGTTGTGTGTTTTTAAATTTTGTATTGTTATGTCTTGTCTTTTTTTATCCCCCTGTCTGTACCCCCTTCCCTGATTGAATTGTGAGCCGCCCTGAGTCCCCTTCGGGGAAAAGGGCAGCATATAAATGTAATCAATCAATCAATCAATGGTTTTTGGGCCAAGTGACTCAAACAAATTCTCTTACAGAAGGTCTCCAAAGTCCAGGACCCATGACTCCCAAGGGAATGACATTTGGGGAAATTGTAGTTGCTTTTAGCACTGCCAGGTGCTGCCGTAGTCCTTTGATGCTCATTTTCAACATTCCATGACAGTTTCCCAGCCACTCTCACAATCCCTCACTCCATCCCTCATCCAGCAGCAGCCATTTACTTGCTTACTGGGAAGGGAAGAGAAGTGAAGGGAAAGGAGGAATAGGAAAGGAGGAAAGAATGGAGGGAGAGGGAGGAAGGAATTCCCACGCATCTTTCTTGGTCCACACTGTCCCACCCACATTTTCCCCCGACCCAAAGATCACCTCTTGTACACTCACACACACACACCCTTCCCAACCCACACCACCCAGTGTGCTTCCCTGATCTGTGCAGCATTTCTTGTACAACCTCATGCACCCCCATAGACCAGCCCTGGCCCACACAGCACTTCTCCCAAATTGCAGACACTCCGTTGCACCCTTCCTGCCACATTCTGCCCATCTGCGCACTCAGTTCAGTTCAGTTCAGTTCACTTTATTTGTATGCCGCCCTTTTCCCTGGGGGGACTCAGGGCGGCTCACAGTTCAAAAGGGGTGGGGGAAGGACAAACAATTTACAACATAAAAACATTACATCATTTAAGAACTCAACAGTCATACAATTCGAGTAGGGGTTAGAATCTTTAACCCCAGGCCAGCCGGGATAGCCAGATTTTAAGTGCGGCGCAGAAGGTCTGGAGGGTGGTGAGGGTCCGGATCTCCACGGGGAGTTCGTTCCAGAGGGTCGGAGCAGCCACCGAGAAGGCTCTCCTCCGAGTAGTTGCCAGTCTACACTGGCTGGCTGATGGAATTCGGAGGAGGCCTAATCTATGCGATCTTATCGGTCTAGTGGAGGTGATTGGCAGTAGGCGGTCTCTCAAGTACCCAGATCCACTCTCCCCCTCATGCCCTGGCCCACTTCTCCCAAATTGCAGACATTCCGTTGCACCCTTCCTGCCACATTCTGCCCATCTGCGCACTCTCCCCCTCCCACATGCCATCTCCCATACACCCTTTCCTACCCTTTCCACACTCAGCCTCCCCCATGTAGCCTGCCACTCAGTTCCCTACACAGCACCAGCAGCGGCAACTTACCTGCCTGCTGATCTTGGATTTTCAAATTCCTGATGGCTTTTTCACTGACTTTCTCCTAGCAAGCTTCCTATAAGCAAAATAAATGGGGGAGGTGGATGGAAGGATGGATGGATGGATGGATGGATGGATGGATGGATGGATGGATGGAAGGAAGGAAGGAAGCAAGGAAGGGATGGATGGATGGATGGATGGAAGGATGGAAGAATGGAAGGGAGGGAAGGAGGGAGGGAAGGAAGGAAGGAGGAGATGGATGGATGGAAGGATGGAAGAATGGAAGGGAGGGAAGGAGGGAGGGAAGGAAGGAAGGAAGGAACGAAGGAACGAAGGAACGAAGGAAGGAAGTGATTCACTTAACAACTATGGCAAGAAAGATCGTAAAATGGGACAAAACTCACTACACAATTCAAAAAGAGGGCTGTGAAAATATCTACATACCCCTCACATCCTGGACATAAATTGTTTCAACCCCTACCCTCAAAACGATGCTATAGGACACTGCACACCAGGACAACTAGACACAAGGACAGCTTTTTCCCAAATGCTCTGCTAAACAAATAATTCCCTCACCACTGTCAAACTATTTACTAAGTTTGCATTACTGTTACTATTAATCTTCTCATCATTCTTATCACCCATCTCCTCCCACTTATGACTGTATATCTGTAATTTTGTTGCTTGTATCCTTACGATTTATATTGATTTTTTCCCAGTATGATTTGATTGCTTATTTGTACCCTAGGACTATCATTAAGTGTTGTATCTTATGATTCATGACAGATGTTTCTTTTCTTTTATATACGTTGAGAGCTTATGCACCAAAGGCAAATTCCTTGTGTGTCCAATCACACTTGGCCAATAAAGAATTCTATTTTTTTCTATTTTGTTCTGTTCTATTCTGTTCTGTTCTATTCCATTCCATTCCATTCTATTCCTTTCCATTCCATTCCATTCTATTCTGTAATTCTATTCTATTCCATTCCATTCCATTCTATTCTGTAATTCTATTCTATTCCATTCCATTCCATTCTGTAATTCTATTCCTTTCCATTCCATTCTATTCTGTAATTCTATTCTATTCTATTCCATTCCATTCTGTAATTCTATTCCTTTCCATTCCATTCTATTCTGTAATTCTATTCTATTCCATTCCATTCCACTCCATTCTATTCTGTAATTCTATTCTATTCTATTCCATTTCATTCCATTCTGTAATTCTATTCCTTTCCATTCCATTCTATTCTGTAATTCTATTCTATTCCATTCCATTCCATTCTGTAATTCTATTCCTTTCCATTCCATTCCATTCTATTCTGTAATTCCATTCCATTCTATTCTGTAATTCTATTCTATTCCATTCCATTCCATTCTGTAATTCTATTCCTTTCCATTCCATTCTATTCTGTAATTCTATTCTATTCCATTCCATTCCATTCTATTCTGTAATTCCATTCCATTCTATTCTGTAATTCTATTCTATTCTATTTTATTCCATTCCATTCCATTCTATTCCTTTCTATTCCATTCCATTCTATTCTGTAATTCTATTCTATTCTATTTTATTCCATTCCATTCCATTCTATTCCTTTCCATTCCATTCTATTCTGTAATTCTATTCTATTCTATTCTATTCTATTCTATTCCATTCTGTAATTCTATTCCATTCCACTCCATTCTATTCTGTAATTCTATTCTATTCCATTCCATTCCATTCTATTCTGTAATTCTATTCTATTCTACTCACAGCTGTCTCACTTAGCAATGGAAATTTTGGTCAATGGTGGTCATAAATCGAATACAACCTGCATTTCCTCCCCCATCATCCAGTCATTACGGTCAATCAAAGGTAGAATAAACACAACTTTAAATGGTGCTCTTTACAATATCTTCACTCCAAGGCATGTTTGCTGGCTTTCTACACATTTCAGCAACCGTACTCCATTACGCCTTCCTTCATTGACATCAAAGTTTGGAAATTTAGGGGTTGAACCATGAGCAAATCCTGGGAATTGAGTCATTTCTTGGAAGAAAACAAAACCCCTTATTCTGAAAAGGGAAAGTTTTCTGTTCTAGATGCCAAATAATACGGGAAATCAAATGGCAAATTCACCTTCTTAACCTAATAGATAAGCAACAAGACCGGAATGGTGTAGTTTTTACGTTGGCCAAGACACTCAAGGGACAGGAAAGTGAAAATATTATCCTAAATGGGGGGAAAAGAAAAATTCCCTGGAGCCATCTAAGAATTTAAATTGCTTTGGCCTACCACTACCCTCCGTGTGCGTGGCTCAAGGCCGAATTGTATGCACAGGGCTTCCTGTTCCCGTTAGGGAAGGATTCCATAGCTAAATGATCCATAAATCAAGTTGGCATTTCCCAAAGGAAAAAATAAGATAGCGTGGCCCCCCGTTTCTTCCTCCATGGGAAATTTTATTTCTGCCCTGTTCCTTCTGAAGAGGAAGTGAGGAAACCAACGTTGTATTTCGCTTCATTCATTCAAACTCTTGAATTGGAAAAACATCCTTTTTGCTACATTCTGAAGAAACTGGAGAATAGGTGCCTTTTTTTTATAGCCCTCACAGAAAGTACCAAAAATAAAGATACATGCTGAGTAATAGCTTTGTTGATGTAGAGCAGTGTTTCTCAACCTTGGCGACTTTAAGTCCTGTGGACTTCAACTCCCAGAATTCCCCAGCCAGCCAGAGCTGGCTGGGGGATTCTGGGAGTTGAAGTCCACAGGACTTAAAGTCGCCAAGGTTGAGAAACACTGATGTAGAGTATCTGACCATTCCGGCTGATGATACCTTGATAGACTTAAAACATAGAACATAGAGTTCGAAGTCTGGATCTTAGAGGTCTTCTAGTCCAACCCTCTGCCCATAGTAGTAGACCCTATACAAGGGGTGTTCAAGCTTGGCAACTTTAAGATATTATTATTAGGGTGATGTGGTTAATCTTTGGTGATATTCACAGCCTTTGGGGCTGGTTGGTAGCTCAACAGCTCGAGTCCTAACCTAGGAACTGTTAAGGTAACGTCGGAGGATATAAGCTGTTCCAAGTAGGGTGGTTTTTTGTAGAATCAGAATGTTCAAGTCCGATAAATTTAGAATTTCCAAATAGCGAGGTAGCCCTTTGAGTATTGCTCCAAGGGCTCCAATTACAATCGGGACAACACACAATTTCTTTTTCCACAGTCGCTCAACTTCAATTTTCAAGTCCTGGTACTTTGTGATTTTTTTTCTTGCTGTTTATCTTCAATTCGTGCATCTCCAGGTATTGCAATGTCAATGAATCATGCTTTTTTCTTTTCAACTATTGTTAAGTCAGGTGTGTTGTGGGCCAAGTGCCTGTCAGTCTGAATTGCGAAGTCCCACAAGATCTTGACTTTCTCATTCTCTAAAACCTTTTCAACCTGATGGTCTCAGTGGTTTTTGCTGTACTCAAATCCAAACTTTTGGCACAATTTCCAGTGAATGATCTTAGCAACACGGTCATGGCGTTGTAGGTAGTCAGTTTGTGAAATTTTGCTGCACCCACTGATCAAGTGGTCAACTGTCTCGTCTTTCTCATTACAGAGGCGACATTTCCTGTTGGTGGTAACATGTTGAATTTTTGCCTTCATGCAGTTTGTGGCTAAGGCTTGTTCTTGAGCTGCCAAAATAAAGACTTCTGCTTCTTTTTTCAATGCTCCTGATCTTAACCAGTTCCAAGTTAGCTTTTGGTCAGCTTTCCCTTCAATATTTTTCAGGTATTGGCCTTGCATAGCTTTGTTTTTCCAATTTTCAGCCCGCTTCTCAATTACTTCTTTCTTATATTCAGCTTTTGACTTAGTTGTCTTTAAAAGGCCTCCTTTATTTACTTCCTTAATCATTGGTTCTTCACTTTTCTGGATGTAATCATTCAAGCTGCGTTTTTCTTCTTCCACAGTCTGTTTTACTTGTAGGAGTCCTCGACCACCCTCTGCTCTTGGTAGATATAATCGGTCAACGTCACTTTTAAGGTGCAAAGCATGATTCATTGTCAAAAGCTTCCTTGTTTTTCTGTCCAAATCGTCCAACTCCATCTGGGTCCAGTCAATTATTCTAATCCAATCCCCTGCTCAAGCAGGAGACCCTACATCAATTCAGATAGGTCACTGTCCAGTCTTTTCTTAAAAAACTCCAGTGATAGAGCACTCACAATGTCTTAAGGCAGGTCATTCCATTGGTTAATTGTCCTGGCTGTCAGGAAATTTCTCCTTAATTCCAGATTCATTCTCTCCTTGGTTAAAAGGTAAAGGTAATGGATCCCCTCGCACATATGTGCTAGTCATTCCAGATTCTAGGGGGCAGTGCTCATCTGCATTTCAAAGCCGAAGAGCCAGAGCTGTCTGAAGACATCTCCATGGTCATGTGGCCGGAATGGCTAAATGCTGAAGGCTCACAGAACGCTGTTAACTTCCCACCAGAGGTGGTCCCTATTTTTTCTACTCACACTTTTACAAGAGCCAAGGTGGCGCAGTGGTTAAAAGCAGCACTGCAGGCTACTGCTAGATCAGCAGGTCAGCGGTTCAAATCTCACCGGCTCAGGGTTGACTCAGCCTTCCATCCTTCCGAGGTGGGTAAAATGAGGACCCAGATTGTTGGGGGCAATATGCTGACTCTCTGTAAACCGCTTAGAGAGGCCTGAAAGGCCTATGAAGCGGTATATAAGTCTACTGCTATTGCTATTACATGCTTTCTTACTAAGTTGGCAGAAGCTGGGACAAGTAATGGGAGCTCACTCCGTTACACGGCGCTAGGGATTTGAACTGCTGAACTGCCGACCTTTCTGATCTACAAGCTCAGGGTCTTAGTCACTGAGCCACTGCATCCCCTTGACTAGTTTCCATCCATTGTTTCTTGTCCTCCCTTCAGATGGTTTGCGGAATAAGTTGAATTCCTATTCCTTGTGGCAGCCCCTCAAGTACTGGAATACTGCTATCATGTCATCCCTGGTCCTTCTTTTCTGTAGACCGGCCCAGGGGTGGGTTCCTGCCAGTTCTAACCTCTTCTATAGTAGAGGTTCCACAAATTTAGAACCGGTTCCAGCTCCCTCCCCCCGCCCATCCCCACATCATCAAGATGAAGAGCGAGAGGAGGAATTCTGGGAGTTGAAGTCCACGAGTCTTAAAGCTGTCAAGTTTGAACACCTCTGGAGGTTTTTTTTTCTAAAGGGTTAGGGCTGCAAGGGTCTTGTATCTTGACAGCTTTAAGACTTACACACTCCAATGCCAGAGTTCCTGAGCCAACATGACTGGAGGAGGAATTCTGAGTTCTTAAAGCTGTCAAGTTTGAACACCCCTGGGTGTTTTTTTCTAAGGGGTTAGGGGTGCAAGGGTCTTGTAACTTGACAGTTTAAGACTTGCGTGCTTCAAATGCCAGCGTTTCTGAGCCAACATTTTTCGTTGCTAAGCAAGAGCGTTGTTAAGTGAGTTTCACCACATTTTACAAGTTGGCCACGTCCACCCAGTCAGATGGCTGGCAAGCCACTCCCACCCAGTCACATGGCCAGCAAGCCACTCCCACCTGGTCACATGGCCAGCAAGCCACTCCCACAAAGCAGGCCACACCTACAGAAGAGGTTCTAAAAAATTTTGAAACCCACCACTGGACTGGCCATCCCCAATTCCTGCAACCGACATAAAGTTCTTAAGGTTGCTAAAGCTGGACATACCAGTCGTATACTATTACACACGAATAGCTGTCATGTAATGATGTAGCTCCCACTTAATTTTGGAGGAAATCCATTCCACTTAGTAGCCAGTCCAGTCGGCCAATCATGCAGAACGGCATCTCCCAAAATATTATCATTTTTAGGTTACAGTTCTAGTTTCCACCGAAGCAAACTGTAAGCTTTTTTTCTCTCTTCTTTGCAAAAGTGGGAAAAACACACTTGGCTCTGGGTTACCGTATTCCTTTTATCAGAAACATATTCCTTTTATTGGGAAGCAGTGGCTTGGTGGCTAAGGCACTGAGCTTGTCGACAGAAAGGGCGGCAAGTTGGCGGTTTGAATCCCTAGTGCCGCGTAATCGAGTGAGCTCCCGTTATTTGTCCCAGCTTCTGCCAACCTAGCAGTTCGAAAGCATGTAAAAATGCAAGGGTCAGGCCTGCAGCCATATTCCCTTTTGGATCTTTGGCCTGCCACACTTTCTATTATTCTACTATGCCGTTTCTATTGTGGGAAAATGGGAGGAGGGATGGTACGGAGTTAAATGCTATGTAGCCATAATAACATTCCTCTCCAGAAAGCCAAGGGCATCCTTTGTCTTTGCACCTCTGCACCTGACCGGAACTGGATGGGTGGAAGCTGCCAGCATGGCAGTGGGAGATTGGACCATGTGATGGACTTGTGGGTGTCCATTGTGGGGGCAGGATCCTGAACTTTCAACTGGGTGAGAAAACCGGGAAGCTTTCAGATTCGGGTTTTCCCAGATGTGCCAACCTGGCTCTCTTAATAAATTGGAACTTTGAGCAATACTTTGCCTTGGACTCTGATTTAATTTTGGATGCTATTTGGAACCCTGACATTAACCCGAATCTGACAGCAAGTAGGAAAATAGGAACTGCCTTTGGTGGGAAGGTAATAGCGTTGTGTGCACCTTTGGCATTTAGTCATAATGGCCACATGGCCACCAAGACGTCTTCGGACAGTGCTGGCTCTTCGGCTTTGAAATGGAGATGAGTACCGCCCCCTAGAGTCGGGAACGACTAGCACACATGTGCGTGGGGAACCTTTACCTTTATTCCTCTTATTAGAAATTCTCCATCATATAAATTGTAAATTGGGACAGGGAAAAAAACCTATAAATTTTATTAATAAATTCTTGTCTAGATATTGCTATAAAGGTATAATTTCTTTTGGGCCTGATGAGAGGAGGGGTGATATAAATAGTAAATAATTTTCAGTTAATTACAATAATAACAAGGAAATGTTGATGGATAATGTTTAATTATATATGTGTGTGTGTGTGTTGTATTAGCAAAAGCAAATTGGATATAAGCTTTAAATTGTGAGTTGGGGGGAAAGGGGGGGGAAATGCTTAGATATCTTATTAACTGATTTTGTTTCAGAATATTTTATAAAGGTGTAATGTTATTGGAGGTTTATTGAAACTGCGAATGAATGCCAGTAGGTGGTTGTGTCTTTAAATACAAATGATTTCAGATAAAAACACATTTAAATAATGGTAATTAAATGAGAATTGTGGTACAGTGATAGTAAAATACATAAAAAATTTTGATTTAAAATGTACAATTCAATTTGAATGAAGTATATGTAGTGATTGTGGAAGAAACACACGAAATGTATTTGTAACCAACCGACACGCTTTCTACAAGATGTAATGAAGCATGATTCTTTTTTTGTGTTTTTGTTTTAAAAAATCAGGTGGCCAACACATTGGAAACCAGAAGAGCAGCGGACAATGGTGTGTGCCAACAGAGAGGACTCTGCATGCCATCTCTGGCACTCATGCCATAGGTTTGCCATCACGGCCCTATTCTATAGCTGTGCACTTGATTTTTCTTGCCTAAGTGCAAAACCCACGCTGCATTCAACTACCCACAAAAGAACTACATCCCTTTGTGCATCCTACAGTTTTCCTCACCGCGTGGAAGCACCTTCTTCCAGCGCAGCGGCTCAGCTCTTGGTGAAAAGTCAGCTTTTCTGGGGAAATCTCTCCCTCTGACACACCGGTAGAAATCGTCCATCGGCACCGCACCGAAGGATGTGAGTCATAATGAGATTTTTGTTCTTTGTTTATTTAGCGTGCCCTCGGTGGTGCCTCGTTTCTGATTCTGAAGAAGTTGAGGTCAGGGGGGTTCCTTCTCCTTTCCTTTCCAGGGGACGGCGAGTGCCGGAGCCGAACGTCGGCGATCCTCTTAATGGTGCTGTTTTTGGCATTCTGCAACCTTCATCTCCGGCTCTGAAATAGCTCATCCTTCTCACTCTTGCCAGATGGCTATTGTTTGCACAAGTGGGTCTCAGATGCTCTTCCCTGGGACAGAAGTTGCCTTCCCTTCCTGTGGGATGAAGCGAGGGTGCCACATAAGCATTTTCTCCAAAAAAAAAAAGAGCTTAATCCAGACATAGTGGCAGTCCTCGACTTAATGACCACAACCGAGCCCAGTTAACCCTAAGCGAGACAGTTGTTAAGTGAGCTTTGCCCCATTTTAGAACCTTGAACTTAAGACCACAGTTGAGCCCTAAATCTCCATGGCTAAGCGAGACAGTTGCTACATGTCTTTCCCGTTTTACAACCTTTCATGGCACAGTTGTTAAGTGAATCGCTGCAGTTGTTAAGTCAGTAACACGGTTGTTAAGTGACTCTGTTTTTCTCATTGACTTCTGCTTGTCGGGAGGTTGTAAAAGATGATCACATGACACCGGGACACTGCAACCGTCATAAATACGAGTCAGTTGCCAAGCATCTGAATTGGGAACGCATGGCCATGGAGCTGCTGCAATGGTCGTAAGTGTGAAAAGCAGCCATGAGTCCCCTTTTTTGAGAGCAGTTGTGACTCCCAACGGTCACTAAATGAACTCTTGTAAGTCGAGGACAACCTGTATTCTGTTTTTACCTTTTCTGAAATAAATTGTCTCGGGGCAGTGAGGGTGAACCTATCCCCATGACGGCAAACCTATGGCATGCGTGCCACAGTTGGCATGCAGAGCCATATTTCCTGGCACATGAGCCGTCAGCTCCAGCAAGCATGTGCACCCCAGCCAGCTGGTTTCCCCCGCACTCCCAAAGGTTCGTTCCCCAACTTCCGGTTGGCCCGTTGGATCCGTTTTTCGCCCTCCCCAGACTTCAGGAAAGCCTCTGGAGCCGGGGGAAGGTGAAAACTTACCCCGCAGGTGCATGAGCGGGTGTCTTGCGCACGTGCACAGGGTCTAATGTGCATGTGCGGGGGTCTCGGGCATGTGCACAGGGTCTCGTGCACATGGGCAGGTCTCATGTGCATGCATGAGGTCTTGTGCGTGTGTGGGGGGTCTCGTGCACATGCATGGGGTCTAGTGAGCATGCGTGGGGTATTGTGCGCGTGCGTTGGGTCTCATGCTCATGTGTGGGGGTCTCATGTGCGTGCACGGGGTCTTGTGCATGTGCACAGGGACTCATGCGCATGGGTGGGGTCTCGTGCACATGGATGGGGTCTCATGTGCATGGGTGGGGTCCTGCGCACATGCATGGGGTCTTGTGAGCATGTGTGGGGTCTCATGCACATGTGTGGGGTCTTGTGAGCATGTGTGGGGTCTCATGTGCATGCATGGGGTCTCATGCACATGCGTGTGGTCCTGTGCACATGCGTGGTGTCTTGTGTGCATGTGTGGGGTCTTGTGCACATGCATGGGGTCTCATGCACATGTGCAGTGGTCTGTGCGCCAGCTGTTTTACTCACCGGCGCTGACATAGAAGGTAAGTTTTTAAGCTTCAAATGGGTGGTCTTTGAATGTGCTCCCCCAAACCAGTTGTTAAACGGGTTACATCCCACCACTGTCCTCAACGTATGACCACAGTTGAGCCCAGCAGTTCTGTTGTTAAATGAGCTTTGTCCCATTTTACCGCCATCATTGCCACAGTTGTTAAGTGAATCGGTGCAGCTGTTAAGTGAATCCTGCAGCTGTTAACAGCTGTGGTGGCGCAGGGGTTAGAATGCGGTATTGCAGGCTAATTCTGCCCGCTGCCAGGAGTTCGATCCTCACAGGCTCAGAGTTGACTCAGCTTTCCATCCTTCTGAGATTGATAAATGAGGACTTAATGTCTTAATAGCCCTCCAAAAAGCTTGTTCCAAAGGATCACGCTTTGTTTTCAACTGTGACGCCCAGAAGAGGGAACAGCAGCCAAATAGGATCCAACCAGAACGGAGCAGAATGGCACAATGACTTCCCACGTTCTGGATTCCGCGTACCTGTTAACGCATTTCAAGGTACACCATAAGCTGTGCGTTCAAATGAAAGAAAGATGTGCCTGTCTGTTTAGATAGGAAGGGACACTTCGAGAAGTGGTAATTACTTCATTATTAATCTCCTCCTTTCCACTGCCAGGATGGGAGGTCACACGGCACCCCCACTTTCTGAATGTCAATTCCATTATCCAGCCCCTCTTCCTCTTCTCTTTAGGAATTGTTTCCCTAATATTCGTATTCCGGTAATTTAGCTCTGTCCTTCGGCATCCTGCAACCTGGAACAGGTGAAATAGGGTCAGCTCTTCCCTGGTGGTGGAGAAGGCAGCCTTTATCTCCACCCTCCTCGACCTAATCGTCCCATCTCAAGCCTCCTTCACAGGGATTAGTTTACAGGGCCTTGTTCATCCACAATTGTTCATCACTGCACGTATACCTAAGGTTTGTTTTTTTAATGCAATATGTGGTTTCGAGTCAGTTTTTTGTTTTTGTTTTTACTCCTGGTGGCTACCTGGAAAAAAGTCCCTGAATTGTTCTTGGAGAGATTTCAGAAGTCGTTTGCCATTTCTTTCTTCCTAGGGCTGAGAGAAAGTCACTGGCAAAGGTCATTCAGCTGGCTTCATGCCCAAGCCAGGACTACAACTCACTGTCTCCTGGTGACTGGCCCAAAGTCACCCAACCGGTTTTGATGTCTAAGGCAGGACTAGAACTCACTGTCTCCTGGTGACTGGCCCAAAGTCACCCAACCAGTTTTGATGTCTAAGGCAGGACTAGAACTCACTGTCTCCTGGTGATTAGCCCAGTCACCCAACCGGTTTTGATGTCTAACACGGGACTAGAACTCACTGTCTCCTGGTGATTGGCCCAAAGTCACCCAACCGGTTTTGATGTCTAAGGCAGGACTAGAACTCACTGTCTCCTGGTGATTGGCCCAAAGTCACCCAATCAGTTTTGATGTCTAACACGGGACTAGAACTCACTGTCTCCTGGTGATTGGCCCAAAGTCATTCAGCTAGTTTTGTTCCTATGGTGGGATTTGAAACAATCTCCTGATTTCTCAGCTAAGCACCTTAATCATTGCACCAAACTAGCTCTCTTTTCATCTTAAGGGGAGAAGAGACCAAAGGGAGAATGGCATTTGCAGCAGCACCAGTGAGGACAGGGTTAAACAGAGATGCTGGCTGTCCCCCTAGGATTCTGATAGGCTTAGCCTATTGATTAGTCAGTTAATTTGAATACAAGTAATCCTCAATCTACAACCATTCATTTAGCGACCATGCAAAGGTACAATGACATTGAAAAAAAGGCACTGATGACCAGCCCACACCCTTAAGACTGTCACAGTATCTACACCTGTTTCCAACCTTTCTGGCTTTGCGGACTGGTGGTGGGGGAGAGGGGAGAACGAATGTTTCTGTGTGAGCAGGAGGCGAGTTTGCAGACGTGCAGTTCCCTTGGTGCAAAAGGCAGGTACACATGCCCACCAGTGGTGGGATTCAAAAAAAATTAGTACAGGTTCTGTGGGTGTGGCTTTGTGGGCGTGGCTTTGTGACAATGATGGAATTCAAATTTTTTACTACCGGTTCTGTGGGCGTAGCAGGGGAAGGATACTGCAAAATCCCCATTCCCACCCCATTCTGGGTGGCCAGGCAGAAGTGGCATTTGCCAGCTCTTCGGACTACTCAAAATTTCCGCTACCGGTTCTCTGTCAGAACTGGTTGAATTTCACCCCTGTTTTGTGGGCATGGCAGAGGAAGGTTACTGCAAAATCCCCGTTCCCTCCCCACCCCACTAACCTGCTTTCCAGCTCCATTCTCCTGTGCAGGGCAACAAAAGAAGATCAGCTGGGAGGCTGGGAGGCAGCAGGGGCATGGCCAGCCTATTTGCCAATTCTCCGGACTACTCAAAATTTCCGCTACCGGTTCTCCAGAACCTGTCAGAACTGGTTGAATTTCACCCCTGCTTTGTGGACATGGCAGAGGAAGGTTACTGCAAAATCCCCATTCCCTCCCCACCCCACTAACCTGCTTTCCAGCTCCGTTCTCCTGTGCAGGGCAACAAAAGAAGATCAGCTGGGAGGCTGGGAGGCAGCAGGGGCGTGGCCAGCCTATTTGCCAGTTCTCCAGACTACTCAAAATTTCCGCTACCGGTTCTCCAGAACCTGCCAGAACTGGCTGAATACCACCTCTGGTGCCGACCACTCACACAAATGGAACTGTGTGTGTGTATGTCTGCCATTTCCATGGCCCAGAGGTTGGGGACCCCTAATCTACACAACATCTACACCTCATTTACGATCACATAAACAAAATTCAGGTACTTGGCAACCGACGTGTATTTATGATGGGTTGCAGCATTCCAGAGTCATTTGATCCTCAATTGCGGCTTCCTGATAAGCAAAGCCAATTGGGGGGGGGGGGGTAGGTGTTTGTTTAACGATCACATGATTCACTTAATGACTCCAGTGATTTGTTTAACAACTGTGGCAGAAAGGTTGCAGAATTGGGCGTGACTCCCTTAACAACCTTGCTTGGCAATGGAAACGCTGGTCCAGATTGTGGTTGTAAGTCCATGACTCTCCTATAATATGAAAATTATATTAGTTATTTCTGAATGCCATCACTCTGCTTAACAATTAATTCCCACAACACTGTCAAATAATTTACTAAGACTGTATTAGTATTATTATTCTCTTCCTTCCTCGTATCTATCTCTCCCCACTTATGACTATAACTATGTTGCTTGTATCTTTAAAACTTAGTTTTATTTGTTTCCTAGTACGATTTGATAGCTTATTAAGTAACATTGACTATCACTAAGTCTGACATCTTTTTATTCTTATGTATTTTATTCTCCTTGAGAACAAGCTTGTTCTCAATCCGGATAAGACCAAGTGGCTGGTGTGTTTCCCTCCTACTAATTGGCCAAGTTTTCCATCTCTCAGGCTGGGGGGGTCAAACAGTACGCTCCTCAGACAGGGTTCGCAATTTGGGAGCCCTCCTGGACCCACAGCTGACTTTCGAACACCACCTGTTGGCTGTGACCAGGGGGGCATTTGCCCAGGTTCGCCTGGTGCACCAGTTGCGTCCCTACCTGAACCGGGAGACCCTCACTACAGTCACTCGTGCCCTTGTGACCTCTAGACTGGACTACTGCAACGTGCTCTACATGGGGCAGCCCTTGAAGAGCCTTGTCCAGAATGCAGCCGCGCGAGCGATCGTGGGTGCACCTCGGTTCACCCACATAACACCTATCCTCCGCGAGCTGCACTGGCTGCCTATTGGTCTTCGGATACGCTTCAAGGCGCTAGTCGTCACTTATAAAGCCCTTCATGGTATTGGACCTGGGTACTTGAGAGACCGCCTGCTGCCAATCACCTCCACTAGACCGATTAGATCCCACAGATTAGGCCTCCTCCGAATTCCATCCGCTGACCGGTGTCGACTGGCGACTACCCGGAGGAGAGCCTTCTCTGTGGCTGCTCCGACCCTTTGGAACGAACTCCCCGTGGAGATTCGTACCCTCACCACCCTCCAGGCCTTCCGCAAGGCCCTTAAAACCTGGCTGTTCCGACAGGCCTGGGGCTAAAGAGCTGTTGCCCCCATCTCGAATGGTATGACTGTTGTGAGTTTTAAATTATGTATTGTTATATATCATTTTTATTTTTTATTTTTTGTCTGTACCTCCCCCCCCCCTTCCCTGATTTGATTTGTTAGCCGCCCTGAGTCCCCTTCGGGGGGAAAGGGCGGCATATAAATATAATAAATGAATGAAAATGAATGAATGATATGTACACTGAGAGCATATGCACCAAAGATAAATTCCTTGTGTGTCCAATCACACTTGCCCAATAAAGAATTCTATTCTAAATTCTATTCTATATGAAAATCATATTTGTAACCTGCCATAACCTTCCAGGTAGAGCCAATTCAGCGTGACATTCTTGGAACATGTTGCCGCTTGAGGAAATTGTATTATTAAGTGTACTATTAATTGTACTATGAATAGTACAATTATTGTACTATCCTAATTGTACTATTAACAAAACATGGATGAAATGGATCCTCCTTATTAGCATAATCCTTTCCCCCACCCCTTCCAATGTGCTGCCTGATTAAAATAGTGAACAAATGGATAAAATCCATTTTTAAGCATTCCAACAGGAATCAAGATTGCAATTCTGGCTTCGGATGCCTGAGAAAGGCTAAAGGTCTGGGTGTAAAAAACTTTCTGCCAGAAAAGCAAGGCTGCCCGCCAAAATTAGGGGATTTCCCCCCCTCACTATTGAAAAATGTAAATGCTGGGAGCCTAGACAATAGCAGGGAATTTTGTGACATTTCTCTAATTCTATTTGTGGTTGGCTACTAAGCCTTTTCGCTTGAAATGGGCATGGAATCTTTTCGGAATCAAAACGGAGCATCCGGGAATTTGAAGTAAGGAATACTTTCAAATAACGCTTCTAAGGAAACCCCCGCAAAAGAGAAGTTCAAATATTTAGCCTGGGCAACTTTCATAGCTAATATCTGTGAATTGGCGTGCCCCCTGCTGGTGAGCTTTGGGCATGACACTCAAGAGTTCAAGATGGGACAATTTTAGCCAGCGTTTGTAGAGATTCTCCATCATCCAGGTCAGTGGTCACCAACAGGTGGTCCGTAAACCACTGGTGGTGCATGAGAAAATGTTGGGGATCCGCAGAAAAATCTTTGCATTTCTGCATTTTTTTATATTGCACTAAATCAGGGATCCTCAAACTACGGCCCCTGGGCCGGATACGGCCCGTCAAAGCAATGAATCCCGCTCGCTGATGGGATGGGGTCCTTCAGGCAC
Organism: Thamnophis sirtalis; assembly: GCF_051295495.1. Taxonomy (NCBI): domain Eukaryota; kingdom Metazoa; phylum Chordata; class Lepidosauria; order Squamata; family Natricidae; genus Thamnophis; species Thamnophis sirtalis. The sequence continues at coordinate 171,809,393 of NW_028261381.1, read as the reverse complement.
TTGTTTAGTCACTTCAGCCCCTCCCTCCCTGGGAGTCCAGGCGCTTCAGCGAGCAGAGTGGGAAACTTTGGCCGGGCTCCTCAAAAGACATAGTTTGCAGGGGGCCAATCTGGCTACAAGACAAACATTCATTCTTGGCCATATTTGAGATTCCTAGCTGCAATGGGCAACACACCTAGTGTTGTCTCTCCGGGCGCTTCTCTCCGCTAACAGGCAGCCAAGCTAAGTGCCTGAAGGACCCCGTCCCATCACTAATTCATATTAGTGGTCCACGGGATTTAAAATTATGAATTTAGTGTAAGGTGGCCAGATTTTAACATTGGTAAAGCCAGACACCATTGACCGGGGGGGGGGGGAGGTGTCTTGATTTTTAAAAAGAATCGGGACTTTTTTTAAACGCCGCGGGATGCTGGACAAATTGTTAAAAATTGGGACTGTCCCGCCAAAAGCGGGACGTCTGGTCATCTTGATTTAGTGGTCCCTGAGGTCTGAAAGGTTGGTGAGCCCTGCTCCAGATCATAGTTATCTCCAAAATGTTTTTTTTCAAAAGTCAACTGGACTGTTTTGTTTTCCTTGAGGAAGAAAATAAGTTTTTTTTTCCTGAAGGGAGAGCGGGAAAAACAGTCCAGTTGTCTTTTGAAAAAGCACCTTTGAGGATTTTAGCCAGTGTTTCTCATCCTTGGCCTCTTGAAGATGGACGGACATCAGCCAGCATGGGGAATTCTGGGAGTTGACATCCACCCATCTTCAAATTGAGAAATGCTGAGTTATATGTTATACACCCCTGTTGCATCTGCACAGGTGATTCTCCCAGCCTCTTAAGGAAATTGAAGATACTGCAATGCAAGATCCATGTTAAGTCTCCATATCCTTGAATAAAACTAATAAAGAGATCTCCAGAATTCCAAAATGGTTCTATTTGGTGCCTGCCGTTTTCCCAAGGGGCAGAAGGCAATGCAGACTAAGAGATCTTTCCTTAATCTTTCCCACCCTCTTCCTTCCCCGTCTCATTTTTTATCTGCACATCAACCTTGTGAGGGAGCTTGGGATGAGGGAGGGAATCGGATCAAGGAGGAGAAGGAATTGAAATGTCCTCATTTTAGCTGCTATACATATCAATGGAAAACATTTTTATTTTCAGCGTATAGCTTCCACCAAGCCCAACCAATTGTCCTGCGCCCCCAAACATTACACCAGGCTAAAATGGGATTGGTAGCTTGGGATTCCCACATGTTGTGGGAATTTATACATACTTTTAACCTTACACGGTCTGCTGTTGACCTCGCCCCACTTCTAAGAGACATTCCATCATAAAGCACAGTCTCGTCACCGCAGGACACTGCAAATGGCATGAATGCAGGATAATTGCTGAGCACTTCCTGAGCATGTGCGAAGGCTGGGACCTGTGTGTAAAAAGGTAAAGGTTCCCCTCGCACATATATGTTAGTCGTTCTTGACTCTAGGGGGCGGTGAACATCTCCGTTTCAAAGCCGAAGAGCCAGCGCTGTCTGAAGATGTTCTCCGTGGTCATGTGGCTGGCATGACTAAATACCGAAGGCACACGGAACGCTGTTACCTTCCCACCAAAGCTGGTCCCTATTTTTCTACTTGCATTTTTTTACGTGCTTTCGAACTGCTAAGTTGGCAGAAGCTGGGACAAGTAACGGGAGCTCCCTCCGTTACGCGGCGCTAGGGATTGGAACTGCCGACCTTTCTGATCGACAAGCTCAGCGTCTTAGCCACTGAGCCACCCTGTCCTCTATATGTACTTATTTATTTAACCACTGGCACTGCCAGCAACCTACGGGGGATGTTATTACTTCGGCAGTCTGTTTTTTACATCAGGTTAATCGACAGAAGAAGAAGAAAATGGATGGCAGAACAAGCAGCAGATTGCAGCCACAAAATTAATGATGACAGTAATTAGGGAGAAAAGTAATAAATGGGGAAAAAACAAAGGGGGGGAAACTTGGAAAGTGTTGTTAAACAGCTCCAAAAATAAAATAAAAAATGTAACCATGTCGATTTCCTCGCCTTTTGTCAAAATAAGAATATTTTTCTTCAACGGGTGACAACCAACGCATATTGCCGCAGATCAAATGTAGATTTTTTTTTTCCCTTCCAAAATTGGATAACAATTAGTTTAACCTGCACTCCTTCATTCACCCTAAGGCTGAATGTGGGTTATTGCCACATTGGAAGCTGAAATGAGCAGCATTAGCAGTGCGAGTTTGCAGTCTGTTCCTGCGGGGGAATGAGGCATACGTTCTTGGCTAAATCCCTCGTACAGGCAGTCCTCGACTTACAGCAGTTCGGTTAGTGATCTGTTGTGACTCAGCAGAAACCTGTGAGTTGTTTCAGGATGCAGGATAATGAGCAGCATCTCCTGCAGATAAAAGACTGATGGTGCCCCGCCTGAGTGGCAGAAGTCAACGTCCTTCGTTTGTTTGCGAGTTCAGTTCCGTTCCTGTTTGAGTTAGTGATTCAAAGAGGCACTTGGATAAGTGATTTGCTTTCTGTAAACCTGGTTGGCTGTAAGAGTTTTGTTTTTGCATTGGCTGTGTAGCTTTTTGCCAGAGACTTTATCTATGTTTATTTTGGGCTCGCAGCCAGCTTGAGCCGGGACTGATAAAGATATTTCCTTTGAAGTTCTGTCTGGCTATCGTTGTGAACAAGCAAGGAGGGGGGTCAGAACAGTGACCATTCAAATTACAACAGCGCTGAAAATGACTGTTTTTCACACTTTAAGACCGTTGCGGCATCCTCATGGTCACATGACCAAAATCCAGACACTGGGCCACCCTGCCACCCCGCGCTCCCCCCACCCACCCCCGTGCATGCACACAACACCACCACCACTGTGCTTTGTTTTGGGCCTAGCAGGTATGGAAAGTTATCACCCAGCCCTCTCCCAGAAAAATGAAATACCCTAGGAAATATTGAAAAGGCAGAATATTACATTTCCCTGGATGTGAAAAGGAAGAAACATGTTTTAAAGAGAGAGTAGCTCCCTGCAGCTTCCTGCCCCCACCCCCTTTGTCAACGGGCCATTATGATTGCCAAGCCAGTCCCTTTACATAATAAAGAGTTCTCCCCTTCAGGTCCAGGGGGGATGGGATTAAGGCATGATAATATTGGCCCTTTACCCAACTCACCACATGGCATCTGAAAACTCAACCAAACCTGGATTCAAAATGCAGCCTAGAGGGGCCCATGGGAGTCTGACAACCAATCAGAATACAAGCTCAAGATCAAAGGCCAGAGAGGGCATAAAACTAGGAACTCAGCATCTCAGTTGGCCCTTCTCTTTTTCTCCACCAACATTGAAGCATGTGATCACCTTTTCTGTTCAGGGCTCAAGCCATGTGGTCCTGTCCACCATTAAAACCATCTTTCCAAGCAGCCTCCATGTCTCCGGTGTCTTTTTCCCCACTTGAAGCCGAACCCAGAAGGACGTTTCTTTCAACACAGGCCTCCCTGAAGTCCCCCTTGCATGCGTGAACGATCCCCCCCATGCATGTGTGTGTACCTCCCGCATGTGCAACAGAGACCCGAAAATCAGCTGGCCGGCATGCGTGTTGGAACTGAGCTGGGCAAGAGGGCTACAGGTTTGCCATCCCGGTTATATATGATTGTTAAGATGACCATACCCAATACAATATTATGCTTTCATTAGAAGATACGTTAAGAGGGAGAAATGCATAAAGTTATAATGCTGATTGTTAATATTGTGAGGCTAGAGAATTATCGTGAATGCAATGATGTAAATCTTGATGGTAATCGTACCCAGACAACACACTGTTTAAAGAAAGATGATATGTTCCAAGTTTAAAAAATATTAATCAAAATAAAAAAGAATTGACTCTCGGGGGCACGGGAGAGGGTTACCTTTAACACACACCCCCTTCAGTTTGAAAATAAAGCAAAATATCTAAGAAAATGCTACACTGTGTGGTTTAAGTTTTATTATAAGGGAGGAGACTAAAGGACAAGAAGGAAGTTGCTCCCCCTATGAGCAAGGTGGGCTGTCACACCCCTTTTAGATTTAAGCTGTTGGTGTGAGAGTTTTGGAACAGATGAAGAATTAGCCTCACCGCTGGAAGGAAGGAAGGAAAGAATTAACTCAGAGCAGGATTGGCTTCTGTGAATAGAGATAATCCAGGAGGGAAAGAAATGGCTGTGATTTCTTTGGTATTCCTGTTCAGTTTGGTCTCCTACGGCTGCAGTAAGTCAGTGTGTGTGTGTGTGTGTGTGTGTATGTGTTTGTGTCTGTGTCTGTGTGTGTCTGTGTGTGTGTTTATAGCCACATATAATGTTTATAAATCTCTTCCAAAAATTCAATTCGTAAATGCATCCATACCTGTGTATAGCTAATCTGAGTTTAGTTATGGGGAGATGTGGGGTAGGAGACTTAAAAAAAACAACCCAGAATTGCACAGATAGGGAACTGGAGGGGGGGATCGATTGCCATTGGATCTGCAAGCTTTTTTTTTATCCTCCTAGATACATTTTTGAAAACTGGAGCGAAAAAGTGATAAAGAGGTGGTACTTGCTGCCTTGATTGACCGTGCCGTTTTATTCTCTCCATCCTTTCTCTTTTTTTGCTTCAAGTTTGGAAACAGAATCAGAAAGTTTTAGATTGGCTTTGCACAAGATGCTGAACTGGATTATGTCTGTGGAGATTCTCAGTCAACCAGGTCTTGGTTGCCCCAAAGGTTCTTTTTCAAGACCCAAGTGGACTTTCTTGTTGTTGTTTTTCTTTGAAGCAAAATATCTTCAAAGAAATACCAGAAAGTCGAAAAGGCGCCTTTGAAAAAGCACCTTTGGGTTAACTTGATTTTAGAATAAATCCATCTTCTGTTTGTTTGTTTGTTTGTTTATTATATTTATATGCCGCCCTTTTCCCCCGAAGGGGACTCAGGGCGGCTCACAACTCAAACCAGGGAAGGGGGATACAGACAAAAATAAAAAAATGACACATAACAATGCATAATTAAAAAACACGCGACAGTCATACCATTCGAGTGGGGCAACAGCTCTTTAGCCCCAGGCCTGTCGGAACAGCCAGGTTTTAAGGGCTTTGCGGAAGGTCTGGAGGGTGGTGAGGGTTCGAATCTCCACGGGGAGTTCGTTCCAGAGGGTCGGAGCGGCCACAGAGAAGGCTCTCCTCCGGGTAGTCGCCAGTCGACACTGGCCGGCGGATGGAATTCGGAGGAGGCCTAATCTATGGGATCTAATCGGTCTGGTGGAGGAAATTGGCAGCAGGCGGTCTCTCAAGTCTCCGTAGTTCGTTAAAGTATTGATTCATTCTTCCCAGGACCTATTCCGCTGTGATTTCATCCCCAGGTCTGTCCTTGGGAACAATGGAGAATCGGTCTTTGCTTTTATTTTATTTAGGTGGTTAGTTTGTCAAGTGTGTACGAGATAAGAGGTATAAGTGTGAATATGGCCATGGAGAAAGGAAATGAGTACAAAGAAATGGGGACAGTAGGACAGAGACGGTAGGCACGCTGGTGGGCTTATGCACGCCCCCTTTACGGAACTCTTAGGAATGGGGTGAGGTCCACGGTGGACAGTTTGAGGTTGAAGCTTGTGGGGGTTTAAGGATGTAATAACGGAGTCAGGTAGAGCATTCCAGGCGTTGACAACTCTGTGGCTAAAGTCGTATTTTCTGCAATCGAGTTTGGAGCGGTTTATCTTGAATTTGCATCTATTGTTTGCCCGTGTGGTTGAAGATTTGCCATAGTAGATAACAGAGTTGGAGGAGACCTTGGAGGTCTTCTAGTCCAACCCCCTGCTCAAGCAGGAGACCATCTACCATTTCAGACAAGCGGTTGTCCTATCTCTTCTTGAAAACCAAAAATGTAAGTAGAAAAATAGGGACCACCTTCGGTGGGAAGGTTAACAGTGTTCCGTGCGCCGGCCACATACGGAGATGTCTTCGGACAGCGCTGGCTCTTCAGCTTTGAAACAGAGATGAGCATCGCCCCCTAGAGTCGGGAACGACTAGCACATAGGTGCAAGGGGAACATTTACCTTTACTAGTCCTTGTTTTGATTAGGCTAAAGTACCCCAATTATTGCAACAGTTCTTCATACATCTTCATGGAACGCCTTGACTCCAGAAGTTGTGAATGCATCCAACACTGGAAATTTTTAAGAAGATGTTGGATAGCTATTTGTCTGAAATCGTATAGGGTTTCCAGCCTGAGCAGGGATTGGACTAGAAGACCTCCAAGGTCCCTTCCAAATCTGTTATTCTGTGCGCATATTTCAAGACAGGAAGGCAGGATGTAAGGAAAAAAAGAACAAGGAAATGCTGATAGGTTTATTTTATTTTATTTTTATTTATTTTATTTCTACGATTTATAGGCCGCCCAATCCCGAAGGACTCCGGGCAGCTTACAACGAAGAAGAAAAAAGTAATAAAAAATGAAAATAAAAACAGGTTAAAATCAACACACATACATTCGTTATGATCGGGGCTGGACCTCAACAATGAGGTCAACAGCCCCAGGCCTGCTGGAATAGCCAGGTTTTAACAGCTTTTCTGAAGGCCATGAGAGTGGGTAAGGTCCGGATTTCTGGGGGTAGCTCATTCCAAAGGGTCGGAGCAGACACAGAGAAGGCTCTCCTCCGGGGAGCCGCCAGCCGACATTGTCTGGCTGATGGCATCTGAAGGAGGCCCATCCTGTGGGATCTCACCAGCCGTTGGGAGAAATTTGGCAGTAGGCAATGTCGCAGGTATGCTGGCCCTAAGCCATGTAGGGCTTTAAAGGTAATAACCAACACCTTGAATTGCATCCGGAGACCAATAGGTTCACCCAGGATCTCTCCTGTACTGTAAAGCAGGGGTCTCCAACCTTGGCAACTTTAAGCCTGGAGAACTTCAACTCCCAGAATTCCCCAGCCAGCAGGCTGGGGAATTCTGGGAGTTGAAGTTCTCCAGGCTTAAAGTTGCCAAGGTTGGAGAGCCCTGCTGTAAAGGATCCTTCTTGTAATAGAAGGCAGATTGGAGGTACAGTTGTTGGTCCTTGGTTTACAACCGCCACTGGGACCAGAATTTCTGTTGCTAAGCAAGGCAGTTGTTAATGGAGCCACAGCCAATTTTACAATCTTTCTGACCACAGATGTTAAGCCAATTGATGCAGTTGTTAAGTGAATCATGCTGCCGTTAAGCAAATCCAACTTTCCCCCTTCGGATTTGCTTGCTGGAAGCTGGCGATCGCACGATTCCAGGATGCCGCAATTGTGATTAAAACCTACTGGCTGCCAAGCACTCAGATGGTAATCGTGTAACTGTGAGGATGCTGCAGTGGTTGTAAATGCGAGGACCAGTCACGAGTCACTATTTTCAGTACTATTTTTCACTTGGATTGGTTGTATATGTTACTCTGTCCAATTTTGTGTGACCACTGTGAGGATGCAGCAAGGGTTTTAAGTGCGAGGAGCAGTCCTAAGCGACTTTTACCAGTGCTGTTGTAACCTCAAATGGTCACTGAATGAATGGTTGTAAATCAAAGACAATCTGTAATTTGGGAGAGGGAGGGAGAATTCAGGAAGAATCTGTGTTGAAACCTTGTAATAGATTTAAAAATCTGAGCACCTTTTACATTGAACTGGATGGAAAATGATGGGATGGAATGGAATAAGGAATAAGAACAGAATAGAATAAGAATGGAATAAGGAATAAGGAATAAGGAATAAGGAATAAGGAATAAGGAATAAGGAATAAGGAATAAGGAATAAGGAATAAGGAATAAGGAATAAGACTAGAATAGAACAGAAATAGGAATAGGAATAGGAATAAGAATAGAATAGAATTAGCATAGAATAAGGAATGGAATGGAATAGAATAAGGAATAAGACTAGAATAGGAATAGGAATAGGAATAGGAATAGGAATAGGAATAGGAATAGGAATAGGAATAGGAAAAGAACGGAATGGAATAAGGAATAAGAAATAAGACTAGAATAGGAATAGGAACAGACTAGAATTAGAATAGAATGGAATGGAATAGAATGGAATAAGGAATAAGACAGGAATAGGAATAGGAATAGGAATAGGAATAGGAATAGGAATAGGAATAGGAATAGGAATAGGAATAGGAAAAGAACGGAACGGATGGAATAAGGAATAAGAAATAAGACTAGAATAGGAATAGGAACAGACTAGAATTAGAATAGAATGGAATGGAATAGAATGGAATAAGGAATAAGACTGGAATAGGAATAGGAATAGGAATAGGAATAGGAATAGGAACAGAATAGAATAGAATAGAATAGAATGGAGTGGAATGGAACGGAATAAGACCAGGATAGGATAGGATAGGATAGGATATGGAATAGGGAATAAGGAATAAGACTAGAATAGGAATAGGAACAGGAACAGAATAGAATAAAATAGAATTCTTTATTGGCCAAGTATAATTGGACATACAAGAAATTTGTCTGTGGTGCATATGCTCTCAGTGTACACAAAAGATATTATGATAAATCATGATCATAGTCATCACAAATACATTCATCGTGAACCATAAGATACAACACTTAGCAATAATCATAGGACACTAAATAAGCAATCAACAAAAACCATACTAGGAAACTAAATAAAACACTATAAATCATAAGGATTCTGGCAACCAAGTTATAGTCACAAGTAGAACAGGAGGTAGGTAATAGGAAGGATGAGAAGAAGAATAGTAAGACAGTGTTTGACAGTGTTGTGGGAATCAGTTGTTTAGTAGAGTGATGGCATTCAGGGGAAAAACTGTCCTTGTGTCTAGTTGTTCCGGTATGCAGTGCCCTATAGCGTCGCTTGGAGGGTATAAATTGAAACAATTTATGTCCAGGTTGTGAGGGGTGTGTAGATATTTTCACAGCCCTCTTTTTGACTCGTGCAGCATACAGGAAGGCAGATTGGTAGCAACTGTTTCTTCTGCAGTTGCATTCATGTTGCAGCACAGCCGGGGAAGACTCCTTGGTGCCTAGAGCTGAGGAAGTTGTCCATTTGCCCCAAACAGGTGCTCCAACTGCTAAGCCCATCATCCATCCTCTGAAACCACTGGTGGAACTTGGAGGCACTATTCAGCTGACCTGTTCCATGCAGTGCCCTGATGCTGAAGTGCAGTGGGAAGGCCTGGACACCGACTTGGGGAACATCATTTCAAACCACACGCAGAGCATCCTAACGCTGAGCAATGCGACCGTCAACACGGAAGGGACGAAGATGTGCTCAGGACGGTGCCAAGGGAAGTCTCAGGCCGAGATGGCCATGGTGAAGCTGAATGTATATTGTAAGTTCAAAAAGCATCTGCTCAGTTGGTTCTCTTCAATCTATTCCCGGGGGAGGAAGGGAGAGGGGGAAGGGAGTAATTTAAGACAGAAAAGAGAGTTAGAAGAAGGGAAGGGAAGAGAGGGGAAGGGGAGGGGAGGAGAGGAAAGGAAGAGGGAAAGGGGAAAGGAAGAAGAGGAAGAGAAGACGAGGAAGAGAAGGAAGAGGGAAAGGAAAGGAAAAAGAAGGAAAGGAAGAGGAAAAGAAAAGGGAACGGAAAGGAAAAGAAAAAGAAGATAAAGGAAAGAAAGAGGGAAAGGGGAAAGGAAGAAGAGAAAGAGAAAGGAAGGAAGAGGGAAGGGGGAAGGAAGAAGAGAAAGAGAAGAGGAGGAAGACAAGGAAGAGGGAAAGGAAAGGAAAAAGAAAGGAAGAGGAAAAGAAAAGGAAAAGGGAAGGAAAAGAAAAGATAAAGGAAAGGAAGGAAGAGGGAAAGGAAAGGAAAAAGAAGGAAAGGAAGAGGGAAAGGGGAAAGGAAGAAGGGGAAGGGAAGAGAAGGAAGATGGAAAGAAAGGGAAGAAGGAAAGGAAGGGGAAAGGAAAGGAAAGGAAGGAGAAAGGGAAAGAGGGGGAGGGGAGGGAAGAAAAGGAGGGAGGGAAAAAGGCAAAAAGGAGGAAGGAAAAGAAAAAGAAGAAAAAAAGGAAGGAAATCACTTTTGTATACTTGTGTTTGTAGTCACAGAGACTCAACCTTGTCTGAAGGGCATCTCTAACATTTTGGGGATAGACAGTGATCGAGTGAATCTCTTTGGGAGCTTGTTGCTATTGTTCTTCATAACGGGAGCTATAATTACAGGCCTAATCCAGTAATGCCAGTCCTCTGGGTAGATTCCAATATTTCCTGAAACAATCAGAAGAATGAACGGCCCGAGAATATCATTACAATTAACACAACGCACTGCAATTAATCAATGGCCCAGAAAGGGACCCTCTTCCCCCCCCCCACATCCCCCACTCCAGGGTGAAGCTGGCACGTAACTACCAAAAACAAAGCTAATCTGTTTCCTTGAAAATAAGCCCACCCCAGATTATAAACTCAATCGGGCTTTTGAGCGCATGCGCTAAAATAAGCCCCTCCCACAAAAATAAGCCGTCCCTGAAAATATTGCAACAGAGCAGCATCCATGAGGTGACCACACTCTCCGCCTCCTGCACCTCAAAAATAATAAGACCTCCCCCAAAATAAGGCCAAGCGCTTATTTCATGGGATCAAAAGAAAATAAGACCCTGTCTTATGTCAGGCCTGCAGCCATCTTTTCTTTGGGGTCTTTGGCCTGCCACACTTTCTATTATTCTGCTATGCATCTTCTATTATGGGAAAACAGGAGCGGCGATTGTACAGAGTTAGAGGATATGTAGCCATAACAAAATTCTTCCTAGAAAGCCAAGGTCATCTTTTGTAATTGTAATTGTAATTTAATAAATTTATATGCCGCCCAATCCCGTAGGACTCCAGGCAGCTTACAAAAGACAAGATAAAAATAAAAAGTTAAAAAAGGGAAAGAGAAATACAAATTTAAAAAGCAACACACCATACACTCAATCTAGGTGGGGCTGGACCTCGTTCACGAGGTCAACAGCCCCAGGCCTGCCAGAATAGCCAGGTTTTAGTGGCTTTTCGGAAGGCCGAGAGAGTGGGGAGGGTCCGGATCTCTGCAGGTAGATCATTCCACAGGGCCGGAGCAGCTACAGAGAAGGCCCTTCCCCGAGGGGTCGCCAGCCGGCATTGTCCAGTCGACGGCACCCGGAGAAGGCCCAGCCTGTGAGATCTTATTGGCCATTGGGAGGTATGTGGCAGGAGGCGGTCTCTCAGATATCTGGGTCCTAGCCATGTAGGGCTTTAAAGGTGATAACCAGCACCTTGAAGCGTGTTCAGAGACCGATAGGAAGCCAGTGCAGCTCGCGGAGGATGGTTGTAACATGGGTGTATCTAGGTACACCCGATATCGCTCACGCGGCTGCATTCTGGACCAATTGTAGTCTCCGAACACTTTTCAGGGGCGGCCCCATGTAGAGCGCGTTACAGTAATGTCTTTGCACCTCTGCACCTGACCGGATCTGGATGGGTGGAAGCTGCCAGCATGGCAGTGGGAGATTGGATCATGTGATGGACTGGTGGGTGTGGGGGCAAGATCTTGAACTTTCAACTGGTTGGAGAAAACCGGGAAGCTTTCAGATTCGGGTTTTCCCAGATGTGCCAACATGTCTCTCTTAATAAATTGGAACTTTGAGCAATGCTTTGCCTTGGACTCTGATTTACTTTTGGATGCTATTTGGAACCCCGACATCTTATTTTCGGGGAAACACGGTACAAAAATACACAGCAGGTCTTCACCCGCATATCCTTTTTCTCAGCTTTTCCAGATACTCTGCAGCTGGACTCCCAGCCCAAGATGCTGACCGTTGGGCAACCAGCTCGCTTGCTATGTTCCATGAGTCACATCTATCCTCACGGTGCCCTTACGTTGAGCTGGTTCCAGGGAGAGGAACAACTGGAGGCTTCCAAGGAGACAGAAGAGGAAGAAATGGAAGACTCAGAAGACCAGATGTTTGTCTACCACTCTGAACTGGAGCTCCCCAGGGTGGCAGAAGACGTAACTTACAAATGCAAAGCAACTTTGGAGGTCGAAGGAGAGATCTTTGCCAAGGAGAGGACTGCTATCGCCATCACCAGCGCCACAAGTAAGTTTCACGAGGAGTCAGTGGTGGGATTCAAATTTTAGAACTACTGGTTCTGTGGGTGTGGTGTGGCTTGGTGGGCGAGGTTTGGTAGACAGGGCTTGGTGGGCGTGACAGGGGAAGGATATACTGCAAAATCTCCACTATAGGGCAAGAATAGTGTAAAATCCCCATTCCCTCCAGGGCAAGGATACTGCGGAATCTCCATTCCCACCCCACTACAGGGCAAGGATAGTGTAAAATCCTCATTCCCTCCAGGGAAAGGATACTGAAAAATCCCCATTCCCATCCCACTCCAGGGCAAGGATAGTGTAAAATCCTCATTCCCTCCAGGGCAAGGATAGTGTAAAATCCTCATTCCTTCCAGGGCAAGGATAGTGTAAAATCCTCATTCCCTCCAGGGCAAGGATACTGAAAAATCTCCATTTCCACCCCACTCCAGGGCAAGGATAGTATAAAATCCTCATTCCCTCCAGGGCAAGGATACTGAAAAATCTCCATTTCCACCCCACTCCAGGGCAAGGATAGTATAAAATCCCCATTCCCTCCAGGGCAAGGATACTGAAAAATCTCCATTTCCACCCCACTCCAGGGCAAGGATAGTATAAAATCCCCATTCCCTCCAGGGCAAGGATACTGAAAAATCTCCATTCCCACCCCACTCCAGGGCAAGGATAGTGTAAAATCCTCATTCCCTCCAGGGCAAGGATACTACAAAATCCCCATTCCCTCCAGGGCAAGGATACTGCAAAATCTCCATTCCCACCCCACTCCAGGGCAAGGATACTATAAAATCCCCATTCCCTCCCAATTAGCTGGGACTTGGGAGGCAGAGAATAGATGGGGGTGGAACCAACCATAGGTGGTATTTGCCAGTTCTCCGAACAACTCAAAATTTCTGCTACCGGTTCGCTAGAACCGGTCAGAACTGGCTGAATACCACCACTGCAGCCAACCCAGACTTTGAAATAGGGCCTGTGCCATATCAGGATTACGGGTGAATCTTTTCTTTGATAATCCTTTTTTTTAATTCATTTTCATTTTAAAATAAAAATAAAGGAAAAAAGTAAGAAAAATGGCAGAGGGGAGGAAAGGGAAGATTTTTAAGCTTTTTTTTCATTGCAGTAAAATACAAAAAAAGGACACACAACCTTAATCTTTGGCTTTAGATTTCTAAATATTTCTAGACTAACAAAATCATTCCAAATAAAGTAGAATAAAATAAAATATAAGAATGAAGGCGTGGCATAAAAAAGATAGTTAGAAGCTTGCTTAAAGGAAATGTCATCAGCCTCTAAACCACAAGATGTTTTAGCCAACGTCCCTATGTCAAAAGTCCAAACCACAAGGTTCAGATAAAGTTCATTAATGACACGTAAGCCATACCTGAAACAAAAGGAGAAGTAAGACCCTCATCTCCTTATAAGGCTTTCTCCTCAAGGGAACCACTAGGAAATGAGTTGAGTGTTTCCGTGTTACGCTGCCTTTGAGAATGTATAAGAACGCGTGCTTCGATAATGAAAGTTGTTCAGAACTTGCAATGCTAAGCCATGGGCTAGCTTTCTGAACCTGGCTGCCAAATAAACTTTTCCTGTATCCTGAGAAGTCTAAAGCCTGTCATTTTCTGCAACACAATCATCAAATTTTCATTTTTTTTTCACTTGCGAGCAAAAAGCCAAGAAGCGGTTTCCAAAGGGAACCAAAAGCTAGATAAATACTTATCTTATCTTACTTATCTTAATTAAAACAGTTCGGTTATCTCCATAATTACAGACAAATCTTATACTTGGAGAATTTTATTTTAAATATTTTCGTTTGCATCCCGATTTCATTAGTCAGTAACTTTGAAAGTAAAATATTATTAATGTACAATTTTGGTTTTTTTTTTTCTTTAAAAAAAAAGACAGCCAAAAATGAACTATATAAATCTAGTTCAGTTCTACTTTTGAAGAGCTGGCAATATCTTTGGCCTTCAGCCCCATTTTTGGCGTCTTGGCTTGGGCGCGGGGAGTGAAACAGGACCAATGATGTTTTGACTTCGTTGGTAATGAGTGTTTGTTTATTTCATTTGTATGTTTATTTCATTTGTATGCCGCCCTTTTCCCCCCGAGGGGGACTCAGGGCGGCTCACAACTCAAAAAGGCCAATCTTTCAGGGCTGTTTTGTGCCAAGAGCAGAGATCTCCAAACTTGGCAACTTTTAAGATTTGTGGACTTCAACTCCCAGAAATCCTCAAACGTCCATGCTGGTTGGAGAGTTCTGGGAGTTGAAGTCCACAAGTCTTAAAGTTGCCAAGTTTGGAGACTTCTGTGCTAGCCAGGTGGGGAAAAACAAAACTGTCTCAGGTTTTACTGGTTTGTGGACGCCTTAATTTTATGGAGATCATTTTGCCAATTAAAAATTCCCTTTCCTGTCGTTCTGGAGGATTTTGGAGGTTGCCAATTGACTCCCGCCCCTCATCTAACAAAGGAGACTTAAAGTCTTGAAACAGTTTCTCTTAACAATTCTAAATACTTGGTTTACAGCTACGCAGGAGATTCTCGGTGCTACTGCTACTGACGCCCTTACTCCCACGTCTACTGCTACTGACGCCCTTACTCCCACGTCTACTGCTACTGACGCCCTTACTCCCACATCTGGAAGGACAAGTCAAACATCTGCTTTGGAGCTACTCACCACGGCTGATTGGAAGTCCTCAGGTGCGACAACCACTAGCCTTCTCCGCCTTGTTTCCACCAAGCATACCAGCTCTGGGACATCTGTGGTTACACCAACAGCTGCCCCCACGCTGGAATCCCTAACGGAAGATCACAACTCCATCACGGTGGTCAACAACTCCACTGAAACTTCTTATCCAACAGGTAACTCTCTAGCAGAGCTGGGGACCACTTCTCCAAAATTTGAGACATGGTCCATCACACCGTTGTTAGGTAAGCTCCCCGTTGGGAGAGCGAGTATGTTCAGAGAAGCGTTGTGAGAGTTGCGTTGGAGAACACACAAACCAGCATACAGAGACACTGTGGTTTAAATAGGCTTTTACTTTCATGGAAATAGAGGTATCAGAGTCCATCAAACAGTCCAAGTCATACACGGATAAGACAGTCAATGTCTTTCAGTTAAGGGATAATCCAAATAACATAGTCCATAAACATACAAGCAGGCCGGTACTTAAAGTTTGCTAGCAGTTGCAAAACTTACAATAGTTCACAGCACTTTCTAACAGTCAGCTTCCAAAACACTCAGATCAGATCAGGCCAGCATCTAACAAACAGAGAGCTAACAGTCATTCTAGCTCCCTCTTATGGCCGATTGAGGAAAACAGCAACCAATCACATTTTACAGTATGATTTAAAGAAACAGGTACAGCTTGCTATACGATTTATATATTGCCAACTCAACCATTAGATTATATTCCTAACAACCATGCACAATTCCATCTTGAGATGTCACTAGGTTTAGGTCAGGGGTCAGCAACCTACAGCTCTGGAGGCACATGTGGCTCTTTCATCCCTCTGCTGTGGCTCCCTCTCGCCTGTCGACTCCCCAATTGATTGGGCTTTCGGTTAGGACAGGTAGAGGAAAAAGGATGCTGCTCTAGGAGGAGACTCTATGGTGGGGGGAACCAGACTTCCGTTCGGCTCCAGAATTGAACGGGGGGCTTCCAGGTTAGGACCTTTGTGGCTCCTGGTGTTTTCTTTTCTGTGGGAAGGGAAGGAGAGAGGGTAGGAAGGGGAAGAGGAAGAGAGGAGTAGGGGAGAGATAAGGGAAGAAGGAAAGGGAAAGAAGAGGAGGAAGGAAGTAGAGAAGGGAGGGAGAGAAAGGAAGAGAGGAGAGAAAATGAGAGGAAGAGGAAGAGGAGAGAAGGAAGAAAGAGGAAAGGAGAGGAAGGTAGGAAGGGAAGGGAAGAGAAGGAGAGAGGGTAGGAAGGGAAAGAGGAAGAGAGGAGTAGGGGAGAGGTAAGGGAAGAGGAAAGGGAAAGGAGAGGAGGAAGGAAGTAGAGAAGGGGGGAGGGAGAAAAGGAAAGGAAAAATAAGGTGGTGTTAATTTTATTTAGGTGTATGATAAACAAAGCAACTCAGAAGGTATATTCTAACCTTTTATATGAAATAATAAATGTATAAGAATGACAAATGTAAAGAAGAACAAATAGGTGAATGTATACCTATAATTGTATATAAGAGAATAAAAAATAAAAAATAAACTTTAAAAAAAAAGAAATATAGAGAAATTAGGAGAGCAATGAAAGGTAGGGGTAATTATCATTCCTGGGCATTAAACTGAACACATTCCATTCATGCAGTTCATGCCTAACAAAGCCATAAATTGCAAATGGTACGTGAGTTGCAGTGGTGGGTTTCAAAAATTGTTCGAACCTACTCTGTGGGTGTGACCTCCTTTGTGGGAGTGGCTTACTGCCCATGTGACCGGATGGGAGTGGCTTGCCGCCCATGTGACCGGATATGAAGATGCCGACGACACTTGTCAGAACCACCTTAAATTACCTCACACACAACACTGGCATGCATGAGAATAGGATGTAAACCTGTTTTTTAAAAGGCATCTTTGGTTTGCGTTAAAACAACTTCAACACACGCAATGTTCTGATTGCACCACAAATGCAGCAGTCATCCTTACCTTTCACAGAGGCCCTGAGTTTTATAAATAGGAGCATGATAGTGTAGAATAATCATATCCAAGGACCAGTGGTGGGTTTCAAAAAAATTTGGAACCTCTTCTGTAGGTGTGGCCTGCTTTCCGGGTCCACTGGTGGAACCTCTTCTAACCGGTTCGGTAGATTTGAGGAACCGGTTCTACCGAATAGGTGCGAACTGGTAGGAACCCACCTCTGGTGAGTTGCTACAAAGAAGAGGGAGTCAAGCTATTCTCCAAGGCCCCTGTGGGCAGAACAAGAAGCAATGGGTGGAAACTAATCAAGGAGAGAAGCAACTTAGAACTGAGGAGAAGTTTCCTGACAGTGAGAACAATTAACCAGTGGAACAGAAGTTGCCTCCAGAAGTTGTGAATGCCCCAACACTGGAGGTCTTTAAGATGTTGGATAGCCATCTGTCTGAAATGGTATAGGGTTTCCTGCCTAGGCAGGGGGTTGGACTAGAAGATCTCCAAGGTCCCTTCCAACTCTGCTATTGTATTGTATAGTATTAGGACGTTTTTGGCTCTTTGAGTGTATAAGGTTGCCGACCCCTGGTGTAGGTCTTTCAACCAAACTCAGGTTTTATCTTGTCCCTTTCTTAACAGACCAAGAATTAACTGCAAAGCCTCTTTCCACGACAGAAGGACCAACTACCAAGCCGGTTTCCCCGACTGGCGGTTTCTCGACAGAAGGGACCACAGGAAAACCAAAGGACCACTGCCGACCCACGATCGTGCCTGTGCCCACCCAAGGGACCCTGGGAGGCACCCTTCGCATCACCTGCCAAGCTGCCAAGTGCAGCCGAGATGTCCGAATCCAGTGGGTGGAAACTCCAGTGGCCCAATCGCGGTACCGCCTGGAGGAAGCCGAGGGCCGGTCGACCCTGATGGTTGAGGATCTCAGCTTGGAGCACCAGGGGGTCTATCGATGCGTTGCGATCGCCAGCCAACCCCGAATAGCCACCTTGCGCGTCATGGTGTCTGCTGGTGAGTGAGACGAAGTTGTGCGTTCAAAATAACAATAGCAATAGCAGTTAGCAGTTTTTGGGAAGTCTGCAGAGTGAACTTTTTTTTTTAATTTGCCTCTTCAAAACTTTGGTGTGTCTTATACTCTGGTGCGTCTTATACTCTGAAAAATACGGTACACGAGTAGATGAAAAATGTGTAAAATTAGACATATATAGATATAGATATATAAAGGTATAAAAGGAGTATAACCGATGTTTAATAATGTAGAAATGTTGCAAAGATGATATCTATGTTTAAAAGAATGGGGGGAAAACCCTAATAAAAAAAAAATTTTTTTTAAAAAGGAGGTGGATGCACCACTCTGTTTACAGCACTAAATAGATGGTTTGCGCCCCTTTCCTTTTGCAGATGTGGTCAACACAGATGCCCTTTTCACCATCGGAGTCACTGGATCCCTCTTCGGGCTGATCCTCACAGGCTACATCACCCATCGATGGCGGCAACGGCAGCGATGGTGAACAAGCAAAAGGCCTAAAAAACATCCGTCCATCTCCTTGGTTATGCCCCCTTCTGGCTTCTGGACTTCTGGCCAGACTGTGAAAACTATTCTCTGGCTTTTTAAGGGCTATCAGGCAACCCAGGGGGACTTCACCAGACACATCGCCAGGATTTTCTGCCCTGGTCAAGATCATAAGCGGTGGAAATGAAGAGGCCGTTTCCAAGGTCATTCCCGCTATCAACGGGGCAGTGAGCATTCGCTGCAGAACTAGTGGCCAGATCCTTCTTCAGTTTTGATGTGAAGTCGGTGGAACTGTAGGTTTGAGTGCCACTGTTTATGTCAGGCGCAGAGAACCAGAGCCCCTCGTGAAAAGTCTAAGCCAGTAACTCTATTGACTTCTTCCTATACTACGAGAATCTCCCAGAGAAGGTTCCATGTGACTAAGGGGGAGTCAAGCTTATGCAACTCGTGACTGCAAGGACTCCAGGCTGGGTCCCCGCCTGATCCTTCCTCCCGGCCTGGCTGGGACTTTCCCAACAGTTTAGGATGGACCTATAACCGTGATGGCAAACTTATGGCACACGTGCCAGAGGTGGCATGCAGAGCTCTCTCTGTGGACACGCACGCCACCGCCTGCTGCTCTTCTGGTTTTCGGCACGCATGCTGATCTTCGCGGGTGACGGGACACTTGGAAATGGCCCGAGGAATGGCCCAAAAAAATAGGACGTTCTTTGGGCTGTTTTCCAAGCCATTTTCAGGCTGTTTTTAAGTGGTTTTCAGGCCATTTTAGGTCATTTTCAGGCTGGTTTTGGGGGGCCATTTTATGCCCGAAAAACAGCGAAAAAACAGGCCATTTTTCGGGCTGTTTTGGGCCGTTTTGGGGTCATTTTCGGGCCAAAAAACAGGCATGCGCACACCAACCAGCTGATTTTCGGGTTTTCGGCACTCTGCCATGCCACAAGCATGAGTGTTCCAATTTGGGCACTCAGTGCTGAAAAGGTTCGCCATCACTGACCTATAAGGATGCCAGCCAGATCAGCTGCTACGGTTTTGAACATTGCAGGGAGAGTAAATCAAAAGATCTTTTTCTCTCTTTCTTTTTTCTGCACATCCCGAACCTACAAGGGCCGGTTCTCAAATATGTACTTTCTGAAAGTTTCAGGGATTTTGTTTTTCACATCCTAGCCAGCAGGAAGTTTATTTTATTACCTTTGGGGCTGGTGAGTATACTGGGGATTTGGAGAGCACGATGTGGGTGCTCTGGCCAAATGGCTTTAACAGAATAACAGAGTTGGAAGGGAGTTTGTTGCAGCAATCAAATCCAGAAAGCACACACAGATAACTGATGCAGCAGGATTATAGCAGTAGACTTATATACCGCTTCATAGGCCTTTCAGGCCTCTCTAAGCGGTTTACAGAGAGTCAGCATATTGCCCCCAACAATCTGGGTCCTCATTTTACCCACCTCGGAAGGATGGAAGGCTGAGTCAACCCTGAGCCGGTGAGATTTGAACCGCTGACCTGCTGATCTAGCAGTAGCCTGCAGTGCTGCATTTAACCACTGCGCCACCTTGGCTCTTATGGATGGATTCATTAACGTCTCTTTATATTCATAATAACACATAAGCCATATATACAATATCAAGAGAGGTTCTTCCAACGTGATAGAGAGAAGAGGTTGGTTTCAGTTCCAGCAGCAGACTAGTTTCAGTTTCAGTTCTCAGAGCTTAGCACAGCTAAACCACGCCCAGGCTCCTTACTGTCTCAGCTCCCATTGGCTGAGACAGTAAGCCCTATTCATTGGCCGACCTTGTTACCACATCTCTGCCAGTCATGAATTCTCTTGACAGGCTTCTAGTCCAACCCACTGCTCCAACAGGAGACCCTATACCATTTCAGACAAGTGGATGTCCAACATCTTAAAGACTTCCAGTGTTGGAGCATTCACAACTTCTGGAGGCAAATTGTTCCACTGATTAATTGTTCTAATTGTCAGGAAATTCCTCCTTAGTTCTAGGTTGCTTCTCCCCTTGAATGGTTTCCATCTATTGTTTCTTGTCCTGCCTTCAGGCGCCTTGGAGAATGGGTGGACCACCTCTTCTTTGTGGCAGCTCCTCAAATACTGCATTACGGCTATCATGTCACCCCAGTCCTTCTTTTCATCAAACTAGGCCCGTGATGGCAAACCTATGGCACGTTTTTGGCTGGTTTTTGTGGGTGCCGGAGCACCGGAAAACAGCCTGAAAGTGGCCCCAAAACAGCCCCAAAATATACCATTTTTCAAGCTGAGGTGGCGCAGTGGTTAGAGTGCAGTACTGCAGGCTACTTCAGCTGACTGCTAGTTCGGCAGTTCGGCTGTTCAAATCTCACCGGCTCAGGGTTGACTCAGCCTTCCATCCTTCCGAGGTGGGTAAAATGAGGACCCGGATTGTTGGGGGCAATATGCTGACTCTGTAAACCGCTTAGAGAGGGCTGAAAGCCCTATGAAGCGGTATATAAGTCTAACTGCTATTGCTAAGCTGTTTTCAGGCTCCGCTTCCTGCTTGTTAAGAGAGCCTGGGTCAGAACACTCTGCTTAAGCCATCCTTGCAAGGATGTGTTTGTGAGAGTATAAAAAACAACACAAAGGACCCGCAACACTGAGCAACGTTCATCCAGTATTTTATGCTGGGCTAGCTGGAGAGACACAAAAGGGATCTCTGCATAGCCTCCTGCCTCAATAAATCTCGCTAGAGACCTGGAATTTTTTTTTTAACCACTTTCCATTTAAGGAGGCTGCCAAGGAGCCTGATGTACCATGTAGAATCTTAAAACGCCTGGCATAACAACTCATCCCCCCCTTCATCTTTTTCCTCATGCAGTAGATGATTGATTGGGTGTTGTTGACTCCCAGCAACCACATAGATAGATTTTCTCCATGACAATCTCTTCCTAACCTGGTTTTTCAGGTCCTCCAGGGTTGTTCCCAGTGATGGGATTCAAATAATTCAACAACAGGTTCTCTGCCCTAATGACCAGCTGGGTAGGCGTGGCTCAGTGGTCATGTGACCGGGTGGGCATGGCCAACTCAACATCGCTCAGGTCGATGGGCGCTTCATCTTAGCTGTTACAATGTCATAAGGGTAACCGGAGAGGCAGTTTCTATAAGCAGGGCAATAAAGATTAGGCAAGAAACAACACCAGAATGTTTCCTTCCTGCCTTCCTTACAGGATTAGCCCTGTAAAGTGGAAAAAAACCAAATGAGATTTCTTCCAACAACCGGTTCTCCGAACTGCTCAGAAAGTTAACAACCGGTTCTCGTGAATAGGTGCGAACCGGCTGAATCCCACCACTGGTTGTCCCCATTGCCACTGTTACTCATCCCCTCCGGCGGCTGCTGATCCTTCTCTTTTTCTCTTTTCCTTCCCCCTTTCCCAACCTCGAGCCTTCTGCGGGAGAGTTGGGTCTTCCCATAATGTGTTTGGTTAATTTAAGCCTGATCGTTGGTGCCTTGAATGACAATTTTGGATTGATTTGTTCTTTTGGTCTATTTATTTGTTTTCTTGGCTGTCTGTGGTATTCTTTAGCACAGTCAGTAAAAATATAATAAAAATCTTGATTTTTCAGTTCGTTTCCATTTCAGTCTCTAGGTATGCATTTTAATCACTGCCTCTTTCTCCTCCTACGTTAACAATTGTGTATATATATTTTTTTAATAGAATAGAATTCTTTATTGGCCAAGTGTGATTGGACACACAAGGAATTTGTCTTTGGTGCATAAGCAGTGTACATTAAAACAGTGTTTCTCAACCTTGGCAACTTGAAGATGTCCGGACTTCAACTCCCAGCATTCCCCAGCCAGCGAATGCTGGCTGGGGAATTCTGGGAGTTGAAGTCCGGACATCTTCAAGTTGCCAAGGTTGAGAAACACTGCATTAAAAGACAAGATACATTCCTCAAGAATCCTAGGGTACAGTACTTAATGATAGTCATAGATTACTAATAAGCAATCAAATTATACTAGGAAACAAATAAAACAATATAAATGTTAAAGATACAAGGTATAAGATACAAGGTTATAGTCATAAGTGGAAAGAGTTACTAGGAAGGAAGAGAATAATAGTAGTAATACAGCCTTAGTAAATAGTTTGACAATGTTGAGGGAATTAGTTGTTTAGCAGAGTGAGGGCATTCGGGGAAAAAATCTCATTGTGTCTGGTTGTTCTGGTGTGCAGTGCCCTATAGCATCGTTTTCAGGGTAGAGATTGAAACAATATATGTCCAGGATGTGAGGGGTCTGCCAAATTAACCAAGGAAATTTGGTGCTTAAGAAATTAGATTAGGATGTTGTGAGTTTGGTTTCAAGTCCACCTTGAGCCATGATACCCTCCCTGGGCAATTTTGGGCCCTTCTCTCTTTCTCTCTTCCTTGGCCTGACCTACTTTTCAGGATTGTTGTTCAAGGAAAAAATGGAAGGACAAAATGCTAGATATATAGGTAGTCCTCTACTTGTGGCCGGAATTGAACCCTGAATTTTGGTCGTAAGTCGAGGCATCATGTGACTGGATTCAAAGTTACAATTGGCTTTTTTTTGCAATGGTCATTAACGGAATGCTCCGGTGTTACACAAATGCCACAGTTGCTAAACAAATCCATTTTCCCCAAGATATTTTTTTACTGGGAAAATAGGAAATCACCCTCAGAAACCAGCAAAAAATTTCCCAAGCCACAGTCATGCAATTGCATAAGACTGAAAAAAGCCAAAAAGATGAATTAGTTGCCAAGCGCCCAAAATACAATCACATGATTGTTGTGTAGATGATAGATAGATAGATAGATAGATAGATAGATAGATAGATAGATAGATAGATGATAGATAGATAGATAGATAGATAGATAGATAGATAGATAGATAGATAGATAGATAGATAGATAGATAGATAGATAGATAGTTTGGTTTAACAGCATATGCATATATTCTGTTAATGGATGGATGGATGGATGGATGGATGGATGGATGGATGGATGGATGGAAGATAGATAGATAGATAGATAGATAGATAGATAGATAGATAGATAGATAGATAGATAGATAGTTTGGTTTAACAGCATATGCATATATGCTGTTAATGGATGGATGGATGGATAGATGATAGATAGATAGATAGATAGATAGATAGATAGATAGATAGATAGATAGATAGATAGATAGATAGATAGGTTTAACAGCATATGCATATATGCTGTTAATAGAGATGGATGGATGGATGGATGGATGGATAGATGATAGATGATAGATAGATAGATAGATAGATAGATAGATAGATAGATAGATAGATAGATAGATTTAACAGCATATGCATATATGCTGTTAATAGAGATGGATGCATGGATGGATGGATGGATGGATGGATAGATGATAGATAGATAGATAGATAGATAGATAGATAGATAGATAGATAGATAGATAGATAGATAGGATAGATAGATAGATAGATAGATAGATAGATAGATAGATAGATAGATAGATAGATAGATAGATAGATAGATAGATAGATAGATAGTTTGGTTTAACAGCATATGTATATATGCTGTTAATAGATGGATGGATGGATGGATGGATGGATGGATGGATGATAGATAGATAGATAGATAGATAGATAGATAGATAGATAGATAGATAGATAGATAGATAGATATAGACACGTACATATATACATACATACTGACTGACTGACTGACTGACTGCACGGATGCTGTCCAGTGCAGGAAATCAGGAGTCCAGGCAGTTGAAATGAATATAGAGGTTTACTGTACATTAATGCTCTCTACAAGAATCTGAACAATGATCAAAGCAAATTGGTAGTAGATAAGGGTCAGCAGAATTCAAGATGGGCTGGACTTTGGTCTCTTGTGGGTGCAAAGGTATTCGAGACTGATGACATATATGACCCCTCCCTTGGGCTCAGCCTGGTCATCTCCTACACATGCAATGCTGTCATAACTCCAAAAATGGATCATACGTAGCTATTTCTTTCACTTTGAATTGTCCTTAAGCCACCGGTTGTAAATCGAGGACTACCTGTACTACCTTGAGCTCCTTGTAGGGAATCGACATCCCCGGACATCCCTTTAACAAATAAAGTTTATATAGCACACCTTTTGGGGCATACCTGGAGCTGCATTGCTTGCAGGCAAATCAGACAATTTTTTTTGTGCAACATGCAGTTAATAGATGGACTTTTGTTACCAGAAGGTGTAGACTTCCGAAGTCACTGAAGCAGAGGTGGTATTCAGCAGGTTCTGACCAGTTCTGGAAAACCGGTAACGGAAATTTTGACTACCAAATTTTTCGGAGTATAAGACGCACCTTTTCCCCCCAAAAGAGGGTGAAAATCTGGGTGCGCCTTATACACTGAATACAGCATTTTTGGCCTCCCGAAACCCTGCCCCCTTCACCAAAATGGCCATCCAGAGGGTTTGGGAGACCTGCGAAGTGCTTCTGGGGGCTGGGGAGGGCAAAAACTTGTATTGTATTGTATAAAATGAGCGAAAAATGATCCGTTTTTTGCTCGTTTTTGCCCCCGCAGCCCCCAGGAACACTCTGGAATCCTCCTAGAGCAGTGTTTCTCAACCTTGGCAACTTGAAGATGTCCGGACTTCAACTCCCAGAATTCCCCAGACAACACTGTCCTAGAGGCGATGCATGTCGGGGTTTTTTTGGAAAAAAATGGCCCGTTTTTTGCTCATGTTTGCCCCCCCCCCTCCAGCTAACAAGAGCGCTTTGACTCTCAAACTCTCCGCATGCCCCGTTTTTCACAAAAATGAGGCGTGCAGAGGGTTTGGGAGGTCTGCAGAGTGCAAACTTTTTTTAAAATTTACCTCTTCAAAACTTTGGTGCGTCTTATACTCCGAAAAATACGGTAGTTCCAACTGCTAGGTTGGCAAAGCCAGCTTATGCCAACCTAGCAGTTCAAAAGCATGTAAAAAAAAATGCAAGTAGAAAAATAGGAGCCACCTTTGGTGGGAAGGTAACAGCGTTCCGTGCGCCTTCAGCGTTGAAACGGAGATGAGCACTGCCCCCTAGAGTCAGGAACGAATAGCACATATGTGTGAGGGGAACCTTTACCTTTATCTTGGATACCCAAATGCAGAGGGCATTCAAAGGACAGCAGAGAGTTAAAAGTTTCCGCAGCACTTGGTGTTTCTAGAAATTGCAGGGTGGATTCCAAAGAAAAACGCCAAGAGAGATGCCAGGACTTTAATAAAACTTTTTTAAAAAGTTTATTAAGAAATTGCCCATAAATATTTACAACTCCGGGAGGATATGACCCCAGTCAATCGTGTAAGTCCTAACTGGCGGGGAAAGTTCATGTTCCTGAACTTGAGTCACAAGGAAGCTAGGAAACATGAGCCTTTTATCTTTCATCCTGGCAATCTTATAGCTTTTCCCCACTCCTGGTTCAGGAATAATTAGAAAGGGGAAATCAATGTTAGCATTCGCCCTCAGTGGAAAGGAAGATAATAAGTAAGCACGCAATGAGGAACAGGCACGGGAAGGAATATCTTGGCACTAGCAAGCTCCTGGACTGGCCCTTTAAGATACAAAAGCAATGAAATTGATTAAAATTAGACAGCATACTAAAAAGCAGAGACATCCCCCTGCCAATCAAAGTGTGTCTAGTCAAGGCTCTGGTTTATCCAGTTGCAATGGATGGCTGTGAGAGTTGGACCATAAGGAAGGATGAGCGCCAAAGAATGGAGGCCTTTGAACTCTGGTGCTGGAGAAGACAAAGGCTAAAATTTCTTCCCCCAAATAGGTGGTATTCAACAGTCTCTAAGCCCGATGGTAGGTTCGTTTCGCCATGGTTAGGGCTTAGCTTCAGCAAACTGCAAAAATGTCTGTCGAGATTTTCAGAAAAAGCTCCTTTGGGACAAGGTACAAAAATTTACATTTGAGACCAGGATTGTATCATTGGGAAGTCTAAGCCAAATTCCTCATCATCTTCATCAAATTTGCTACACCCTACTAAAAGTGAATCCAGTTAAGAATGAGAATTACTACACAATTTCTTCCTTGAGCATAAAAAAGAAAATTCCTACATTTCCTTAGAATGCAGCATGGAAACCCCCAGTTTCTCAACCGTGGCTACTTTTAAGATACATGGATTTAAACTCCCAGAGTTTCCTAGCCAGCATGCTGGGGATTCTGGGAATTGAAGTCCACACATTGCATCTTAAAATGCCCTGTATTTTGAGACACTCCAGACTTTGGAAAGAAACTTCCTGAAGCCCTCCAGATCTGTCTCAATAAGTCAAATTTCGGCTTCTGGGCCGCTGATTTTCAAATCTGCCAAAATACTGGCCATTGCTGAGAGATTCTGTTTCTTGGATTGGTTTGATTAGCTCCTGTTTTATATTAAAAACAGAATAACAGAGTTGGAAGGGACCTTGGAGGTCTTCCAGTCCAACCCCTTGCTCAGGCAGGAAATGAACATTTCAGACAAATGGCTGTCCAATCTCTTCTTTAAAAATTTCCAGTGTTAGAGCACCCACAACTTCTGGAGGCAAGTTCTTCTACTGATTAATTGTTCTCACTGTCAGGAAATTTCTCCTTAGTTCTAAGTTGCTTCTCTCCTTGATTAGTTTCCACCCATTGCTTCTTGTTCTACCCTCAGGTGCTTTGGAGAATAGTTTGACTCCCTCTTCTTTGTGGCAGCCCCTGAGATATTGGAAGACTCTTTCTCCTTATTTTCATTAAACTAGCAATAGCAATAGCAGTTACTTATATACCGCTTCATAGGGCTTTCAGCCCTCTCTAAGCGGTTTACAGAGTCAGCATATTGCCCCCAACAACAATCCGGGTCCTCATTTTACCCACCTCGGAAGGATGGAAGGCTGAGTCAACCCTGAGCCGGTGAGATTTGAGCAGCCCAACTGCAGAACTGCAGTCAGCTGAAGTAGCCTGCAGTGCTGCATTTAACCACTGCGCCACCTCGGCTCTAGACATACCCAATTCTCTAGCAAAGGAAAACACTCAGTTTTACAAAAACCGTATTACATATTTTTGGGGTGTGTGGTTTAAAAAGGCACAACATGGTTGTAGACCGAAGGAAGAAGGCATCGTAAAGTATTCAAAAGCTCACTACAGCTCAAATTTGACGTGACATTTACCGTGGCCAAAATGGAGAGGTAGTTCTCACGACTGTTTGTTGAGTGACTGTTCAGTTACAACATCACTGAAAATAAGTGACTTATGACCGATTCTCACACTTATGATAATTGCAACATCCCCATGAGCCCTGTGATTAAAATCACAGGCCCTTTGCAACTGACATATATTTAT
The DNA here is from genome assembly GCF_051295495.1 of Thamnophis sirtalis. Classification (NCBI taxonomy): domain Eukaryota; kingdom Metazoa; phylum Chordata; class Lepidosauria; order Squamata; family Natricidae; genus Thamnophis; species Thamnophis sirtalis. Next base: position 171,781,942 of record NW_028261381.1, on the reverse strand, counting down.
GACAATGGCAGTCTCCCGGAGTCATGTGATCGTCATGTATAACTTTCCCAGCCAACTTCCAATAAGCAAAGTCAACGGAAGAGAGATTTGCTTAACAACCGTGTGATTCGTTTAACATCTGTAGCGATACACTATAAACGATGGCAAACAAGGACGTAAAATGGGGCAGAACTCATTTAACAATCTTTGTTGTGGTCCGCCAGAGGCCAGCCTAGCTGGCAGCAGATTCGGAAAGTGAGGAGGTTGGGGAGGAACCTGGGCCAGTCCTGGAGTCTGGGGAAGGCTCTGATGAGGGCTCTGTGTCGGAGGCAGAGAGGGGGCCAGGGCCCTCTGACAGTTATCAGCTGCCTTCAGAGTCAGACATCAGTGGGGCAGATGAACAGCTGGAGCCTATTTCCAGTGTGCACATGGACAGAGTAGCCAGACGAAGGGAACAGCTAAAGAACAGGGGTCAACTTGGGAGTAAGGCCACAAGTGGATGATGAATGGCTCCTCCCATAGGAAATAAAAGAGGAGCGAAAGGGGAGTGGAGCTTGCAGGAGACAATTAGTTCACTTAATTGGTTCGTGACTCTCTGAGACTCCTTGCCAAGTTCTGCAGATCTCGGCCTGGCAGCTCTCCAAGCCAGATAAGCTCTGTGACCATAAATCCTCCCTTGAAAGACTTTGCTGGATGCGAATGAACAGAATCCACAGCAAATCAATAAAAAGGGGGTTTTGCCGAGACAAGGAGTTGGCTTCATGCTCTTTGGGAAGCCTCGGTCAGAATAACCTTGCCTTATTTAGCAATAGAAATTTGGTGCTCAATTGTGATCGTAAAGTCGCCGGCTGCCTCTAATGTATTTCACTCAATAGCAACGCGAGACCAGAAACCCATCTGAATTGGAAAACAATGCAGAGAACTCACCTAGACCTGGCCGGGGGAAGGGAGGAGAGTGGGGGGGGGGGGGAAATAGGAAGAAAAAGTTTTCACTTCCTGCTCCCAGTTCATGGTAATAAGTACCTCCGTCCAGACTGGGCCCAGCGCCAAAGGAAAAAAAGAACTGAACCAACCCCATTGTACTTATCTTGACGGGAACACAAACTCTTTTAATTAGAAGCAGCGACAGAGGTCGGCACTCAAGTCCCCCAAATGACCTTTTTTGTGTCATTGCTGATTGCACACCAGGGTTGTGTGGAATCAAGAAGGCAGGACTCAAAACAGATAATCAAGACCGACTTCAGAGTGGTTTATAAATGGAAACAAGTCACGTACCGGAGGGCATCTCCTAAAAAAATAAAAATAGTGAGCACCACTCCTCTAAACCAAGATAGATTTATACATTTAAGGAAAGGTGTTTTGGGGTGGTGAGGAGAAGCGTGCCTACATTTAGGGTGTGTCAAATTTTTCAACCTTCCATTTCCGGACCCGCTTCAAGGTGCTAGTCGTTACTTTTAAAGCCCTACATGGTATTGGACCTGGCTACCTGAGAGACCGCCTCCTGCCATTCACCTCCCAACGACCAATAAGATCACACAGGTTGGGCCTCCTCCGGGTGCCGTCGACCGGACAATGCCGGCTGGCGGCTCCCCGTGGGAGGCCCGACCGCCTCCTGCCATTTACCTCCCAACGACCAATAAGATCACACAGGTTGGGCCTCCTCCGGGTGCCGTCGACCAGACAATGCCGGCTGGCGGCTCCCCGTGGGAGGGCCTTCTCTGTAGCTGCACCGGCCTTGTGGAACGAGCTACCTGCCGAGATCCGGACCCTCACCACTCTCCCGGCTTTCCGTAAAGGGACCAAGACCTGGCTGTTCCAGCAGGCCTGGGGCTGTTGATTTTTCCAGCCCCACTTGATGGAATAGATGTTGTATTGTTTTTAATTCTGTATTTTTAAATATTTTAAATGCTTTTATTTTTATTTGTATTTGTTGTGAGCCGCCCAGAGTCCCTAGGGAGTGGGTGGCATACAAGTCCTATTAATAAATAAATAAATAAATAAATTTCCAACATTAGCGGCATTCAAAAGTTGTGGTATGACTTGGGGATTGTAAAGATATTTTTGGTTCCTTTAATATAATTTAGACTGGCTCAGTAAGTAACTATCGAAGTGTCGTAACTTTTTAACATTTTGTTTTGTTTCATTTCATGAATTAATAAAATTAATATTAAAATCAAGGTGGCGCAGTGGATAGAGTGCGGTACTGCAAGCTGATCACTGGCTGCCGAAGGTTTGGCAGTTCGAATCTCATCAGGCTCAAGGTTGACTCAGCCTTCCGTCCTTCCTCGGTAGGTAAAATGAGGACCCAGATTGTTGGGGGCAAGAGGCTGACTTTGTATACCACTTAGAGAGGGTTGTAAAAGCACTGTAAAGCGGTATATGTGCTAAGTGGGAAGACAGGGAGGGAGGGAGGGAGGGAGGAACCGTGGTGGCACAGTGGTGAGAATGCAATATTGCAGAATGACTCTGCCCACTGCCAGGAGTTTGATCCTGACCAGCTCAATATTGACTCAGCCTTTTGTCCTTCCGAGGTGGGTAAAATGAGGACCCAGATTGTTGGGGGCAAGAGACTGACTCTAAACCACTTAGTGAGGGCTGTAAAAGCACTGTGAAGTGGTATATAAGTGCTAAGTGAGAAGATAGGGAGGGAGGGAGGGAGGGAGGGAGGGAGGGAGGGAGGAAGGAAGGAGGGAGGGAGGGAAGGAAGGAAGGAAGGAAGGAAGGAAGGAAGGAAGGAAGGAAGGAAGGAAGGAAGGAAGGAAGGAAGGAAGGAAAGACAGCAGGCAGGCAGGCAGGCAGGCAGGCAGGCAGGAAGGAAGGAAGGAACCATGGTGGCCCAGCAGTGAGAATGCAGTATTGCAAGGTGACTCTGCCCACTGCCAGGAGTTTGCTCCTGACCAACTCAAGGTTGACTCAGCCTTCCATCCTTCCGAGGTGGGTAAAATGAGGACCCAGATTGTTGGGGGCCAGAGGCTGACTCTGTAAACCGCTTAGAGAGGGTTGTAAAAGCATTGTAAAGCGGTATATAAGTTCTATTGCTAATAGATCTGAGGTCACCTTCTGCCTTTTCGTGCCGTTTGCTGTCAGTCCTTGACTTACAACCATTCCTTTAATGACCATCAAGGACTACCTATATCAGGGGTGTCCAAACTTGGGAACTTTAAGACTTGTGGACTTCAACTCCCAGAATTCCCCAGCCAGCAAGTTTGGAGACCCCTGACCTATATTGTTTGATTACTTTCTGCCTGATGCATTACATATACAGGTAGTTGTCAACTTACCACCATTTGTTTAGTGACCATTCAAAGTTACAACGGCACCGAAAAGAGTGACTGAGGTCCATTCCTCACACTTAAGACCGTTGCAGCCTCCCCATGGTCACGTGATCGAAATTCGGATGCTTGGCAACTGGCCTATATTTGTGAAGGTTTTTTTTTAGTGATTTTTTTTAGTGATTTTATTGAGATTTGTAGGCCGCCCTTTTCCCTGAGGGGACTCAGGGCGGCTCACATAAAATCGGGGAAGGGGAAATACAGACAATAACAAAGACACATATAATAAAAACAGTAGCCAACATGCATTCATCATTCGGGGGGGGGGGCAACTATCTTCATCCCCAGGCCTGACGGGCTAGCCAGTTCTTCAAGGCTGTGCGGAAGGCCTGGACGGTGGTGAGGGTACGAATCTCCACGGGGAGTTCGTTCCAAAGGGTCGGGGCGACTACTGAGAAGGCCCTCCTCCTTGTAGTTGCCAGCCGACACTGGCTGGCCGATGGAATACGGAGGAGGCCCAATCTGTGTGATCTTATTGGTCGCAGGGAGGTAATTGGCAGAAGGCGGTCTCTCAAGTATCCAGATCCACTACCATGTAGGGCTTTATGGGTGATTAACAGCACCTTGAAGCGCATCCGGAAGTCGACAGGTAGCCAGCGCAGCTCGCGGAGGATAGGTGTAATGTGGGTGAACCGCGGTGCACCCACTATCGCTCGCGCGGCTGCGTTCTGCACTAGCTGAAGACGCCGGATGCTCTTCAAGGGCAGCCCCATGTAGAGCACATTGCAGTATTCCAGCCTAGAGGTCACGAGGGCCCGAGTGACTGTTGTGAGTGCCTCCCGATTCAGGTAGGGTCGCAACTGGCGCACCAGGCGTACCTGGGCGAATGCCCCCCTAGCCACAGCCGTCAAATGGTGGTCGAATGATAGCTGTGGATCTAGGAGGACTCCCAAGTTGCGGACCCTCTCTGAGGGGTATAGAATTTGGCCCCCCAGCCTGAGAGATGGAATATTGGTGGAATCCTTGGGAGGGAAACACAACAGCCACTCGGTCTTTTCTGGGTTGAGCACAAGCCTGTTAGCCCTCATCCAGTCCATAACCGCCTCCAGACCCCGGCTCATCACGTCTACCGCTTCATTGAGTTGGCACGGGGCGGACAGATACAGTTGAGTATCGTCCGCATATTGATGGTATCTAATCCCGTGCCTGCGGATGATCTCTCCCAGCGGTTTCATGTAGATGTTGAATAGTAGGGGGGATAAGACCGAGCCCTGAGGCACCCCATATGTTAGGGGCCTAGGGGACGATCTCTGCCCCCCCACTAACACCGACTGCGACCTGTCCGAGAGGTAGGAAGAGAACCACCGCAACACGGTGCCTCCCACCCCCACCTCCCGCAGTCGTCGCAGAAGGATACCATGGTCGATGGTATCGAAAGCCGCTGGGAGGTCAAGGAGAACCAGGATGGAGGAATGTCCTCCATCTCTGGCTCTCCATAGATCATCAGTCAATGCGACCAAAGCGGTTTCAGTGCTGTAACCGGGTCTGAAGCCTGACTGGAAGGGGTCGAGATAGTTTGCTTCCTCCAAGGACCGCTGGAGCTGAAAGGCCACCACCTTCTCAACAACCTTCCCAAGAAAGGGAAGGTTGGAGACTGGACGATAGTTATTAAGGACAGCTGGATCCAAAGATGGCTTCTTTAGGAGGGGTCTCACCACCGCCGCTTTCAGTGCGGCGGGGAAGTTCCCCTCCCGAAGAGAGGCGGTCACGACCGCCTGGATCCAGCCTCGTGTCACCTCACTGCTGCTGGTAACCAGCCATGAGGGACACGGGTCCAGTACGCAGGTGGAGGCACTCACAGCCCTCATGGCCTTGTCCACATCCCCGGGGGTAACATCCTGAAACTCAACCCAGAGGTGATCCATCTGATCCTCTTGTGCCTCGGCTGGAACTGCAGGGGTGGAGTCCAAGTCCGACCGAAACCGAGCAATTTTGTCCGCTAAGAATTGGGCATAATCCTCAGCTCTGCCCTGTAAGGGTTCCCCCGCCTCCCTTTTATTTAATAGGGAGCGGGTTATCTTAAACAGGGCGGCTGGGCGGGACTCAGCGGACGCAACCAAGGTGGCTATATGGGATCTTTTCGCTGCCCTAAGCGCTCTGGTGTATTCCTTGGTGCAGGTGGTTACCATTGCTCGGTTCGATTCGGACTTATTGGACCTCCATCGGTGCTCTAGGCATCTCCTCCGGCGCTTCATCTCCCGGAGTTCCTCGGTGAACCAAGGAGGTCTCCGGGATCCGCCGCCTCGGAGGGGCCGTAGTGGCGCAATCCGGTCGAGGGCCTCTGATGCTGCCGAATGCCAGGCAGCAGCCAAAGTCTCTACCGGATTGTGGGCGAAAGAATCAGGAATGACCCCAAGTTCCGTCTGGAACCTTAATGGTTCCATGAGTCGCCTGGGGCGGAACCACCTGGTCGGTGTCCCGGGTGGGGGGGGGGCATGTGATCCCCTTTTGTGACCTTCCGACAAGCGAAGCCGACAAGGAAGCCAGATTCACTTAACAACCGTGTCATTGATTTAACATTTTATTCATCTGAAAATGTGATGTTCCTCACAGTCAAAAGACAAGAAAAGCCCCTCCTAGTTTGATTGGCATTTGGAATTCTTCTTGTGCTGGTTCCTCCCTTCTTTGTACAATTGAAGACAACACGCTAATTTTGGCAGAGGAGTGGGAAAAAGGATCAAGGAGGGATCCTTGGTGCTTGTTAAGTAAGCTCCCCGTTGGGAGAGGGAGTACGTTCAGCGAAGTGTTGTGAGAGTTGTGTCGGAGAACACACAAACCAGCATAGAGAGACACTGCAGTTTAAATAGGCTTTTACTTTCGTGGAAATAGATTTATCAGAATCCATCAAACAGTCCAAGTCATGTACGGATAATTCAGTCACCAACATCTCTCAGTAAAGGGATAATCCAAATAACATAGTCCAGTAATCATATAATCAGTTCAGTATTCAAAGTTTTCTAACAGTTGCAAAACTTACAATAGCTCATGGCACTTTCTAACAGCCAGCTTCCAAAACACTCAGATCAGATCAGCCCAGCATCTAACAAAACAGAGAGCTAACAGTCATTCTGGCTCCCTCTTATGGCCGATTTTACAGTATGATTTAAAGAAACAGGTACAACATTGTTACATGATTTATACATTGCCAACTCAACCGTTAGATTATATTCCTAACGGTGCTCTCTGATCTTAGTAGTTTCTTTGTTGATGCCTCATTACCCTACTAGGTAACATCATCCATCAAAGGGAACAGCTCCATTTTTGCCTGCTAGTTCTACAAGTCACTTAGGAATAATTGTCTCATTTGAGCTTTTCTCAATGAGAGAACGTTTGCTCCTGGGGAGGAAAGCTATGACAAATCTAGACAGCCTACTAAAAAGCAGACAGCTCACCCTTCCAACAAAAGTGCGTATAGTCAAGACTCTGGCTTTCCCAGTTGCAATGGATGGCTGAGAAAGTTGGACCATAAGGAAGGCTGAGTGCCAAAGAATGGAGGCCTCCGAACTCTGGTGCTGGAGAACACGCCTTCGAGTCCCTTGGACTGCAAGGCCATCCAACCGGTCAGTCCTAGAGGAGATCAACCCTGACTGCTCTTTAGAAGGTCCTAAATCCTGAAGAGGAAACTCAAGTACTTTGCCCACCTAATGAGAAGGAAGGACTCCCTGGAGAAGAGCCTCATGCTGGGAACGATGGAGGGCAAAAGAAGAAGAAGGGGACGACGGAGAATGAGGAGGCTGGATGGAGTTACTGAAGCAGTTAGCGTGAGCTTAAATGGACTCCAGAGGATGGAGAGCCGAGGTGGCGCAGTGGTTAAATGCAGCACTGCAGGCTACTTCAGCTGTTCAAATCTCACCGGCTCAGGGTTGACTCAGCCTTCCATCCTTCCGAGGTGGGTGAAATGAGGACCCAGACTGTGGGGGTGATATGATGACTCTGTAAACCGCTTAGAGAGGGCTGAAAGCCCTATGAAATGGTATATAAGTCTAACTGCTATTGCTATTGCTATGGTAGAGGACAGGAAGGCCTGGAGGGACGTTATCCATGGGGTCGCGATGGGTCGGACATGACTTTGCAACTAACAATGAGAAGACGGCCATTGCAAATCTCGCAAAGTCTTTGGGGACCTTGAGAAAGGGAGGGGAGGGTCATTTATAAACGCACACCTTTTCCCCCACCCTCTGGCCCTAAGAGTGCAACCTGCGGACATGCTTCAGCAGGTTGGACTTGTGATTGAAAGACTTGGGGCAGTGCTCGCAGCTGAAGGCGGGGTATTTCTGATGGGTGCGCTGGTGCTGCAGGAAGGTGGAGCGATGCGTGAAGGCTTTGGGACACTGGTCGCAGCGGTGGGGACGCTCGCCCGTGTGAACCCGCTCGTGTTCCTTGACCGAGGTTTCCCACTTGAAGCGCCGGCTGCAGTGGGCGCAGGCAAAGGGCTTCTCCTGGGTGTGAATTCGCAAGTGTTTGACCAGGCAGGAGGTGCGCTTGAAGCGCTTGGGGCACAAATGGCAGGGGAAGGGGGCCTCGTCCGAATGCACCTTGGCATGCTTGTCCATGTCGGCCCGCAGCTTGAACCGTTTCCCGCAGATCTGGCAGCGGAAGGGCCGCGCGGCCGAATGCACCAGGCGGTGCTTAATGAGGTCGGCACAACGGGCGAAGGTCTTCTGGCAACGCTGACACTGGTACGGGCACTCCCCCGTGTGGATGCGCTGGTGCTCCCGGAAATTAGACTGGTATTTGATGTCCTTCCCGCAGATGTCGCAGTGGTGGAGCTCCAGGTTGGGGGTGACCGCTTGGGGACGCTTCCTCTTCGGCTTCCAACCGGCCTCCTTCCTCCTTTTCCGCAGCCTGGTTTTGGGAGGGCTCACCAGGGGGTCCATGAATGGCCTGGAGAAGCGGGACAAAGGGCCACAGTGCACCATTAAAGCCTTTTTCACAGAATTCTTTCGGCCAAAATCTTTGGTGGACGGGATTCACATTATCAGGTACACGTTCACTGAAAATGAGTGAGTGAATAGGGGTAGTTCTCGACTTAAAGTTCTCGCATATGTGTGCTAGTCGTTCCTGACTCTGAGGGGCGGTGCTCATCTCCGTTTCAAAGCCGAAGAGCCAGCGCTGTCCGAAGACGTCTTCGTGGTCATGTGGCCGGTATTACTCGACACTGAAGGCTCACGAAACACTGTTACCTTCCCACCAAAAATGGTCCCTATTTTTTTACTTGCATTTTTTACATGCTTTCGAACTGCTAGGCTGGCAGAAGCTGGGACAAGTAACGGGAGCTCACTCCGTTACACGGTGCTAGGGATTCGAACCGCCAAACTGCCGACCTTTCTGATCAACAAGCTCAGCATCTTAGCCACTGAGCTACCACGTCCCTTTGGTGTTTAGTCATGCCAGCCACATGACCATGGAGACGTCTTAGGACAGCGCTGGCTCTTTAGCTTTGAAACGGAAATGAGCACCGCCCCCTAGAGTCAGGAACAACTAGCACATATGTACGAGGGGAACCTTTACCTATTGATTAAATTGGGGTTCCCAACACCCAGGCCACAATCTGTTCACAACCGGACCGCAGAAGCGGCGGGCGAGTGTGCACACAGCTCCACTTGTGGGCCACAGCGGGCCACACCGTTTGTGCGAACGGCAAACTCACATTCCCGCCGCTCCACAAATGGAGCTCCACATGCATAACTTTCATTGCATCAAACAGAAAATCACGTGTGCCTGTGGAATCAACATTTATGGCCACAGAAAGTCCCTAAAAGTTTGCACTTCACATGTGACACTTAATGATGTCCTTTACTGAAAATACACACCCTAAATTTGACTTTGTTCAAAAACAAAGATTACGTCCTTTAGGGCACTACACAACGAAAGACGACACTCAGCATTAGAAAGAAAGGGGATTTCCTTCCCAAGCTTGTACATACTTCCCTACTGACCTAAAGTTATTTCCAAGCTTATCACCTCCCCGTTTCTGATTTTGTCAACCCAGCTTATACATAGCAGCCGCCTGTAAATCCACATTTCAAAGGCTCCTGGTCTCTTCAAGTGGTTTTCTGTTGGAGACCAACTCTCCACAGCAGGATAGAATAGATGTAGCATCTGACAAGCCTGATTTTCAGCCTCAGGCTTATGTCGTGACTGCAGAAGACCTTTACCATTTCTCAAGAATGCTTGTTCGATTGCAATGCATTAAGCTATATTGCAGTTTCCGCCCCCAACGGACTTAACAGTTCCGATTCTCATTTGAACTTTTAGCCTTTGTCTTTTTTTTCTTTCAAAATAGTTTTTGTTAAACATTTCTACCTTTAAAAACAGAAAGAAAAACACAACAAAAAGAAGGAAAAAACTAGACTAACATAACAATATAAAGCCTTCTGTATCGGAATTCATGTTTAGTCTTTGCAGCTCTCCATTCTACATTGTCTTCCTATCGATGTTAACTCCTCTAATAATGTAATAACAGTAGTACTAACACTTGCAATAATATTAGTTGTTCATATGTCCATTATATATACACTGTAGTCAATACTTTAAGCTTGATAGTAATTAGTAACTTTAGATAATTTTTATTCAATAGTTTAGAATTTAGAATTCTAACTATTTAGAATAGTTTAGAATTTAGTTTAGAATTTAGTTTAGAATTTAGTTTAGAATTTAGTTTAGAATTTAGTTTAGAATTTAGTTTAGAATTTAGTTTAGAATTTAGTTTAGAATTTAGTTTAGAATTTAGTTTAGAATTTAGTTTAGAATTTAGTTTAGAATTTAGTTTAGAATTTAGTTTAGAATTTAGTTAGTTTAGAATTTAGTTTAGAATTTAGTTTAGAATTTAGTTTAGAAAAAAACCCCACTGTTTTGGCTTCTGTTTTCTAGCCTCTTATAAATTCTATTCCATATTTTATAGAAATCTGATTCTTCTTTCTTTTAATTCCAGGATCATTTTGTCCATCTCTGCACATTCGAGTACCTTTCTAATTATTGCTTCATCTGCGGGTGTATTGATTTGTTTCCCGTTTTGTGGGAGAGCAATTCTAGCTGCAGTGAGTATGTGTAGTATTATGTATTGAAGTCTATTTCTGATTCTTATTTGAAATTTTAGCCTTTATCATTTTTTTTCAAAGGCGATATTAGTATTTTTAACATGGGCCTCTTGTCTAACTGCAGTAAGGTATGTTTTACTTCTTAGCCAAGGACATTTCTTTGGGTAGGCGATAACGGGATTTATCGGTCACTAAACAATAGGGTGTATTTTGAGAAAGTCCTTGAATACACTTGTAAGGCTAAAAGCCACCAACGGGGAAATGGGGAAAACCCATGAATTTGCCACTTGTGGAATGTTATAAAGAATCACTGTTTCCTGTTTGTTCAAGTCTCACATGTACTCAACATTTTATTGTTTGATCACCTGCTGTCCGATGCATTACATCAGGGGTAGTCAACCTTTTTATACCTACCGCCCACTTTTGTATCTCTGTTAGTAGTAAAATTTTCTAACCGCCCACAGGGACAGAATCAAACAGGTTGTGTGGGAATCGGCAAGATTATCTAAATGACCTGATCTCCCCAAAACAAAGAATAGCTTTCTTCAGAGCCAGATTTAATATTCTTCCTTCAGCACTCCTCCAGGGCAGGTATAAGAGAACACCTATAGTCGAACGCGTTTGTATATGTGGTAAAGGAGAAGTGGAAGATAATTCACATGTACTATTACACTGCGAGCTATACAGAGCTTGTAGGTCTGCATATATTCTCCCCTTATTGGAGAGATTGCCAGGGAGGGCAGACAATTTTTATCTAGGCTTTCTCCTTCAGGACACTAACCCGGCTACCACATATCCAGTGGCAAAGTTCTGTGCTGCTGCAATGTCCATAAGAAAAAAATTGGCTACAGTATAGTACCATCTTGTACCAATTATCTGGACATACCTTTAACAATCTTTGGACCATAATGTTATTATCCACTTTTAATGTAAATACTTTTAATTATATTTTAATGTATTTTTAATATAGTGTAAAAACAAATGTATATTGCTGGTCTTTGACCGTAATAAAGATCTAACTTACTTACTTACTTACTTACTTACTTACTAACCGCCCACCGGTTCCACAGTAATGGTGATTTTATGAAAACATAATGAAAATGTTTTTAAATAATGCTATGAATTTTTTTAAAAAAGTCAATTAAATTTTAAAAAAGGAAAGTGCTTCAGTATGGGACAAAACCCCTACCGCCCACCATGAAAGCTGGAACGCCCACTAGTGGGCGGTAGGGAGCAGGTTGACTACTACTGCATTACATAAAGAAGTCGTTGTCGACGTACAATGATTTATTTAGTGACTGTTCAAAGTTACAACAGCACTGGGGGAGAGAAATGAATTAGGACCGCGTTTCACACGACCGTCGTACTATTTCCCAGGGTCATGTGATCAAAATTCGAGCGTGCTGGGCATGTATTTACGACACTTGCTGTGTCCCGGGCTCCGTGCGATCCCCTTTTGCGACCTCTGGACAAGCAAAGTCGAGGGGGAAGCCGGATTCATTGAACAACCATGTTACTAATTTAACAACTGCGGTGACTGTGTTAGCGACAGTGGCCGAAAAGATGGTAAATTGGGGTAAAACTTGCTTAACAGAGCTGCGGGGGCGCAGTGGTTAGTGTGCGGCACTGCAAGCTCCTTCTGCTGACTGCAATTGGGTAGTTCGAATCTCACCAGGCTCAAGGTCGACTCAGCCTTCCGTCCCACTGCCATCAGTTTGATCCTGACCAACACAAGGCTGACTCAGCCTTCTGTCCTTCCAAGGTGGGTAAAATGGGGACCCAGATAGTTGGGGGCAAGAGGCTGACTCTGTAAAATCGCTTAGAGGGGGCTGTAAGAAGCACTGTAAGTCTAAGTGCTAAGTGGGAAGGAAGGAAGGAAGGAAGGAAGGAAGGAAGGAAGGAAGGAAGGAAGGAAGGAAGGAAGGAAGGAAGGAAGGAAGGAAGGAAGGAAGGAAGGAAGGAAGGACCGTAGTGGCACAGTGGTGAGAATGCAGTATTTGAGGGTGACTCTGCCCACTGCCATCAATTCGATCCTGACCGGCTCAGGGTTGACTCAGCCTTCCATTCTTCCAAGGTGGGTAAAATGGGGACCCAGAATGTTGGGGGCAACATTCTGACTCTGTAAACCGCTTAGAGGGGGCTGTAAAAAGCACTGTAAGGCTAAGTGCTAAGTGGGAAGGAAGGAAGGAAGGAAGGAAGGAAGGAAGGAAGGAAGGAAGGAAGGAAGGAAGGAAGGAAGGAAGGAAGGAAGGAAGGAAGGAAGGAAGGAAGGAAGGAAGGAAGGAAGGACCGTAGTGGCACAGTGGTGAGAATGCAGTATTTGAGGGTGACTCTGCCCACTGCCATCAATTCGATCCTGACCGGCTCAGGGTTGACTCAGCCTTCCATTCTTCCAAGGTGGGTAAAATGGGGACCCAGAATGTTGGGGGCAACATTCTGACTCTGTAAACCGCTTAGAGGGGGCTGTAAAAAGCACTGTAAGGCTAAGTGCTAAGTGGGAAGGAAGAAAGGAGTGTGATGGCACAGTGGTGAGAATGCAGTATTTCAGGGTGACACTGCCCATTGCCATCAGTTCAATCCTGACCGGCTCAGGGTTGACTCAGCCTTCCATTCTTCCAAGGTGGGTAAAATGGGGACCCAGAATGTTGGGGGCAACATTCTGATTCTGTAAACCGCTTAGAGGGGGCTGTAAAAAGCACTGTAAGGCTAAGTGGGAAGGAAGGAAGGAGTGTGATGGCACAGTGGTGAGAATGCAGTATTTCAGGGTGACACTGCCCATTGCCATCAGTTCAATCCTGACTGGCTCAGGGTTGACTCAGCCTTCCATTCTTCCAAGGTGGGTAAAATGGGGACCCAGAATGTTGGGGGCAACATTCTGACTCTGTAAACCGCTAAGAGAAGGCTCTTAAGCACTATGAAGTGTCATATAAGTCTAAGTGCTTTTGCCATTAACAACGGTCAGAGCTGCCAGCCTTCCATGTACTGTGAGGAGGGGCAGGGAGCCTGGCAGAGAGGAGGAAAGTGAAACTGAGGAGTTGTGGGAAGAAACCACCCCTTCGCAGAGACACTGAGGCTGGTCCTTCACTGCTTCCAGGGCAGCCCTTGGGCCAGGTCTAAGCACCCCGCAGGCCGGATCCGCCTCCCCCCCCCCGGGGCCTTGAGTCTGACACCCCTGCTCTAGAACAAAACTTTGGCGAGGTTCAAGTGCCTGGATCCACCCCTAAAGTTGCTTTTTCAAGAGGCAACTGGACTTTCTGGTTTGTTCTTCGAAGATGTTTCGCTTCCCATCCAAGAAGCTTCTTCAGCTCTGACTGGATGGTGGGGAATGGAAGGATTTGTATTCAATGTTCTGCCCCGAACAGCATGTGCATTTTACGCTGGTCTCTTTACTGCTTCTGGTTGCTAGGATGACTCATGGACAAGGTTCAAAGGAGTGGGGGTGGGTGGGTTTCGGCTCTGGTTAAAAGCCGAGGTGGCGCAGTGGTTAGAGTGCATCACTGCAGGCTACTTCAGCTGACTGCAGTTCTGCAGTTCAAATCTCACCAGCTCAAGGTTGACTCAGCCTTCCATCCTTCCGAGGTGGGTGAAATGAGGACCCAGACTGTGGGGGCGATATGCTGACTCTGTAAACCGCTTAGAGAGGGCTGAAAGCCCTATGAAGCGGTATATAAGTCTAACTGCTATTGCTATTGCTATTACTGACCTCTTTCTCATTCAAATTATTGCTTCAGCTTCTCTTTGTTAGATTGGGACAGAAAGGGGGAGGTGGGGGATGGCATTCCGGCAGCCTTTCTTGCTGAAATGGGAAGTTTTTCTCTGCTCCCAGAGGGGGGGGGGAATCCCCAGCAACTGTGCTCAGTTAGAATGAAAACGGAGATTTAAGCTGAACTTTAAAGTCTTTTTACTCCGAGGAGGTTCAAGGATTTTTAATTGTCTTTTTACTGTTCTGCCCCAGGCGTTGTAGGCTTGCTCGGGGCACGCAGTTTAACTCCACACTTAGAAATCTCTTTCAGATCAAGTTTATTTATCAGGCATTCTTAATAGCAAAAATTACAGTTCAGTGTTAAGATACTTCTGACCTTTCATGATCTGTCCCATCACGTAGTGTAAAAAGACATTAATTTCCTCTTACCCATGCTGCTGGCGCAAAGCTGCTCTTCTTTTGGACAAAGGCTATTCAGAGAATGACCCGTAATAAATCACATTTCCCGGGCAGAGTACCCCGCTGCCCAATCAGGGAGCACAGATGTGATCACATGTTACGGAACTACATTTCCCACAAGGCAGTTCTGCCTACATTTCCCATGAGGTAGTCTCTTAAAGGAGACAGCTCTTAATTCCTACATTAGCTATATACTGTTGGGACAGCACAACAAATGTCATTGACTGGTGCTAATGCAAATACGGGTTGCTGCCAGCGCCCTATTTAACAATAAAATTATATTATTATTGTTATTTGCCGCCCATCTCGTGGCAAGGTGAGATGGTCTGCAAAGACTCTCCCAAAGGGCTCCCCTGCTCATTTCTTCCGGGAGGGAGGAGACCGTTGCGTCGCAACCCGCCACCCCAGCGACCTCACCTACTTTCCGGCATCCAAGCGCTCCAGAGTCTGTTGGTCCCGGGAGCCTTAACTCTCGCGAGACTTCCTTCGCGAAGGCAAGCCGACACGGGAAGAGAGTCGAGACGGCGAAGCTAGATGGGGAAACGTCACGTGAGGGAATATTTCCCACCCACCCCATAGGTTTCCCGGCGAAACTTCCGGGTTTAGAGACGTTAGAGCCCTAGAGCGGTTTGATTTCGGAAACGGAAATGCGTCTGCACTCCCGCTGGAGACGGAAACAGGATGCTGTCTACTTTGCTTTATGGGCATGAAGGGCCACTCTAACTCTTTATCTCTGTGACTGCCCTTTTTTAAAATCTCTATGGCTGAAACGCTTGGCAGCTTTCACAATGAGGTGTGCTCGCGCCTCACTTTTAGGTGGAGAATGGCAGTAGGTTTGGAACGCGCCCTTCTTTCCTCCCGCTGAAAATTAATCTCCCTCTTGCGGCTTTTAAAGCCGGTCACGAGACAAATTCTTGCCTCGGCGCAGATTCATGACCTCATACGGGTCTCTGATTGGCCACTAGGAAAAAACTATAGAGGCCACACCCAGGGAGGGAGGGAGGGAGGAAGCGTCGAAAGAGGGGGCCCTTACTTAAGATGGTGGTCGAATGGATCTCAGTTGAGATGGAAACCTGTAAGAAACACTGCCCTCAACCAAAATGGCGGCCAATGAAAAGAGACGGTCTTCCCCCGCGGCGGCGGCACCGGCACCCGGGACCGATCAGGGCCGGTCGGCCTTGTCAACGAATGGCGTCGCCGAGGGCGAGGCGGAATTCCTCCTGCAATCCGGCGTGACCGGCATGGTGCGAGAGGCTCTCCTAAAAGTGCTGGAAGCCCGGCCGGAGAAGCCCGTCGATTTCTTGGCCAGCTACTTCGAGAAGCTGACGCAGTGTAGCCCCGAAGCGGCGGCGGCGGAGGCCTTGTCGGACGGCGGGGACCCCCAGCGGCAGCTGCGTCTCGACCGGGCCTTGTGGTATCTGGGCCTGGCCCACCATTCTCACAGGTGGGGGCGCAGAATCCCGCTTGCGAGGGACGGGACTACGACCCCCACAATGCAACGGGTCGAGCCACGGGCAGTTCTAAGGGACTCCGCCCGCGGGGCTCTCTGGGAAATGTAGTTTTTTTTTCTCTACAGCGGCCGAGTATGGAGGTGTGGGGGACACACAGCAAGGAAATGGAAATAATGGATTTGTTCTTGGCCGCCTCAGGAACTTTGACAGCGCTTTAATTGTCGGTTTGGGCTAACATGGGGAGGCCCTTCTGGAGCCTGGTAGACAACAAACCTCGGATGCTGCGTAGCCCATTTTGTCCAATTTAAATCCTCCCTCCTCACATTCTCCATATCTGATAAAGGGAGCTTCATCTCACAAAAAGCTGGCGCCTTTATACAATAAAATTTGTTACTCAGAAAAGATGCTACCAGAGCCCTCCTGATTTTTTTTTATTTTGCTACAGCGAGGCAATCACCCATTTCACAATTATAGTTCATTATCAAACATTTATTTATTTTATTTTATTTATGTAGTTTGTCACCCATGTTCAAGGTAACAGCAATAAGAATAACTATGAATAAAAGAATACATGAAGTGGATATAAATAAATGGGGACACTAGGGCAGGGACATTAGGCATGCTGATGCACTTATGCATGCCCCCTTTACGGACCTCTTAGGAATTGGGGTGAGGTCCACAGTAAGCAGTTTAAGGTTGAAGTTGTGGGGTTTTGGGGATGTAATAACGGAGTTAGGTAGAGCATTCCGGACGTTGACCACTCTGTTGCTGAAGTCGTATTTTCTGCAGGCGAGTTTGGAGCGTTTACCTTGAGTTTGTATCGATTGTTTGCCGGTGTATTATTGTGGTTGAAGCTGAAGTAGTCGTTGACAGGTAGGACACTGTAGCAGACAATTTTGTGTACTACGCTTAGGTCAGACTGTAGGCAGCGTAGGTCCAGATTGTCCAAGCCCAAAATTTGAAGCCTGGTGGCATAAAGGATTCTGTTGTGAGCAGAGAAATGGAGTGTTCTTGTGAAATACATCTGGACTCGCTCAATTGTGTTAATGTCCGATATATAGTGTGGATTCCAGGCAGATGATCTGTATTCGGGGACTGGTCTAGCAAAGATTTTGTATGCCCTGGTTTGCAGTACAATGTTACCGGAGAAGAAGCTTTGCCAGATTAGGTTAACAGCTCTTAATGCCTTTTTGGCAATGCTGTTACAGTAAGCTCGGGCACTTAGATCATTTGAGATGAGTACCCCAAGGTCCTTGACAGAGTGGGAGTCATCTACGAGGTCGTATCCGCCTAGCTTATATTTGGTGTTCAGGGGTTCGTTTTTTTGGCAGTGTGTAAGACAGAGTATTTGTTGGTTGAGATTTGGAGTTGCCAATTCTTTGACCATTCAGACACATAATCAAGGTTGTTTTGAAGGGCAACAGCATTGTCGTTGGTGTTGAATAATTTTACATCATCAGAAAGAGGACGCGGTTGCTTTGGAGATGATCACAAAAGTCATTTATGTAAAGTATAAAGTATAAAACATAATTCATAATGATTAAAACATTAAAATAATGTATAGTGTAATGCACAATTAATCATAAGAAAGAATTGCAATTTCATCCACTAAAATTATTACATCTTAATAAACGTAGAAACAGGAAGCATAGTCAGTGACTAAGAATATTTTACTTCACTATTCCGTATGCTGAATATTTTTTGAGTATAAAGAGGGGAAATAAGACTCTGAAGACTTAGATGGTTTTCAAGACTAAAATTATTTAAAAAGCATGAGGAAAAGTGGGAAAATAAAAGATAACTTGTATATTAACAAAGGAAATTTACAGAGTAAAAGATCTTGCTTTTGCATCTTATAGGAAAAGCTAAAGATTAGTTGGAAGAAATTCAATAGGTTGTGTTAGCCATCACCCAGAAATATTCCCCTTTATCCCACCACCATTTATAAACACCAGTATCCATCAATGAAATACTATATTTCATGAACCATGACCACAAGATCTATGAATAATATTAATTTTCATTGATAGCCACCTCTCTGGATGAAATTATTACACTAATTTCTTTAATCCTCTGCTTTTTACTTTATTTACTGCAAGTCACAAATAGTCCGAGCATATTTTTCTTGGCACAAAGCAAATTTGATGTGTTTTCCCAGGGCAGTCTTCCATTTTTATGTGTAGAAGTAACAAAATAATTCTACCATATGTTAATATATTTATAAAATGAAATATATAAGACTTTTGTCGCCTGAGATGTATAGATGTTAGTTGTCACATAAAGTAAACAGAAGTTTTATTGGCAAATCTCTGGTGTGTATGTGTGTGTGTGTGTGTGTGTGTATATATGTATGTATTATATTTGTGCTGATAAATAAATAAAGGGAGACTAGTATAGATCTATTTCAAGCTATTTAGCTCTCATCAGCTAGCCATACCCTTACCGGTATTCCACCCATAATTGGGGCATACCTGGGGTTGTGACTTTAAATAAATAAATAAATAAATAAATAAATAAATAAATAAATAAATATGTGTTTGTGTGTGTGTGTGTGTGTGTGTGTGTGTGTGTGTGTTTTATTTGTATTAATATAACAAAGGCAACAGTAAAAATATTGGGTTTCTGTCGTGATGGACTCTTGTGACGAGCCGATTGACAGATGATGGAAGCAATTAGCTTCCTCCCATAATTGGGGCTTACCAGGGGTTGTGACACTAAATATATATATATATATATATATATATGTATGTATGTATGTATGTATATATATGTATATATATATTTGTATATATATATTTGTATATATATATTTGTATATATATATTTGTTTTCTGAGGTTATATATATACATATACCAGAGATTTATATATATGTAGTAGTCCTCAACTTAACAAACACAATTGGGACCAGAATTTCCACTGCTAAGCCCACAGTTGTTAAATGGGTTGTTTCTGATATTATGACCTTTTTGCCATGGTTGTTAAGCGATCATTGCAATTGTTAAGAGAATCATGATGTAGCTAAGCAATTGTAGCTTCCCCCATTGATTTTGCTTGCGGAAGTCACTTATCGGAAGCCAAATGTGGTCGCAAATGGTGATCACATGACCCCTGGAACGCTGCAGCTGTCCAGTGCATACCAGTTGCCCAAATTTTGATCACTTGATCATTAGGATGTTGCAGTGATTGTAAGTGCGAGAATTGTTGAAAGTCACTTTTTTCCATGCTGTAATTTTGAATGGTTATTAAATGAACGGTTGTAAGTCACTACCTGTATGACACTTCTTAGGAAGAAATACAGAACTGTTTTGCCAATGCTTGATCCTATTTACGGTAATTGTTTGAAATTGATTAGAATCATTGACACCTAGAAAAACTCAGCAAAGCCAATGCCATTTTCTAAAGTTAAAAGAAAGCTATAATTAAGTTCACAATCTCTTGCTTTTCCTAGGTAAAATTAAATTGTCCTGCATTAACAACAATACTGTGGGAGAAAAACAATAACGGTGTAATAATCATACAACTTTAAATGTTTTCGTCAACAGTGTTTTAAAAAATTTAATTTCCAACCATTTCAAACTCAAAACGCCTCACTTTGAGTCTGAAATATCTCTTACTGGGTACAGAATGACTGTCTGGAGGGTTTCTTTTGGAAATTTTCTCTCCAAAATACTGAAAACATTTGTTTTACATCCGATACACTTTCAGACACCCCAAACCTTTTCTTCACTTTTGAATTAGAAATAGCTGAAACTAAAACAGTTAGCCTAGCCCCAAGTAAGTTCTTTAATTCTTTTTTTCTCTTACTTGTCCTAATAAGATTTTTTACTTCAAGTAAGACCCAATATGGAGCACCAATCAATTCAGCCTATTGTTTCTCAAAGTAATACAGTACAGTTCATCTTTCAGCTTTAACGTGATCTAGGCCAGGGGTGTCAAACTCGTCACATGGCATATCACCATTTTTCCCCCCTTTGCTAAATTGGGCGTGGGCATGGCCAGCGTGCGACGCTACTGGCCCGTGGGCCACAAGTTTGACAACCCTGATCTAGGCTCTGTTTCAGGGTAGGCATTTTGGATCACCAGTTAAAGATGCTGGGCTTATCCCCTGTAAATCTGACAGCCCAGGTTTGAGACCCAAGTGCTATGCAACAGGGTGAGCTCCCGTTATTTGCTCCAGCTTTGGGCCAATCATCAGGAGACAGGGAGTTCTTGTCCCGCCTTCGTCATGAAAGCTGGCTTGGTGGCTTTGGGCCAATCCTCAGGAGACGGGGAATTCTAGTCCCGCCTTAGTCATTGATGCTGGCTTGGTGGCTTTGGGCCAATCCTCAGGAGACGGGGAATTCTAGTCCCGCCTTAGTCATGAAAGCCAGTTGATTTCCTTCACTCTCTCAGCCCAACTCACCTCACAAGATTCTTGTGGGGAAAATAGGAGAAGGGAAACATACTGGAAATATCCACCGGTTATTTGTAAAAATAATACAGGTGGGATGCAAACAAATATATCAATATAAATCCAGCTTGGGGGCCATCTAGCAGTTCCAAGTGCCTTACTGTCAACAACCCATCGTGACCAAAACTCACACACGCATGCACACACTCACCAGTCTGTGAGTTAGGACTTTGCTGCTCCAAGACCATCCCTTAACGTTGTTAATTTTCCCCCCACCCTCCTCTTCCATTAGGACGGCCTTTAACAACAACGTCCACTCCACCTACGATGCCCTCAGTGCTGGGGGCAAGGGCAAGAAACCCGGCGTGGACGGGAAGACCTACAGCGAGCTGCTGCAACAGCTGTGCCAAGAGAGGGGCGCCTCTGAGGAGACCTTGCAGCCCCTCCTGCAGAAGGTCTCGTGCCGAGACCACGAGGCGGTGCCCTTCGACATCTTCCGCTACGGCGTCCTCACCTGCCTGATCCTCCTCGAGTTCCTGGCCAAGGCCGACGGTCTCTACGATGCCCTCGACGACGGTTCGGGCGCCGCCGATAAAAGGGTCTGCACGGCCGTGCTGGGCACCCTGGAAGATGCTCTCCACGTCACCGACATGTCGCCCCCCATCCGTTGCTTGGAAGCTGGATCCAAGCTCAGGCCGGACTGCTTGGCGATGGCGATGGACCGGGCGCTGTTGGAGAGGAAAGCCAGCGCAGCCATGGAGAAGGACGAGTTCCTCAAGAGGGCCTCCTCCATCTTTGTGACAAAAGTGAAGTCCGTCCACTGAGCCCCCTGCAAGGAAAGGTGGGGTTCTCTCTGGCTTTCCTGAGGGCCAGAAAGATCTGTGATGCTACAGGGTACAAATGGACATGGGCGTGGTCTGTTTTGGGGGTGCGGGCAAGGGGGATCCCCAGAATTGGTTTGCTTTCTTCCGTTCAGCAGGGCAGCTCCCCTCTAGGGGCAGGGGTGGCGAAATGTGGCCCCTTGACGACCTGTGGACTTCAACTCCCAGAATTCCCGAGCCAGCATGGCTGGCTCGGGAATTCTGGGACTTGAAGTCCACAGGAGTTGAAGTCCACAGCATGGCTGGCTCAGAAATTCTGGGACTTGAAGTCCACAGGAGTTGAAGTCCACAGCATGGCTGGCTCAGGAATTCTGGGACTTGAAGTCCACAGCATGGCTGGCTCAGGAATTCTGGGAATTGAAGTCCACAGGTCCTAAAGTTGCCATAGTTGCTCACTCCTGCTCTAAGGTATGTCCAAAGGCTGGCCCGCCCTCTTATTATTTGTTTACTTATTTATTATTGGTTCTTATTTATTTACTTGTTGAATTATTGACCAGATTTCCTTCAAGAGCTCAACATAATAGATGGAGCACTTCTTCCTCCTATATTTTCCCACAGTGGCAACTTTATATTATTGTTTCTTATTTATTTACTTGTTTACGTACTGATTAGATTTCCTTCAAGAACTCAAGGCAGTAGATGGAGCACTCCTATATCTTACCACAGTGTCAATTTTAGAAGGCCGATTAGGCTGGGGGTGAGATAGGCTGGTCCAGTCACCCAGGAAGTTTTTGAAGACAAAGTTTGAGTTCTTTCCTGCAAGGGCTTCCCCGCTGCCTTTAAGGCACCCAAGTCCTTGGGCATTCACGATCCAGGGGTGATTTGAGTCTTTTGTGGGACCGGGTGGGTTCTTGGCTGTGCCTGCAATGGGGAAGGGCAGTAGGATTAGGACTGTGTATCCAGGCATAGGAAGGGTGTCCAACCTTGGCAACTCCCAGAATTCCCCAGCCAGCCATGGTTGGACACTCCTGTTATAGGACACCCGTCAAGGATCTGGTGGGCAATTTGGCCCTAGTTGCCATCTGAATGGGGCAGAAGGTTGTCCTCAAGTGGCCTCTCCCTGCGTGCTAATCCTGGATCACACCTTGGTATTCTGAGGAGCTAGACATAGAATAGTAGAGTTGGGAGGGACCTAGGAGGTCTTCTAGTCCAACCTCCTGCCTAAGCAGGAGATCTCACACCATTTCAGACAAATGGTTGTCCGGTTTCTTTTTGAAAACCTGCAGTGATGGAGCCTTCACAACTTCTGAAGGCAGGCTGTTCCACTGGTTGATTGTTCTCATCGTTAGAAAATTCCAGAATATGCCAGAAGGGACTCCTGGAGTGCTATTGGGAGATGACTCTGAGTGAGTCTAATTGAACCTGGGCAAGGACCCATATTAGAGATTCCCTTGTGAGTGGAGAAGCATCAATATTTCTCCATCTTTGATTGCATTGATAAGATAACCATCCAGTAGATGCTGTGATCTTTTCTGAATTGGGACAGGCCAGAGGACCTGCAGGTCTGTGAAAAATATTCTAGCTGCCTGGTAGATAAAGTCACTCAAATATAATGTAGATATACAGTTTGGGTGGCTTTGTTTACCATCCCTTCCTCCTGTTGTAACGCCACCTTTTTTTCCCTTTCTTCTCTCCCTCCCTCCCTTCTCTACTTTTCTCCTTCCTCCTAGCCTTTCCCTTCCTTCTTCCCTTACCTTTCTCCTACTCTTCCTCTTCCCTTACCTACCCTCCTTCTCTTCCTCTCCCTTCCATCCTCTTCTCCTTACCTCTTTCTTCTTTCCCCCATCTTCCTTTCATTCTCTCCTACTCTCTCTTTCTTTTCTGTTATTATAGGTGTCTCTTTCAGGTCTCAGTTTATGGATGTTGGACTCAGAAATCCATCATAGCAGGTGTCCAAAATATCTGTCTGCCTTATGCAGAGTTTATTTGGCTTTTATACAGTTTTAACAAGCAAAGCAAGAGCATAGGTAGCAACAGGATTATCGTTGGCTTACTCTCCTTGTCAGACCATCCCAGCCAGGGTAGAATCTCACGTAACTCCATGGTAGTCCCTGGTTCTACTAATTAGGTGAGCTCATAGACAGTTGAGGTAATCGGTTACTAAGATATGGCAGTTTGCTGCGCATGTCTGTACGTAACCTTTTTATAACCTCTACAATGTTTCCTTGGATGGTATTTCTGTTGATTCTTGAGGACATGGACAGGGTACTCCGTGGTGTTAGCTCAACCACCTGTCTGCTGGCTCTGGAGTCCCTTGGGTCTTGAAAGTGGCAGGCAGGCCTTGCTGTAGTGTTTTTCACATTGATGGAGGGATAGGGGCCCTGACCTCAAAAGAGATGGTAGCTTGCCCCCTCAAGAGGCCCAACACTTAGATAACCACCAACCATCTCCAACCTTTGAGAGGATGGTTGGACCGTAGCTGCGGAGAACCTTGGAGGAAGAATATTATGTAGACCTGTATCAGCGGGATTTAGTATGAAGAGGGTCTGGTGATACTTGTAGATGACTTATGGCAAAGCTGGGATGGTGGTGGCCCATCCATTCTTGTGCTCCTTGATTTCTTGGCAGAGTTTAATCTCATCAATCACAGTATCCTTCCACACTAGAGGTTGGAAATTGAGGGCACTATTTTATGACGATCATCTTCCTTCAAGGCTATTGTTGGTGATCAGCGGTCTCTCCCAAGGCCCATGGTCTCCTCTCCTATTTAACATCTACATAAAACTTGTAGATACGGTGATCCACTGGTGTAGTAATTGACGACACCCAATTATATTTTTCAATACCTGGAGGTTCTTACAGGTTTGGATAAGGAGGAAGTGCCTCCAACTCAGTCTTACCAAAACTGAGTAGCTGTGGGCATTAGTGCCACCAAGATCCTGAGATACCTTAAATGAGATCACGCTTCTCTTTTTTGAGGGTCAGGGGCAATCTGGAGGTCTTTATGGATTCACAGCGGCTGCCCAATGAGGAGGTGGCCAAGAAGGACTTGGCCACCTCCTTATCTGGTCCGGCAACTGTGCCCTTTCCAGGATCAGGAAGCTTTTCAAATGGTCACTCCTACCCTAGTCACCTCTTGACTACTGCAAAGTGTTCTCATGGGGCTGCCCTTGAAGACGACTTGCCAGCTTCCTCGGGCCCAGAATGCAGCGGTGCAGATAAGTGACATGGCAGCTCCGCTCCATCAGCTGACCCAGTCTCATCCCGTCTTATATCAAAAATGCAGGAACTAGAAAAGAGGAAGTTATTACTTTAAATTGAAAAAGATTTAAGAACTTTTAATAAAGTGTATTAAACACACAGGATATCTATACCATTCTAGCCCAATGCCAAGATATTTCCAAGCAGCAAGTCATTCAGTGTGCATGTCAGTCCCAGGGGGGCACTAGAAAAGTTGGGTAGTTGTTGAATAGTGCCACATTTGCAGAAAACATTCTTCTCTTCTGGAGGGAAACCTCCATTTTTCCATGTGGTCTTTAGTTAAAAAGGATGTTTTAATTAAAAAAAAATAACAATAAAAAGGAGGTTGAGATTCTGGAAAGAGTGCAGAGACGAGCAACAAAGATGATTTGGCTGGAGATCAAAACATATGAAGAACGGTTGCAGGGATTGGGCATGTCTAGTCTATTGAAAAGAAGGATTGGGGGCGACATGATACCAGTCTTCCAACATCTGAGGGGCTGTCATAAAGAAGAGGGGATCAGCCTGTTTTTCAAAGCACCAGAAGGCAAGAAACAGTGGGTGGAAACTAAGCAAGGAGAGAAGCAACTTAGAACGAAGGAGAAATTCCCTAACAATGAGAACAATTAACCAGTGGAACAGCTTGCCTCCAGAAGTTGTGGGTGCTCCCATCACTTGGGGGAAGGCTTTTAAGATGAAACTAGACAGCCACTTGTCTGGAATAGTGTAGGGTCTTCTGCTTGAGCTGGGTGATGGACTAGATCAGTGGTTCCCAAACTTGGCAACTTTAAGACTTGTGGACTTCAACTCCCAGAATTCTCCAGCCGGAGAATTCTGGGAGTTGAAGTCCACAAGTCTTAAAGTTGCCAAGTTTGGAAACCATTGGACTAGATGATCCCCAACGTCCCTTCCAACTCTGATATTCTGTTTAAGTTCCAGCCAAACCAGTGCATAATCAGTGTTTCTCAACCTTGGCGACTTTTAAGTCCACAGGACTTAAAGTTAAACATCTAGTTAAACATCTCCAAACCATCCACTGCTCCTCCAGGCAACTCCTCCAGTGGTTCTGTCCCATTATGAAGCTGGCGTGTTTCTGGCTGCAACTTAAGGAGCTGGCTATAACTTGAAAACTCCTAAATAGCATGCAGGCTAGCAATTTGAGGAACTACCTATCTCCATGATTGGGAGCCATGTCAGCTGGTACTGCCCGGGCATGGCCCGTTCCTCCTCCACGTTTCTGGCGCGCATGCAGGTGTATCGATCAGCTGTGCTCCGCGCATGCGCCAGTGCCAGAAACCGGAAGAGCTGGTCTTCCGGTTTCCGTTGTGCGCATGCACGCCAGGTAACCGGAAGACAAGCTGACCAGATCACTTCCTAGATAGGCTGCCCGGTGGGCATGAGAAATGAGGAAAAATGAGTTTCCGGGAAATGAGTTTCCGGTTCCTGGCGCACACATGCCCACCGGGCAGCTTATCTTCCGAGTTGCGTCCCTGACAGCCGTGTGGGCGCGCACTCCCTTTTCAGCACTCGGTGCTGAAAAGGTTCGCCATCACTGACCTCTCTCTGGTAGCGTCTGCCTGGCCCTTACAAGCTGACATCAGATTCCACACATTCCAGCTTCTTTCTATCAAACAATGTCAGTTATCAGGACCCTGGAAGCGTGTCTTTTCTGTCATGGCTCCCCAGATGAGGTTATCCCCGAGTTCCATCCATATGGCATTCCAGAAAATGTGATTTTTCGTCCCTCCCAGGCCTTGGGGGCTAGAGTGACCGGAGATTGTTGGAGATTGTTGGTATCTATTCTTGCATTGTTGACCAATTTTGTCCTCGTTTCCTTGCTTGGTATCATTCCTATTTATATGTATTTTTTTTCCCATTCTGTTCAATGTATGGGAATCACCCAGAATCATTCTGGAATCGGGCGGCATCGAATTGAATCAAATAAATAAATCAGCATCATACAAAGACAGAATCCTCAGTTTTAGTATCTTCACCAACATCTACCCTACCCCGGTGCTTGAGCTGAGAGGGAGGAGCTGGCCCAATGCCAACAAATGGGCTTCTGTGGCTGTGGGGCGGACTCGAACCCAAGTCTTGCCACTCCTACTCCAACTTCCCTGCTACATCTGATTGGTTCTTAGGTTTAGAGGGCGGGATTTAGCCCAAAGTCGGCCAATGAGGTTCTGCGCCTGAGGGGAGATTAGAACCCAGGTCTTTCCAATTCCTACTCTAGCCACTGAATAAATAAAGTAATTTTTTTTTTAAAATGGCAAATGTCAACTTGATTTAAAAAAAAATATGGAGGAATTTGATTTGAATGTTTTTAAAGGACACCATAGAAATCATTTCCTTTTCACTGGAAAAGCCTAGCTCTTGTCTAGACTTTTCCAAGCTTCAAAAAGATTTCAGTGCATACAGAAGCAGAATTATTTATTCTCTTTGATCTTTTTTCCACCAAGATTATTATATTCCTGCCTGCAGCTTAAAATCCTCCCTGCTTAATCAAGAATTTGGGGTTCGGTAGCATTGTGACTCATCCTTTGGCCAGACACATCTTATTTTCTGACGTCTAGATCAAACAAAAGTTTTTATCTAGTCCAAACAGTCATATAGACCGTTCAGTGTCTCAGTCAGATAAGACCCTGTTGTTGTTTTTTCCCCTCCCAACTTTTTCTCCGCATTCCTTACTCATCTGAAGCCTGTTTAATCTTTCTCTTTTGTTGGGAAAAGTTTGTAGACTAGCTGGCGACGGTTAAGTGTCCATCAGCAGAACTCTAAAACAAGTGAGGTGAAAAAGAATTGAGACTGAAAGGGAAGAAGAAATTAGATAATTCAGCTTTCAGAGACTTCATCTTTTTAATCAGTGGGTGCCTTTAGATCTGGATTATGATCTGGACTACTGTTGAGCTTAGGACATTGTGTAACACCCCCCCCCCCCCACACACACACACACCAAGTGGGATAACACGGTTGTTAAATGAATTTAGAATAGGGATAGAATAGAATAAATTCTTTATTGGCCAGGTGCAGTTGGACACAAGGAATTTGCCTTTGGTGCATAAGCTCTCAGTATACATAAAAACACATTCATCAAGAATCATAAAATACAACACTTAGTGGTAGCCATGTGATACTAAATAAGCCA
Source organism: Thamnophis sirtalis (assembly GCF_051295495.1). Classification (NCBI taxonomy): domain Eukaryota; kingdom Metazoa; phylum Chordata; class Lepidosauria; order Squamata; family Natricidae; genus Thamnophis; species Thamnophis sirtalis. Next base: position 171,754,380 of record NW_028261381.1, on the reverse strand, counting down.
TCAAAATTGTACTAGGAAACTAAAAGCAATATAAATGGTAAAGATACAAGCAAGAAGGTTATAGTCATAAGTAAAAAGAGATAGGTACCAGGAAGGATGAGAATAATAATGATACAGTATTAGTAAATAATTGGACAGTGTTGTGGGAATTACCATATTTTTCGGAGTATAAGACGCACCAAGATTTTGAAGAGCCGAATTAAAAAAAAAAAGTTTTTGCACTCTGCAGGCCTCCCCAAAATGCCCCATTTTTTGCAAAAACACCCCATTTTTTGCAAAAATGGGCCCTTTTTTTTTTAAAAAAAGGACATGAATAGCCTGTAGGAGGCTTGTAGAGTCCTTGTGGGGGTGGGGCAAAAATGAGCAAAAAATGGCCCATGGTTTGCTCATTTCTGCCCTCCCCAGCCCCCAGGAGCACTCTGCAAGCCTCCTAAAGGCTATGCACGGCCATTTTGGTGAAGGGGGTGGGGTTTCGGGAGGCCAAAAATGCTGTATTCAGTGTATAAGATGCACCCAGATTTTCAGCCTCTTTTTTTGAGGGAAAAAGGTGCGTCTTATACTCTGAAAAAATACAGTAGTTGTTTAGCAGAGTGATGGCATTTGGAAGTTGGGGGGGAAACTGTCCTTGTGTCTAGTTGTTCTGGTGTGCAGTGCCCTATAACGTCGTTTTGAGGGTAGACGTTGAAACAATTTATGTCCAGGATGTGAAGAGAATGTAGATAAAAGTCACAAAAGGTGATCATGTGACCCTGGGATATTGCAACCATTCAAAAATACATGCCAGTTCCCAGGAATCTGAATTTTGATCACATGATCACATGGGGATGATGTGACAGTCCCTTGAAAATGTTGTGTCTTTTTTTCCCAGTGCCATTGTAACTTTATGTGGTCACTAAATGAATCATTGTTAAGTCGAGGATTTTGAAGGTGAGAAAGGAGGAGTGTCTATGGGGGTTCTCAGCCATCCAGGTTATGCTTATCCCAAAAGGTTATTTTCTCCTGATGGCAATAAGGCTTTCTTTTTTCAGGAAAACGTTTCACTTCTCCAGAAGCTGCTTGGATTAAAAAGTGAAACTACGCTAAAAAAAATATAAAACAACGTCCTGTTGTTGTAGAAGGAAAACACCTTTGAGAAAAGCTTAGCACAGTGGTTCTCAACCGCCAATGTTATGATTTAAATCTTGAATTAAATTTTTGGGTCAGCCGTGGTCATGGTCCATGGCAGTGGTGGGATTCAAATAGTTTAACAACCGGTTCTCTGCCCTAATGATTTCTTCCAACAACCAGTTCACTAAACTGCTCAGAAACTTAACAACCGGTTCTCCCGAAGTGGTGCAAACTGGTTGAATCCCACCACTGGTACATGGCCACAAAATGGTATTGCAAGGGGAACTGTGGTGAAGAAAAGGTTGAAAACCACTGGCTTGGCACATTTTGGAGGCAGTCCCAAAAGGTGCTTTTGCAGGAGACAACTGGACTTTCTTAAGTTTTTCCTTGAAGACATTTCACTTCTCATCCAAGAAGCTTCTTCATCTCTGACTGGATGGTGGGGAAATGGAAGGATTTATACTCCTTGCAGGCAAGCTGGTCATTTGCATCCTTTTAGAGAGTCGGTGAGGCCACTTGGAGGTTTATCTGTGTCCTCACCCTAAGCTGAAGTTGGACTACAATACACCATCCAGTCAGAGCTGAAGAAGCTTCTTGGATGACAAATGAAACGTCTTCAAAAGAAAAAACAGAATGTACAGAATCTCCATAGACTTTTAGCTGTGCACTTTGGGACAAACACTTTTTGAATGGTGGAGTATGAGAGTATGAACGGATTTTCCAGAAAACATGCAGACTACAGGAACCATTTGCACTTCAGTTTGAGATGCGGCCAACACAGGCTCATCCTCAACAAGCCAGCTCCTGTCTTCAACAGGGGACGGGACACGGGGCAGAAAACATCCTGCAGTCAAGTAGGCACCCACCCACCCATTTGCATTATTCAGGTGACCAAGGACACAGATAAAGCTCCAAGCGACCTCAACAACTCTCTAAAAAGGATGCAAATGGCCAGCTCTTCTGCAAAGAATATAAATCCTTCCATGTGAAGTACCCGTGGTTCGCTCCTGGGGCCAATGTTGAGAAAAGACACGGACACGAGCTTTCTCGGGATGAGGCGACCCAGATTGGGGTCTGGGAGCCCCTTTTATTGAGATAGGACAAAGGCAGGAGGAGCAATCAGCATGTGATTTAAGACAGCCTGTCAAACTACAATTGCTAATCTACTGCTCAGGGAAGTTCTGTCTATATATGGTCATATCCTGGTCAGGGTGTTTTATCTTTTGGGACTTGTTTTTTCCTGTGTGGTTCAGCGTGGCTGCGCATGCCCTGTTATGCACTGGGCCATGGGTGACCGCTACACCTACACAAGGAGTTATATGACAACACTTCCATTCCCCACCATCCAGTCAAGAAGCTCCTTGGATGAAAAGTGAAACATTTTCAAAGGAAAAAAACAAGAAAGCCCAGTTGCCTCTTGAAAAAAATCATATTTGGGATGTTGGAAGAAATGTCCTTCTGGATTCAGTTCCAAGTGGGGAGAAAGACACTGGAAACATGGCGGCTGTTTGGGAAGATGATTTTCATGGTGGACAGGATCACATGCCTTGAAGATGTTGGGTGAAGAAGAAAAAAAGGAAGAGATGCTGAGAGTCCCTGGGTTTTATACCCTCTCTGGGCTTTTGAAGTTGAGCTTGTACTCTGATTGATTGTCAGACTCCCATGGGGCCATGCAGGGGCAACTCTGTAGGCTGTCCTGAGTCCCAGGCTTGGTTGAGCCTTGCTGGGTGATGTAATCTTTCCAGGTGCCATGTGGTGAGATGGGAAGAGGGCTAATCCTACCTTTGTTGGATTTTGGGGTGAGGGCATTTGCCTATGAATAGACCTAGCTATCCCTTTCTCTCTTCAGTGGGGACATCTGCTATGGGCTATTGAGGAGGGTGGGGGTTATTAAGAGTGAGTCTGCTTCCTGGCTAAAAAAACCATGTTTCTCCATTTCTCATCCAGGGAAATATAATATTCTGCCTTTTTAATATTTCCTCATTTTTCTAGGAGAGGGGTGGCTGCTAACTTCCTACAGGGACAACCATGATTTAGATGACTGAGAATCTCCAGAGACATTAAGAGAGTAACAAAGTTTTTTTCTCTCACAAGCGTAGACCTATGCACATATGAAGAAAATATGAAGAACAGTTGCAAGAACTGGGCATGGCTAGTCCAGTGAAGAGAAGGACCAGGGGAGACATGATAGCAGTCTTCCAACATTTGAGCAGGGGGTTGGACTAGATGACCTACAAGGTCCCTTCCAACACTGTTAATCTGCTAAAAGGAATATTGAGTGTCCAATTTATCCGATCCATTTCCATCCTCAAAATCTATATACTATTAAAACTCTCATTTCTGAAACCTTTAAAACGATGCATAACAAGGCAATGGTTTTTGGGCCAAGTGATTCACACAGGGTCACTTACAGAAGGTCTCCAAAGTCCAGGACCCATGACTCCCAAGGGAATGACATTTGGGGAAATTGTAGTTGCTTTTAGCACTGCCAGGTGCTGCCGTAGTCCTTTGATGCTCATTTTCAACATTCCATGACAGTTTCCCAGCCACTCTCACAATCCCTCACTCCATCCCTCATCCAGCAGCAGCCATTTACTTAGTTATGGGGTTAGTTATTACAAAGTTATGGGAGCTTCATCACTTGAGACTTTCAAGAAAAGACTGGACTGCCATTTGTCAGAAATGGTGTAGTAGGGTCTCCTGCTTGAAGTGCGGGGGGGGGGGGGTTGGTTGGACTAATGACCTACAAAGTCCCTTCCAACTCTTATTTAATCTGTCTGGCCCAAACTATGTCTGAATAAGCAACCCGGGTTAGGAAAATGTGGTGAAGTCAGCCGATCTTCGCGTGAAATGCACCAACGCAGAGGCACAAGGTGTGATGACGCACAGCAGCTACACAGGACCGGTGAAAAAAGGGAATTATTGCATTCCCCCCCCCCCCCCCCGCCTAAGGCTCCTCCGTTGTAACCTTGCTCAGCCTTTCGTGGTGCAAAACCATATCAATTAAACAGTTCAGCTGTTCTCAGGCGGTCTGGGTGAGCATTTGCCAACAGGTCTCTGTATGACACAACGCATCCTTGTGATACACTTATTGCACACGCGGGACACGTGTTTACTGTCCGATGCTGGGGGGGGGATCTAAATAAACAACTCGGACGGGCAATTGTCCAGCCCAGCCAACTTTCTCACGAGGGCGCACGCGTGCCCCGCCCCTTCCCCCCGCTCGCTGTCGGGAATGGTAGTCCGGCCTCAGGTGGGCGGGAGGAAGGAGGCTACTTGAAAGGCACTTGATCTCAAGTTTTGCTGGGAAATGTAGTCCTCTCCACGCCCCTCGGACCGCCCTCTCCGGAAATCCGTCTCTCATTGGTGGAGGAAGGCGGGTCTGGCGGCGGTTGTTTTTGCCCCCTCCCATCAAGAACTACGCGTCCCAGGGAGCACCGCGCGCGCGCTCTCTGTTGTCGTGCCGCCGCCTTCTCAGTGGTGCGGTTGTTCGTGGCGCTCTTTCGGGTCCGCAGCGCTTCCGTTCTTTCTCCTTTCCTCTGCCCGGCCCGGCGCTGTTTCCCCGCCCGCTTCCCCCCACCCCCTTCGCGGTCGGCGCATTCACGCGAGTCCCCGGCTTCGCTCGAGGCCTACGTCCTTTTTTCGCCTCCTCCGACGGCCCCGTGACATGGCGCGGCTGTCTGTGCCCAGCTCGCAGAAGGCCCTGCTGCTGGAGCTGAAAGGGCTTCAGGAGGAGCCCGTGGAGGGCTTCCGAGTCAGCCTGGTGGACGAGGGGGACCTTTACAACTGGGAGGTGGCCATCTTCGGGCCTCCCAATACGCATTACGAGGGTGGCTATTTCAAGGTAAGGAAAGGGGCTGCCTCTGTGTGTATGTGTGTGTGTGTTTGTATGTGTCTGTCTATTTGGGAGGGCACCCTTCTCTCTTTGGTGGTCTCTAAATGGGAGGTTGGATTACAGCTCCCATCCTCCCCAGCCAGGTAAGGATAACCAGGTAAGAGGCCAAGTCTGGACGGCTTATTTTGGGATGGTAGAGATTGTGCTGGGTGAGGTGAACACATTTTTGTGAAGCAGGGCAGAATAGAATAGAATTCTTTATTGTCCAAGTGTGATTGGACACACAAGAAATTTGTCTTTAGTGCCTATGCTCTCAGTATACTTAAAAGAAATACATTCACCTAGAATCATAAGGTACAACGCTTAGTGGTAGTCATAGGGTACAAATAAACAATCGGGGAACAATCAATATCAATATAAATCCTAAGGATGCAAGCCTCAAAGTTACAGTCCTGCAGTCCTAAGTGGGAAGAGATGAGTAGTAGGAACGATGAGAAGGCTAATAGTCATTGTCATGCAGGAAGAAAGAGGTGAAAATCCTGGAAAATGGGGAACCAGGAAACAGCATCTCCAAATGAGCCAGTTCAAAAAGGTGGAAACCAGGAAGGTTAAAAAAAAAAGAGACCAAAAGGGGGAAAAAGCACAGCTGGGGAAAAAGTAGACTGGAAATCTCAGTCTGGCCCCTTCCAATTTGGGATACCTGCCCTCCTCCTGGGTCCCCACCTGAGCATATGGAAAAAAAAAATAGAGGGACTTTTTCTTCCCAGGAGACACGTACCAGGCGACAGAAACGCTGCTATAAATCCCTCGGTCTAGAGAGAAGTAAACAAAGCACCGCAGTCCTGGCGGGGTTCCTGCTTGAGGAAGTGCCACCAAACTAGGGTAGATCCAACCCAGTTCTGAGAAATCGAGCTACTCGGAATAAATCCTGCTCTCCCCCCCCCCCCCTCGGGGATCTGATTACTTCTGCTAAACATGTGCTAAACATTTTAGTGTGGCTACTGCTCCTTTTTAGGTTGGGATTTAAATTAGTTCCTAAGAAGCATTTTTCAGCAGCAGCAGGAGAATTTTTTTTTTTTTGTTATTGTGTTAGCCAGAATGACTGTATAAGCCTTTGGGGTGAGGGGGTATTTCCACTCTTCCTCTTTTACATTTTTTTTTTTTTTTTGCTAGCTACTGCTCATTTTTACTTTGGATTAAATTGGGGTTCGGTTCACACTGTTAGCAATAGCAATAGCAGTAGACTTATATACCGCTTCATAGGCCTTTCAGGTCTCTCTAAGCGGTTTACAGAGAGTCAGCATATTGCCCCCAACAAGTGTTAGGGCACTTTTCACATGTTACAAAGGGTTTTTTTTGGGAGGGGAGGGGTGTTGTGTTGGGCACAATTACTGTACAAGCCTTTTGATTTGTTTCCCCTCTTTTTTCCAGAAAGGAGTTTAAAGGAGTCATGGTTATAAAGAATAGCATGAGCAAGTGTGTGTGTGTGTGTGTGTGTGTGTGTGTGTGTGTGTGTGTGTTCACATCACCATTTCCTGTTTACCAGGTTGCTTTCCAGATGTGTGGGTTTATAGTAGTTGCAGAAGTGAGAATTGAGAATCCCACATTGAGGGAATAATGTTGAGGAAGCATGGAAAAGCTCCCCTGTTTAAGCTTCCCTCTCCTCCCCTTTCTAGACCACAATTTCAATTATTGGAAGAGTCCTTTTGGATTACTGCAGCTTCTCCCAATCAATCTAGAAATCGAGTAGGATAACCCCTTTTCGCTTCTTACACACTCCCGAGTTTTATTTCTCCTCGGAGCACAATTCCTCTGAGGAGAAAGAAATCCCCAACCTTTCTTCAATAACAGAAACAAATCCTGGTAAAATAGATGTTTGGCTACATGTTCTCCCCCTCTAATAAATAAATAATTATTGATTTTTTTTTTAAAAAAATGTCTTCGAAATAATGAATTGGTGAATTCATCGTTGTGAATCGATGGGACTTTTCTCGTACAGCTTTAATAATGGGTTTTTATTGTTTTTAGATCTTGTTTATGGTTCTTACTGTTGACTATCTTGAATGTGGGTTTGCTCCGAAACCTGTTTTCAGGATTTTTCTTCCAGAGTGTATAAAATTTCAACCCTTTGTTCCCCACAAAGCAGTATCGGGTTTTCATACCATTTATGCATAATTTCAAATTCCTTTAGACAGGGGGCAGCAGTCCGTGGCTCTGGAGCCGCATGTGGCTCTTTCATCCCTCTGCTGCGGCTCCCTGTCACACAAAATATGCATCACAAGCACCAATGTGTGATACCCGCCGGCATGCAATTTATTGTGCTTTTCGACCCCTGGTAGGCCAACCATGGATAAATCCAAGAAAAGAAAAGTTTAGGAAGAAAACAGACTGTTTAATTCAACTACATATGCTAGTTTTGTGGCCGCTCAGGAAACAGTCAGGCATGGGAAGGGTTTTGTGACTCCCGGTGTTTTAGTTTCTGTGGGAAATGGGTCCAAATTTTAGTGTTTAAGATTGCCGAGCCCTGCTTTAGAGGAACCCGAATGACAGGATTTGATTACTTCAAATTAAATTAAATTTTTAAAAACAAAACAAAACAAAACCTCCTTTATTAGCAACCACATTAAGATAGCTTTGAATCACTGAAAGAATTGTTCATTCTAGACACCTTTTACAGGGTATCATGGTTTGTTCTGCTTGAGCTTTACATTTTTTAAAGATTAGGGTCAGTTGATTGATGGACAGAGATTCCTGCCTCAGTAGGGTAATGAATAGAAATTACAATGAGAGGAAGAGCTGCTGATGACTTCATGGACCAGCCGGGGTAATTTTCTTGGCAGCCCATCTGTCTTTTTCTGGGCTCTATCTGGCCTAAAACCTGAGATTTCCATTTCATTCTCCAACTTCCAACAGCTTGTTTAGTAACCAAAGTTACAGCAGCACTGCAAAATGTGACTTACGACCGTTTTTCACGCCTACGACCGTTGCAGCCTCCCCATGGTCACCTGATCAAAATTCAGACACTTGGCAACTGACTCATATTTATGACGGTTGCGGTGTCCTGGGGTCATGGGATCAGCTTTTGGGGCCTTCTGCCAAGCCAAGTCAACGGGAGAAGCCAGATTCCCTTAACAACGGGTTATTCACTTAACAAGTACAAGGATTCACTTAACAACTGTGGCAAGAAAAGTTGTAAAACGGGGCAAATTTCACTTCACAAATGTCTCGCTTAGCAATATAAATTTGGGGCTCGATGGTGGTCCTATGTTGAGGACTACGTCAAAGACAATTAAGGGCTACCAGTGCTATGGCATTTAGCTGATAACGGTAGAAAATGTTTGGTATTTAGGACAGCCTTTCCGAAACCTAAATGGTATTTCCGGACAATAATTTCCTTGAATCCCAATTTTTGACTAGAAAGGATTTGTAGAATGAAGTAAAAAAATAATAGAATGACTGTGGCCAACGGAAACAGTGACAGTACCAGTTGCCTTGAGTGCAATCCCAAACTGGAGCACCATTTGAATGGGATGCGGTGGCTCAGTGACTAAAACTCTGGGCTTGTCGATCAAAAAGTCGGCAGTTTGGCAGTTCGAATCCCTAGCGCCGCGTAATGGAGTAAGCTCCCGTTATTTGTCCCGGCTTCTGCCAACCTAGCAGTTTGAAAGCACCTAAAAATGCAAGTAGAAAAACAGGGACCACCTTTGGTGGCAAGGGAACAGCGTTCTGTGTGCCTTTGGCATTTAGCCATGCTGGCCACATGACCACAGAGACATCTTCCGACAGCGCTGGCTCTTCGACTATGAAATGGAGATGAGCATCGCCCTCTAGAGTCGGGAACGGCTAGCACATACGTACGAGGGGAACCTTTACCTTTACCTTAGCATTAACAAAATCAGTCAGTTGCAAAAGGCAATATTATTTGGAACAACATACATCCTCCAACAATACCTTTAGCACCAATCAACAGGAACATGTGCCTATCCTGGGTCCTTGGGAAGGACTTGATAGGTGAAGAAAAATGCCACATCCAGTCCAAACATCTGGATGAGCCAGTTGTCTGAAATGGTATTGGGGTTTCCTGCTTGAGCAGGGGATTGGACTAGAGGACCTCCGAGGTCCCTTCCAACTCTGTTATTCTGACCGTATGACAAACCTTAATCATACAACAGCCTGAAAAACATCACGTCATGTGCTCCGATACTGAACTACAGTGTGTTGGAAGTGTAAGCAGACGTGTCAAAAATGGTTGGCGAAGGTGCACCAGCAATCCGTATGAAGGGATCCTTTGTTTCATTACTGTACTAACTTGGTAAGAAGACTAAAATTATGAGCAAGGGAAGATTTGTTTCCTGGGTAAACAAATAAGAAGCTATAGATAAATCTAAGGGAAGTGAAATACAGGCTCTTCCGCCGAAGGAAATCTGACTACAGGGTTTCTCTGGATTTGGAGGCTTGTGTTGCAATTCCTGCTTCCTGCCATGGTCTCACTTCCTTGCTCCCAGGCCTAGGTGGAGTTGTGGATGAGTCACCCCAAAGTCGGTTGTGAGCAACCTTATAAAGGCAGCTGCTGTTTTCCCCACAACTGTCTCGGCTGAAGCCTTCGGGGCACGAAGTCACCTGTGGGGATCCCATCGGTCTCCTAATGGCTTCTCCCTAATGGCTGGGCAAGGAAGGTGCATTTTTGCACCTCAATATATTTTTCATGTTTTGAGGTGTTGCACCTGCATTGAAGAGCATTCACAGAGCCCTGTGATGTGGGCACATCAGGGACATCGCCCTGATGTGAGCAGGGGGGGAGGCTGAATCGGAGCCATAAACTTGCCCGAAGTCAAATAAACGATCCAACATTTGTTGCCGATCAATGGCTTTATTATAAACATAGAGTCGAGGTGGCGCAGTGGTTAAATGCAGCACTGCAGGCTACTTCAGCTGACTGCAGTTCTGCAGTTCGGCTGTTCAAATCTCACCGGCTCAGGGTTGACTCAGCCTTCCATCCTTCCGAGGTGCGTAAAATGAGGACCCGGATTGTTGTTGGGGGCAATATGCTGACTCTGTAAACCGCTTAGAGAGGGCTGAAAGCCCTATGAAGCGGTATATAAGTCTAACTGCTATTGCTATTGCTAACCAATATTTTGTTGTTGTTAGTTGCGAAGTCATGTCCAACCCATCATGACCCCATGGACAATGTTCCTCCAGGCCTTCCTGTCCTCTACCATCCTCCGGAGTCCATTTAAGCTCAGGCCAACTGCTTCGGGGACTCCATCCAGCCACCTCCTTCTCTGTCGTCCCCTTCTTCTTTTGCCCTCCATCTTTCCCAGCATGAGGCTCTTCTCCAGTGAGTCCTTCCTTCTCATTAGGTGGCCAAAGTATTTGAGGATCTGGCCTTCTAAAGAGCCGTCAGGGTTGATCTCCTCTAGGACTGACCGGTTGGATGGCCTTGCAGTCCAAGGGACTCGCAGGCGTCTTCTCCAGCACCAGAGTTCAAAGGCCTCCATTCTTTGGCACTCAGCCTTCCTTATGGTCCAACCTTCACAGCCACACATTGCAACTGGGAAAATCATAGCCGTGACAATACACACTTTTATTGGCAGGAGGATGTCTCTGCTTTTTAGTATGCTGTCTAGATTTGCTATAGCTTTCCTCCCCAGGAGCAAGTTTCTTTTAATTTCTTGGCTGAAGTCCCCATCTGCGGTGATCTTGGAGCCCAGGAAAATAAAATCTGTCACTCCCTCCATTTCTTCCCATTCTATTTGCCAGGAATTGAGAGGACCGGATGCCATGATCTGAGTTTTCTTAATGTTGAGTTTCAAGCCATCTTTTGCACTCTCCTTCTTCGCCCACATCAAGAGGCAATAGCAATAGCAGTTAGACTTATATACCGCTTCATAGGGCTTTCAGCCCTCTCTAAGCGGTTTACAGAGTCAGCATATTGCCCCCAACAACAATCTGGGTCCTCATTTTACCCACCTCGGAAGGATGGAAGGCTGAGTCAACCCTGAGCCGGTGAGATTAGAACTGCCGAACTGCAGAACTGCAGTCAGCTGAAGTAGCCCGCAGTGCTGCATTTAACCACTGCGCCACCTTGGCTCTTATATAAGGCCAATATAACTAATAAAAACAACCCCAAAGATGTAGAAAACTACACAGGGATGGCCATTCTCCAAAAACCCCTCCGTGGTTGGGCACCAGGCTAGTGGGAGACCGTGAGTTCTAGTCGTGCTGAAAGCCAGGTGTGTGACTTTTGGCCAATCACCAGGAGACGGGGGAATCTAGTTCCATCATAGAAATGAAAACTAGCTGGGCGACTTTAGGGCAATCACCAGGCGATGGGGAGTTCTAGTCCTGTATTAAGTATGAAAGCTAGCTGGGCGACCTTCGGCCAATCACCAGGAGACTGGGGAATCTAGTTCCATCATAGAAATGAAAACTAGCTGGGTGACTTTAGGGCAATCACCAGGCGATGGGGAGTTCTAGTCCTGTATTAAGTATGAAAGCTAGCTGGGCGACCTTCGGCCAATCACCAGGAGACGGGGGAATCTAGTTCCATCATAGAAATGAAAACTAGCTGGGCGACTTTAGGGCAATCACCAGGCGATGGGGAGTTCTAGTCCTGTATTAAGTATGAAAGCTAGCTGGGCGACCTTCGGCCAATCACCAGGAGACTGGGGAATCTAGTTCCATCATAGAAATGAAAACTAGCTGGGTGACTTTAGGGCAATCACCAGGCGATGGGGAGTTCTAGTCCTGTATTAAGTATGAAAGCTAGCTGGGCGACCTTCGGCCAATCACCAGGAGACGGGGGAATCTAGTTCCATCATAGAAATGAAAACTAGCTGGGCGACTTTAGGGCAATCACCAGGCGATGGGGAGTTCTAGTCCTGTATTAAGTATGAAAGCTAGCTGGGCGACCTTCGGCCAATCACCAGGAGACTGGGGAATCTAGTTCCATCATAGAAATGAAAACTAGCTGGGTGACTTTAGGGCAATCACCAGGCGATGGGGAGTTCTAGTCCTGTATTAAGTATGAAAGCTAGCTGGGCGACCTTCGGCCAATCACCAGGAGACGGGGGAATCTAGTTCCATCATAGAAATGAAAACTAGCTGGGCGACTTTAGGGCAATCACCAGGCGATGGGGAGTTCTAGTCCTGTATTAAGTATGAAAGCCAGGTGGGTGACTTTTGGCCAATCACCAGGAGACGGGGGAATCTAGTTCCATCATAGAAATGAAAACTAGCTGGGCGACTTTAGGGCAATCACCAGGCGATGGGGAGTTCTAGTCCTGTATTAAGTATGAAAGCCAGCTGGGCGACCTTCGGCCAATCACCAGGAGACTGGGGAATCTAGTCCCATCTTAGAAATGAAAGGCAGCTGGGTGACCTTAGGCCAATCACCCGGAGACAGGGAGTTCTAGCCCTGCCTTAGGCACGAAAGTCAGCTGGGTAGTCTTGAGCCATTTATTCCCTTAGCCTCATCAGAGCCTTCCCCAGACTCCATGATTGGCCCATGTTCCTCCCCAACCTCCTCACTATCTGAGTCTACCACCAGCTCCACTGGCGGGCCACAACAGTAGAAGAGGAATTGGACCAACAGAGGCAATTGCCTGTGAATTCCTGTAAACAACAACCTTAAATCTTCAGTGTCACGATCCAGTCGGCCATTGTGCAACGTTTACTAAGAAGCAGGACAGGAGGAAACTGGTTCTTGTTGTTTGTCTTCTCAAAAGATCTTTAGAAATGGACAGATCTTGTTTTCCTGCTGGGTCTCTGGCAAGATTTTTTTTTTTTTACCAACTGCAGTATTATTGTTTTTTTTAATTTATTGTGTCAGTTGCCAAGCATCTGAGTGTAAATCATGGGGATGCTGTAACTGCACTCAGAGCTGTGAAATACAGTCATAAGTCACTTTTTTCAGTGCCGTTGTAACTTTGAACAGTCACTGAATGAACTGTTGTAAGTTGACACATACCGTATTTTTCGGAATATAAGACGCACCGGAGTATAAGACACACCAAGATTTTGAAGAGGCAATTTTTTAAAAAAAAAATTTTTTTGCACTCTGCAAGCCTCCCCAAAACAACCCGTTTTTCGCAAAAGCAGGCCCGTTTTTTGTCAAAAAAGGGCATACATAGCCTTTAGAAGGTTTATAGAGTGCTCCTGGGGGTTGGGGGGGAATTGTTTGCCCTCCCCAGCCCCCAGGAGCACTCTGGAAGCCGCCTAAAAGCTATGCACGGCCACTTTGGTGAAGAGGGCGGGGTTTTGGGTGACCAAAAATGCTGTATTCAATGTATAAGACGCACCCAGATTTTCACCCTCTTTTTGGAGGGGAAAAGGTGTGTCTTATATGCCGAAAAATACAGTATGTACGTTTAAGTGCTGTTTCTATGATGTAGATGGCTCGGGAAGAGGTCCTTGCTCTCTAGGCACCATTGTGTGTCCGTGGGAAGGAGAACATTGAAGCACGTTCAAAATGTTCAAAGGCTTATAGGAATTCGATTGTTTAATCACACAAATCTGGTTCATGCACTGTAATGGAGTTTGGGGGGTGGGGGGAGGAATGCATTACATTAAATTAATGCATCCCTTAAAGCCAAAGCTTACTCCATGCCCCAGAGTTGGCAGCATCCACCCAGGCTCAGAGAGACCCAACCTGTGATTACAAGTGGCAGTGACCTATTAAAATGTTTTGTACGACTGCTCTTTTGAAACGGTATATTTAAGATTATTCTGTGCAGCTAACAAACAATCCATAAAGGGGGCGGAGGTGGGGGAACCAATATAATTTCATAAAAAGTCGTAAACTCACAAGATTCATTTTTCTTGCCATGTACATGCATATATCTAAACTAGTCTGTGCTGTTTCTCTGAATCATATAATATACCATATGTGGGTATAAGCATAATTTTATATTTATTTAGTCATGTAGTGCATATTGGTGGTGACCCTTTGAGAGCTCTATGCCATGAAATTTCACTTAAATGTATGCTGATTAGCATACATTCAAAGTGACAAAGATATTATTTTATTCTACTCTATTCTATTCTGCATTCTATTCTCTATTCCTGTGATGGCGAACCTATGGCACGCCTGCCAGAGGTGGCAAGCCAAGCCCTCTCTGTGGGCACGCGCGCTGTCACAAGCTGCTTTTCTGGTTTACAGCACGCAAATGTGCGTCGGCCAGCTGGTCTTGGCGGGTGCTGGGAAAACGTCTCGAAAACAGCTCAAATAAACGCTCTCCAAAAAGGGGAGTTTTTCACGACGTTTTCGGGAAGATCCAGCTCAGGGGTGCTTAAAATTCGTGACCCGACAATTGCGCGCATGACAAAAGCGTGCCGACAAAACCGCGGTGCTAAAACCACGATGTCATCAACGGCGCACCGACAGAAACGCGATTTAAGGTTAGGGTTACAGCGCGCTTCTGTCGGTGCGCTGTTGTCGGTGTGCTTCAGCGCTCTTTCGTCAGCGCGCTTTAGAACTTGTGGTTTTGTCACCGCGGTTTAGTCAGGCCCGCTTTTGCCGTTCGCCCTTTTGTGGGTGAACCCTTAAAATTAATAGTAGCAGCAATTATACACTGCTTCATAGGGCTTTCAGCCCTCTCTAAGCGGTTTACAGAGTCAGCATATCGCCCCCACAGTCTGGGTCCTCATTTTACCCACCTCGGAAGGATGGAAGGCTGAGTCAACCCTGAGCCGGTGAGATTTGAACTGCAATAGCAGTCAGCTGAAGTGGCCTGCAGTACTGCATCCTAACCACTGTGCCACTCGACCTTGGAAATATCAAAGGACCAGCCCAGGGTGCCCCTGCTTCCCGGAAACATGCAGCCCCTTTTCGGTCGGGAGAGTGATGCAGGAGGCCAAAAATCATTTTTTTTAGTCATTTTATTAAGATTTATAGGCCGCCCTTTTCCCTGAGGGGACTCAGGGCGGCTTACAATCATGAGGTGTAGGTAGCCCTGCGCAGCCATTTTGGCTGGCAGGGTGCTATAGGAAGCATCCATCCCATCTCCCCCCCCCCCCCCACTCGCTCCCTGCTGGCCTGTGAAGAACTACAATACTGATCCGGCCCTCGAATGGCTTAACACCCCTTCCCTAAAGCAATTGGAGGCTAAAACATATGAAGAACGGTTGCAGGAACTGGGTAGTTTAATGAAAAGATGGACATGGGGAAACATGATAGCAGTCTTCCAATATCTCAGGGGCTGCCACAAAGAAGAGGGAGTCAAGCTATTCTCCAAAGTACTTAAGGGCAGGAGAAAAAGCAACGGATGGAAACTAATCAAGGAGGGAAGCAACTTAGAACTGAGGACAAATTTCCTGACAGTGAGAACAATTAACCAGTGGAACAGCTTGCCTCTAGAAGTTGTGAATGCTCCAACACTGGAAGTCTTTAAGAAGAGATTGGACAACCATTTGCCTGAAATCAGGGGTGGGTTCTGGCAAGCACTACTGCCGTTTCGCTTGTTTGCGTGTTTTGCGTGCAGTGCAATTAAAATGGTTCTGTGCAGAAGCGAAAAACAGGATGGCGGTGCCTACGACACCCCCAGAGAACCAGTTCGGGGGCGTGGCAAGCCTGGGTCGCTGCCGGTTCCAGCGACCCAGTCCACTAAACTACTACCAGTTCAGCCGAACTGGTCCGAACCAGTAGGAACCCACCACTGGGTGTAATGTTTCCTGCCTAAGCAGGGGGGTTGGACTAGAAGACCTCCAAGGCCCCTTCCGACTCTGCTATTCTATTCTAAATGAGAAAAGAACCAACTCTCTATTCAGAAAACTTAATAAACGTTTGGCCGCTTCAATTCGTTGTGTCCATGGTGATAAAACTTGGGGCAGTGTCTAATTGACAGAAGGCGAGAAAGCCCCGGGTGTTTGCTTGAAACTTAAAAATACCGAAATAGGCTAGGAGGAAGTCAGAAAGTGTTGTGTGGATGTTTGCTTTGTGTGACTCACTCGTGTTTTTGAGTTTCGGATCTCGGTCCGATGATAAGCTTAAAAAACAAGGAGGGCCTCTGGCATGATATCCATACGTTGCACCCTCTGTGATGTCGTGAAATGTTTACAAATATACCAGCATATAGCGTAGTTTGCTTTCAGAGAGGTGTGTCACAAGCCCCGATAACAGATGTTGTCCACACAAAATTTAGGTGCTGGGTGAGAGGTGTTGAGACCTCTCGGCAATACGAGGACAAGTTACACAGTGCACTCAAAACAAAATCTCAAGTCGTTTTATCTATTTATACAGTTAGGATCATTCCTTTCATTACCATTTGAAGTTACAAGAGCACTGAGAAAAGTGACTTATAGCAATAGCAATAGCAGTAGACTTATATACCGCTTCATAGGGCTTTCAGCCCTCTCTAAGCGGTTTACAGAGAGTCAGCCTCTTGCCCCCAACAATCTGGGTCCTCATTTTACCCACCTCGGAAGGATGGAAGGCTGAGCCGGTGGGATTTGAACCGCTGAACTGCTGATCTAGCAGTAGCTTGCAGTGCTGCATTTAACCACTGCGCCACCTTGGCTCTTATGGCCATTTTTCACACTTAACGACCATTGCAGCTTCCCCATGGTCGTGGACAAGTCATCCTCGACTTACGACCACAGTTTTGCAGCCCAAAAGTTTCTGTTGCCAAGTGAGACATTTGTGAAGGGGGATTTGCCCCACTCTATGTCATTCCTTGCCGAAAGTTTTTAAGTGAATCGCTGCAGTTGTTTAATTAGGAACATGGTTGTTAAGTGGATCTGGTTTCCTTGTTGGCTTTGCTTGTCAGAAGGTCGCAAAAGGGGAATCACGTGACCCCCGGGACATTGTAACCGTCATAAATAGGAGTCGGTTGGCGAGCATCTAAATTTTGATCACATGATCATGGGAACAGGGGTACTACTACTAAGGTCATAAGTCTGAAATTATTTTTCAGTGCTGTTGTAAGTTTGAATGGTCACTAAATGAATGGTTATAAATCAAGGACTACGTGTAATCAGAATTTGAGTGGTTGGTAGCTGGCACGTATTTATGTCCTGGGCAACTGTCCCGGGATCATGCGATCACCTTTTGCAGCCTTCCCTGTCAGTTTCCAAAAACTAAATTCAGTGGGGGGGAGTGGGATTCACTTAACGACCGCATGATTCGCTTAACAGCTGTAATGATTTGCTATAACAAAAATGGTCATAAAATGAGGCACAATACATTTAATAACTGCCCTTGCTTAGCCATGGAAATTTTGGGCTGAATTGTGGTCGTAAGGACTACAGCTAGTTCTCAACTTAAAAACAGCTCATTTAGTGACCGAAGTTACAACGGCACTGAAAAAGTGACGTATGGTCGTTTTTCACAATTACGACCGTTGCAGCAAACCCCTCGATCACGTGATCAAAATTAAGACATCTGGCAACTGACTCGTATTTATGACCTTTGCCGTGTCCCAAGGTTCGGTAATCTCCTTTTTGCGATCCTCCTGACAAGCAAAGTCAAGGGGGAAGCCAGATTCACTTAACGACCGGGTTGCTAACTTATCAACCGCAGTGATTCACTTAACAACCGTAGCAAGAAAGGTCGTGAAACGGGGCAAAACAAATCTTTCACTTAACCACAGAAATTTTGGCTTACGTTGTGGTCGTAAGTCGAGGACCACCCGTACCGGTATTTCAGTTATTCAAAAAGATGTTGTCAGTCTTTCAAGGAAGGTAAAATCAGGACACAGCAAAATAAATACTCACATACGCCTCTTGTTTTGATACGGGCTACAACAACAGTGTTTTGAAAGTGATGTTTTTCCTATCCTCCCTCCCTTATATGTCGACGGAAATTCTCAATCATCCAGGTCACGGCTGTCCCCAGGGTTCTTTTCCAAAAAGCAACTGGATTTCCTTTGTTTTTTTCTTTGAAGAAGTTTCGCTTCTCATCCAAGAAGCTTCTTCAGTTCTAAAGACAGTACTGAAGAAGCCTCTTGGATGAGAAGCGAAATGTCTTCAAGGAAAAATAAAATCCAGCTGTCATTGGGGAAAAAACATCTTTGGGGCCTCCTCCATCTTACACTCAAGAGCAAAGGTGTCGAACTCAAGGCCCGGAGGCCGTCTTCAGCCCGCCGGGTGCTTAGATCTGGCCCACAGGACTGGCCAGGAAACATTGGGAATTGGCCTCTGCCAGTGAAAACGGAGCAGCCCTCCCGAGCTCCGTTTTGACTGGCAGAAGGTTGCAGGAAACCATCGTAATGCCAGGGTTCCAAATAGCATCTAAAAATAAATCAGAGTCCAAGGCAAAGCATTCCTCAAAGTTCCAATTGATTAAGGGAGCCATGTTGGCGCATCTGGGAAAATCCAAATCGGAAAGCTTCCCGGTTTTCCACACCCAGTTGAAAGTTCAAGATCTTCCCCCCACACCCACAAGTCCATCCCATGGTCCAATCTCCCACTGCCGTGCTGGCAGCTTCCACCCATCCAGTTCCGGTCAGGTGCAGAGGTGCAGAGACAAAGGATGACCTTGGGTTTCTAGAAAGAATGTTGTTATGGCTACATAGCATCTCACTCCGTCCAATCCCCCCTCCCATTTTCCCATAATAGAAAAATGCATAGTAGAATAATAGAAAGTGTGGCAGGCCGAAGATCCAAAAGAAAAGATGGCTGCAGGTCTTACAGGTAGCTGGAAACGGAGCTCGGGAGCCCGTTTTCTCTGGCAGAGTGCTCGGGCCACCATAGGTACCCTGACATGAGTGATGTCAAGTTGGCCCCACCCACCCTGGCCATGCCCACTCCATCCCTCCGAGGTGAAACAAAACCCCAATGCGGTCCTCAATAAAATCGAGTTTGACACCCCTGTTCAAAAGAATCAAGGCCCGGGGCAGCCTTGATTTTTCTCTCTCTCAAACTTTCCTGCTTTCCCGAACGAAACTCGTATTTTAACTTAACAGCTGCTGTAGATCTTCTTCATGGTCATCTGGGCTCATTTACTCATTTTTTTTAAAGAAAATCTGTTCGTAAAGGGATTACAATACAATACCATGGCAGAGTTGGAAGGGACCTTGGAGGTCTTCTAGTCCAACTCCCTGCCTAGGCAGGAAACCTTACACCGTTTCAGACAAATGGCTATCCAACATCTTCTTAAAGACTTCCAGGGTTGGGGCACCCACAACTTCTGAAGGCAAGTCGTTCCACTGGTTAATTGTTCTCACTGTTAGGAAGCTTCTCCTCAGTTCTAAGTTGCTTCTTTCCTTGATTAGTTTCCACCCATTGCTTCTTATTCTACCCTCAGGTGCCTTGGAGAATAGCTTGACACCCTCTTCTTTGTGGCAGCCCCTGAGATATTGAAAGGCTGCTATCATGTCTCCCCTAGTCCTTCTTTCTATTAAACTATACATACCAAGTTCCTGCAACCGTTCTTCATATGTTTTATCCTCCAGTCCCCTAATCATCTTTGTTGCTCTTCTCTGCAGTCTTTCTAGAGCCTCCAGAACTTTTCTACATTGTGGCGACCAAAACTGGATGCCATATTCCAAGTGTGGCCTTACCAAGGCCTTATAAAGTGGTATTAACACTGGCTGGTGGCTCTCTTTAACAGCATTAGAGCCAGAGGTGGTATTCAGCCGGTTTGGATCGGTTCAGCTCAACCGTTAGTAGAAATCTCCGGTGTCCGTCCCTACCTGAGCCTCTATGCCGGCCTATTTAGGCACATTTTCAAGCCAAAGCGCAAGCGTTGGAAGGCCGAACACATGCGTGGAGCACACATGTGCTCATATTTGAGAACCAGTAGGGAATGTAAGTGAATACCAACCCTGATTAGAGCTGACATCTTTTTTCCACTAATCAATTGATAGTATCATCTGCTGGATCCATTTGTGATTCACTGTACAGTTCCTTCTTACTGTATATAAACTCATTGTTCCCTGACAATATACTGTAATTAACAATATAGTAGAAAATCTGGTAGTTTGATCCTGGGCTGTGAATATATATTTTTTCTCCACAATTTGTTGTATTTAAGGTGCAGGTAGTCCTCGACTTAATGGCACCACAACGGAGAGCCAAATTTCTGTTCTGCAAAATGAGACATTTGTGAAGTGGGTTTTGCCCCATTCTGCGTCCTTTCTTGCCACAGTTGTTAAAGGGAATCGCTGGAGTTGTTAAGTTAGGTAACGTGATTGTTAAGGGAATCAGGCTTCCCCGACCGACTTTGCTTGCGGGAAGGTGGCAAAAGGACACTGCAACCGTCATAAAGGTGAGCGTCTGGATTTCGATCACCACGATCATCGGGGTGGCTGCAGCGGTTGTAAGTGTGAAAAACGGTCATAAGTCACTTTTTTCAGTGCTGTTGTCCATAAAACTGTTGTAAATCAGAGACTAACTGTATATTTGATAGATAAATTCCGGAAAAGAAAGGACACCACCACTGTTTGTGAACTGCATTCATGCTGTATCTGAATTATAGAGTACAAGTAGATCTTGAGTTACAACAGTTTGTTTAGTGACTATTTGAAGACATGGCAGTTAAAAAACTGACTTTTATCACCCTTTTTCACACTTACGACTGCCGCGGTATCTCTGTAGTCGCGTGATCCAAATTAGGATGCTTGGCCACTGACTCATATTTGTGACGGTTGCAATATGCCAAGGTCACACGTTCCCTGTTTGTGACCTTCTGATAAGCAAAGTCAATGGGGGAAGCAAGATTCACTTAACAACCGTGTTTCTAACTTACCAACGGCCGTCCTTAATATTTAGAACGATGGGGTTGGGGAGAGGGAGCAAACATTCGTGAAGTGGGTTTTGCTCCGCTTTTAAGACCTTTCTTGCCGCAGTTGTTAAGTGAATCACTGCCATTGTTAATTTAACGACAGAAATTTGGGGCTCAGTAGTGGTCATAAGTCGAGGACTGCCTGTACAACCTCCCCTCCCCCACCATTCTAAATATTAAGGATTGGCGTTGTGGCTCGTGCAATTTAACCCTTTTTGAACAGGTATATTTTTCTACCCGTCCAAGAATGCAGAGTACAGTTCCCTTTCGGCAAACATTTCAACACATCCTGATTGGGAACCAGTTCGGCGTAGTGGTTAAAGCCACCAGGCTAGAAACTCTCTGATTCGGCGTTTTAGCCTTCCCTTCGGCCCAAGACCAAAACCGGATAACTTTGGACCGGTTCCTCTCTCGCAGCCCTAGGAACAATGTCAGGACAGACCACTCCCAGAAACATGGCCCCTCCAAAAAAATCGCTGCAGGGAGCTGTCTTTCTTCGGGTTGCCCTCAATTTACGATGACTCGTTCAGTGTCCGTTTGAAGTGACAGCGGCACTGAACAAAGGTGACTCGTTGCGGCGAGCCCGGCGGTGTTGAAGCTGCTGAGGACTGTTATTATCTTTGTGTAGTTTCCATTGTACTTTCGCTGCTGAGTAACCACAACGCAAAGTGCGGTTTGCAGATCATTCTTCAGAATTTAATTGCTGCGATAGGATGGTTTTGGGGGTGGGTGGGTAATTGCTCCATTTCTACCGTGTTTCCCTGAAAATAAGACAGGGCCTTAATTTTCTTTTGCCACCCCCCCCCCAAAAAAATAAGCACTTGACCTTATTTTCGGGGAGGTCTTATTATTATTATTATTATTGAATTTTTTAAAAATTGTTTTAATTAAACAAAAACACACAAAAAGGATCATCTTTCGTTACATCTTGTAGAAAGTGTATCGATTGGTTACAAATATATTCCGTGCGTTTCTTCCACAATCCTTACATATACTTCATTCAAATCGAATTGTACATTTTAAGTCAAGAAAGAAAAAATTATGTATTTTACTATCCCTGTACTACAATTCTCATTTAATTACCATTATTTAAACATGTTTTTTATCTAGAATCGTTTATATTTAAAAACACAACCACCTACTGGCATTCATTTGCAATTTCAATAAATCTCCAATAACATTACACCTTTATGACATATTTTGAAACAGATTCATTTAAGTAATATATCTAAGCATTCCCCCCTCCCCCCATAACACACCTGTATGTATCATTAAATATTATCCATTGTTTCTTTGTTATTGTTGTAGTTGACTAAAAATTATTTACTATTTATCTCACCTCTCCTCTCCACAGGCCCATTACAAGATTATACCTTT
This sequence comes from Thamnophis sirtalis, assembly GCF_051295495.1. Taxonomy (NCBI): domain Eukaryota; kingdom Metazoa; phylum Chordata; class Lepidosauria; order Squamata; family Natricidae; genus Thamnophis; species Thamnophis sirtalis. The sequence continues at coordinate 171,732,340 of NW_028261381.1, read as the reverse complement.
GTAGCCATCTTTAAACAATGATTTATTAATAAGATTTATAGGTCTTTTCTCTCAATCCCAAATTAGTTAATTACGTGCTAAGAAAATTAAACATCTAAGACAATCTAAGAGATGTTAACATTTCTACTAACCAGTCAGCAAAAGTATCCTTATTTGTATCACATCTCTTCTCTTCTGACTCAAATTATTTATATCTTCATAACAAGATCTAAACAAAAATTTATAAGATTTTTTCACCAGATCTCAAATTACAATTTGTGGCCCGGTTATTTATCCTAACTAAGGTTATCATTTCACTATTGGTATCATAGTAAGGTCTTATTATTTTTGAGTGCAGGAGGCGGCAAGCATGGTCACATGGCTGTTGCAGCTGTGTTGCAATATTTTTGGGAGGGCTTATTTTTGGAGGTGGACTTGTTTTAGCGTATGCGCTCAAAAACCCAATTGGGATTATTATCCCGGGAGGGCTATTTTCTGAGATACCTTGAATTGGAATTGGAATTTATTGCATTTATATGCCGCCCTTTTCCCCGAAGGGGACTCAGGGCGGCTCACAATCCAAGTCAGGGAAGGGGGTACAGACAAGGGATAAAAAAGACGAACATAACAATACACAATTTAAAAGCACACAACAACCATACCATTCGAGGGGGGAGGCAAAAGCTCTTTAGCCCCAGGCCTGTCGGAACAGCCAGGTTTTAAGGGCTTTGCGGAAGGCCTGGAGGGTGGTGAGGGTTCGAATCTCCATGGGGAGCTCGTTCCAGAGGGTCGGAGCAGCCACAGAGAAGGCTCTCCTCCGGGTAGTCGCCAGTCGACACTGGCCGGCGGATGGAATTCGGAGGAGGCCTAATCTGTGGGATCTAATCGGTCTAGTGGAGGTGATTGGCAGCAGGCGGTCTCTCAAGTACCCAGGTCCAATACCACGAAGGGCTTTATAAGTGACGACTAGCGCCTTGAAGCATATCCGGAGACCAATAGGCAGCCAGTGCAGCTCGCGGAGGATAGGTGTTATGTGGGTGAACCGAGGTGCACCCACGATCGCTCGCGCGGCTGCATTCTGGACAAGCTGAAGTCTCCGAATACTCTTCAAGGGCTGCCCCATGTAGAGCATGTTGCAATAGTCCAGTCTAGAGGTCACAAGGGCACGAGTGACTCTTGTGAGCAGAAACAAGGAACTGTTTCAGTAGCATCAGATTTATTTATTGTTTCTATCCCTCCCTTATTATTTTTACAAATAACTTCAGGCAGTAAATATAACCAACACACCTTCCTCCCAGTTTCCCCACAACAACAACAACCCTCTGGGGTGGAGGCTTGGGCTGAGAGAAAGTGACTATTCCAAATTCACCCATCTGGCTCTCGTGGCTAAGGCAGGACTAGAACTCCCAGTCTCCTGGTGATTGGCTCCAAGTCACCCAGTCAGCTTTCATGCCTAAGGTAGCAGGATTTGAACTCACTGTCTCCTGGTGACTGTCCCAAGGTCAGCCAATTGCCTTTCACGCCTAAGGCAGGACTAGAACTCACCGTCTCCTGGTGATTAGTCCAAAGCCACCCAGTTGGCTTTCATGCCCAAAACGGGACTAGAACTCACCGTCTCCTGGTGATTAGCCCAAAGCCACCCAGTTGGCTTTCATGCCTAAGGCAGGACTAGAACTCACTGTCTCCTGCTGATTGGCCCCAAGTTACCCAGTCAGCTTTCATGGCTAAGGTGGCACTAAAACTCACTGTCTCCTGGTGATTGGCTCCAAGTCACTCAGCTGGCTTTCAGGGAAACGGGATATTTTTTTATTTCTTCGCTTTCTGGGTTAAGCATGGGAAGCATTTCACTTTAAACCTGTTTGCGCTGGGAACGTCAGAAAACGTCCCTTGGACCAGGGGTCTCCAACCTTGGCAACTTTAAGACCGGTGGACTTCAACTCCCAGAATTCCCCAGCCAGCTTTGCTTTCAAAGCAGGATGTTCCGCAAATGTTTTGCACAGACCTTGTGCAGAAACAAGGAACTCTTTCAGTAGCATCGTATTTATTTATTGTTTTTATCCCTCCCTTATTGTTTTTACAAATAACTTCAGGCGGTAAATATAACCAACACAGCTTCCTCCCAGTTTCCCCACAACAACAACAACAGCCACAACCCTATGGGGTGGAAGGTTGGCCTGAGAGAGAGTGGCTAGTCCAAATTCACCCAGCCCAACTTTCATGGCTAAGGCAGGACTAGAACTCACTGTCTCCTGGTGATTGGCCCCAAGTCACTCAGCTGGCTTTCATGCCTAAGGCAGGACTAGAATTTACTGTCTCCTGGTGATTGGCCCCAAGTCACTCAGCTGGCTTTCATGCCTAAGGCAGGACTAGAATTTACTGTCTCCTGGTGATTGGCCCCAAGTCACCCAGCTGGCTTTCATGCCTAAGGCAGGACTAGAACTCACCGTCTCCTGGTGATTGGCCCCAAGTCACCCAGCTGGCTTTCATGCCTAAGGCAGGACTAGAACTCACCGTCTCCTGGTGATTGGCCCCAAGTCACCCAGTCGGCTTTCATGCCTAAGGCAGGACTAGAACTCACTGTCTCCTGGTGATTGGCCCCAAGTCACCCAGCTGGCTTTCATGCCTAAAGCAGGACTAGAACTCACTGTCTCCTGGTGATTGGCCCCAAGTCACCCAGCTGGCTTTCATGCCTAAGGCAGGACTAGAACTCACCGTCTCCTGGCGATTGGCCCCAAGTCACCCATTCGGCTTTCATGCCTAAGGCAGGACTAGAACTCACTGTCTCCTGGTGATTGGCCCCAAGTCACCCAGTCGGCTTTCATGCCTAAAGCAGGACTAGAACTCACCGTCTCCTGGTGATTGGCCCCAAGTCACCCAGTCGGCTTTCATGCCTAAGGCAGGACTAGAACTCACTGTCTCCTGGTGATTGGCCCCAAGTCACCCAGCTGACTTTCCGGCCCAAATAATCCTCATTGGAACCACGTGCCCCATCCCCCAGTTGCCTGATTAAAGGATTTGAGAGCGGGTGACATCCATTCAGATGTGTGGCGTTTCTCCAGAGGTTTTCTCAAAGGCCTCCTTGTGAGCGCAGAGGCAAGGAACGAGGTTCTTCCAGGGTGTGACTAGACAAACTGGAAGCTGGGCTGCTGGAACTCAAAAAAAAAATAAAAAATAAAAGAAAATAACCCTTTCTAACATGTGATGATGAGTGGCAGGATAAGCAGTTGGGGAGAAATGGGTGCAGCCAGCTCGACAGGCCAAACACGACCAGCAAAACTTGCCAGATTTTGCTGAAGGTTCGGCTTCCGAGGGTGGCCGCTGGGGACGAGCAGTCGTCAGTGACTCATTTGTGGTCTACGATGTTGGCAGACGAGCAAAATGTGTCCTTGGTTTGAAACCTTGCCCTGACTTGGTTAAACCGCCACTTCCAACCACAGTTGGCATCAGGACGTCCCAATTGCTATCCGTCAGAATAGAGCCGGAAGGGACCTTGGAGGTCGTCTAGTCCAACCCCCTGCTCAAGCAGGAGACACTATACCAGGGATGGCGAACCTTTTCAACAACCCAGAGCCCAAACCGGAAGGTATGTGCGTGTGTTAGACCAGTGGTCTCCAACCTTGGCAACTTTAAGACCTGTGGACTTCAACTCCCAAAGTTCTTTGCTGGCTGAGGAACTCTGGGAGTTGAAGTCCACAGGTCTTAAAGTTGCCAAGGTTGGAGACCACTGTGCTGGACCACTGGGAAGACCAGCTGGCCAGCGAGCGCATGCCTGTTTTTTGGCTGTTTTCAGGCTGGCCCTGGAAACTGCCCCAAAAAGGAAGAAAAGCCCCCCCAAAACAGCCTGTTTGGGGGGCATTTTTAAAGCCATTTTCCAGAGCTCTGGTGCCCGCAGACCAGCTGCCTGGTGCACAAAAACAGCCTAAAAATGGTCCCAAAACAGGCAGAAAATGTTCCCCAAACAGGCAGAAAACGCCCCCCCTCCCAAAAAAACCAGCCTGTTTTGGAGGCCGTTTTCAGACCCTTTTCTGGGGCTCTGGCGCCTGTGAAGACCAGCTGGCCAGAAACCAGAAGAGCAGCTGGCAACAGTGCGCATGCCCACAGAGAGGGCTCTGTCTGCCACCTCTGGCACGCGTGCCATCGGTTCTCTATCACGGCACTATACCAGTGGTTCCCAAACTTGGCAACTTTAAGACTTGTGGACTTCAACTCCCAGAATTCTCCAGCCAGCAGAGCTGGGAGTTGAAGTCCAACTCTGGGAATTGAAGTCCACAAGTCTTAAAGTTGCCAAGTTTGGGAACCACTGCACTATACCATTCCGGACAAATGGCTCCCCAATCTCTTCTTGAAAGCCTCCAGTGATGAAGGACCCAAAACGTTTTTTTTTCAGTATATTTTTATTATTTTTACATTTAAAACAATGCAGTTATCGCGAAGTCGGAGTGACTATACATTCACATTATATACAGCTAGTCTCAACCATTGACAATTAGCCTACTTAATACATTATCAATCCTTCTGTCCATTCACAATATATACAGTTTGTTCCAGTCTTGTCACCTTGTCTTATACCAGTCATAAAATCTATTCCAGACTTCAAAACATTCTGGTTTCCCTTTATTTTTAAGTTCAAGAGTGAGCCTATCTGCTTCCGCACAGGCCAACACTTTTCTGATTATATCTAGTTCTGATGGTGTATTTTCTTTTTTCCAATATTGTGCATAAGTTATGCGCACCGCAGTTAGTACATGAATAATTAAATAAAGTGTATCTTTCTTATACCCCTCTGGTATTATACCTAGGAGAAAAATTTCGGGTTTGGTCTCCCACCATTTGTTCTAACCATGATTGAATCATGTTCCAATAATTTTTTGCCTCAAGTTTTCACCCAAAACTTCTGAAGGCGAGTTAATTGGTTAATTGTCCTCACAGTTAGGAAGTTTCTCCTTAATTCCAGGTTGCTTCTCTCCTTGATTAGTTTCCATCCGTTGTTTCTTGTCTTGCCTTTTGGTGCTTTGGAAAATAATTTGACCCCTTCTTCTTTGTGGCAGCCGCTCAAATATTGGAATACTGCTATCATGTCATCACTAATCCTTTTTTTCTCTAGACTGACCTTAATCAGTTCCTGCAAATATTCTTCAGGTTTTTTAGTGTCCAGGTCTTTAATCGGTTCCACCACAAAACTGCGGTAGACTAAAGCGCGCTCGACGAAAGCGCGTACCTGACGTCATCACAGCGCGACGAAAACATCACGCTGTGAGCGGTAAAGTTAAAATTAACGCGAAAACCTTACCCTAACCCCCCCAAACCTAACTCTAAACCTAACCCTTAACCTAACCCTAAACCTAACCCTTAACCTAATGCTAACCCTTAACCTAACCCTAACGCTTAACGTAACCCTAAACCTAACCCTTAACCTAACCCTTAACCTAACCGTGAATCGGCTTGCTTTAAAAGCGCTTTTTAAAGCGCCCTTTTTTCTCCGCGGTCGTATTTGTCGCGCTGCTGATGACGTCAGGTACGCGCTTTAATCGGGCGCGCTTTAGTGGACCACGGTTTTGTCGTGCCACGCTTTAATCATCCTAGTTGCTCTTCTTTGCACTTTTCCCCAAAGTCTCAACATCTTTTTTGTAATGTGGTGACCAATAACTGGATGCAGTTATTCCAGGTGTGGCCTTACTAAAGATTTATGAAGGGGTACTAAGACTTCACGTGATTTTGATTCTATGCCTCCGTTTATGCAACCGGGGATTGTGTAAGTGAGTTGTGCATGATTTTTACCACCTTTTCCCCCCCTGTGGTTGTTATGCGAATCAGTGCAGTTGTTAAGCAAATCATGCCATTGTTAAGCAAATCCAGCTTCCCCCCTGGACTTTGTTTGTGGGAAGCCGGTTGGGAAGGTCACAAATAGCGATCACGTGACCCTGGGATGTCACAACTGTTGTTAATACTGGTTGCCAAGCGTCTGAATTTTTATCATGCGACCATAGGGATGCTGCGATGGTCGTAAGTGTGAGGACTGCTTGTAAGTCTGGTTTTTCTTTCCGGTTTTTAACTGTAAATGATGACTTGTATGCACAAAAAAAGTTAATACGATCCTTGGTTGTATAAACAGAGGCACAGAATCAAAACCGCGTGAAGTCTTAGTACCACTTTATAAATCCTCAGTTAGTAGTTAGTGCCACTTTATAAATCCTCAGCCTGGAATCCTGCATCCAGTTTTGGTCACCACATTACATAAAAAGATGTTGAGACTTTGGAGAAAAAGTGCCAAGAAGAGCAACTAAAGATGATTAAAGGCTTGGAGACAAAAAACATGTGAAGAACATGTTCAGTAACTGGGTATGTCTAGTCTAGAGACATGATAGCAGTATTCCAGCATTTGAGGGGCTGCCATAAAGAGGAGGGGGGTCAACTTATTTTCCAAAGCACCAGAAGGCAAGACAAAGAAGCAATGGATGGAAATTAATCAAAGGGAAAAGCAACCTGGAATTAAGGAGAAACTTCCTAACAGTGAAGGTAATTAACCCGTGGAACGGCTTGCCTCCAGAAGTTTTTAGTCCTCCACAGCCTTCAGGGAAGCCTTCTGAAGGTCCCTGAAGGCTCCGGAGGACTAAAATCGGCCCTACGAGCAACCCGGTTTGCTCGTAGGGTCGTTCTTTGCCCTCCAGAGGCTTCATGGAAGCTCCTGAAGCCTCCGGAGGGCCTCGGGGGGGGGGCTGTTTTCGCCCTCCCCAGGCTCCTGTAAAGCCTCTGGAGCCTGGGGAGGGCGAAAAAAGCATGCAAAAAATGGGGAGTGCCTGTCATGTGCGCTGGGGCGGGTCGTGCATTGCATTATGAGTGTGGCACACCCGCGCACGACCCCCTTGCTCTCTCCCCCACTTATGGCACGTGAGCCAAAAAAGGTTCGCCATCGCTGGTATAGGGTCTCTTACTTGAGCAGGGGGTTAGACTAGAAGACCTCCAAGGTCCCTTCCAGCTCTATTTTGTTTGAGAGATTAGTCTGAGTTACAGGTTTTACTAGCAAGTCCACTGATCAGAGACACATTCAGACTTTGTTGTGTGCTATTTACACTGTGAATAACCCCTGTGTGTGCGCACACAAGTGTTTATATTAGTATGGTCAGGGTCTAAATCTGGGGGGGGGGGACAGCATCAAAAAAAGGAGCACGTGTTCCTTAACTTAGATTGGCACATTACAATAAACCATAATGGGATGATTCCTTTGATTCTGGCTCAGCCTGTTGCCTGGATCCAGCCCGTTTCCTTTTAAACTCTGATTCATGGCTTAGCATGGCCCTTTTCTATGTGGCCACTAGGGGGCCTTGACAGAACGTAAAGCTCAATCAGGGTAAGATAAATCAGTCAACTGAATTTATTCAGCACCCTTTGGTTGAAATGCTTATTGTGTTGTATGAATCTAGCAACAGCACGGAGCCACAGCTGCCTCTAAACACAACTTGGTTTCTCTGACCTCAGTCTTGGTTCTCCTGCCCACCCTTGCCCCATTTAAGCGGGGTTCAGAGCTGGAAGGAAGCACCTTAAATTTGTGTCCCTGCACTTTACAACTTTAAGACCTGTGGGCTTCACCTCCCAGAATCCCCCAGCAATTCTGGGAATTGGAAGTCCAGACCCCTTCAAAGTCACCAATATAAAGAAAACCTGTATAAAATGTTTTATAGATAGCACTTCGCAGCAGCAAGATTGACTAAAATGTATAAAAATAGATCTGCTAAATGTTGGAAATGCAATCAATGGGTTCATTTTATTATATGTGGGGGACAAGGTAAGAAAAAAGCTAAAAAAAAATGGATGACAATACATACTTGTTAGGAAAAAAATGATAAAGGAGCACATTGATTTGAAACCTGAAATGTTTTTGTTGGGCATCCTACCAGAAAAATAGGATTTGTATTTGCGCAGCAATGGAAACATCGTCAGATGAGACTGTCGCTAAGAAAATATTAGATTGTGCAGAAATGGATAGACTAACACTGATTATCAGAGATAAAGGAGAAACTTGAGTATTTCTTGACGTGGGTTTTACCAATGGTTAGATAATAGAAATAGAAGTTCCATTTGTAGCACTGATATTGTTACTTAGTTGGGTCATGAAACATCTGCAAGAAAACGGTTCACCGACAAATGCGCGCTCAACAAAAGCGCGCCGACAAAACCGCTAGGAAAAAAACGTGAGTTCAAAATCGCCCCAACGAATGAGCGCAGAAGCGCGCCGACAACAGCACGCCGACAGAAGCGCGCTCTAAACCTAACCCTAAGCCTTACCCTAACCTTTACCTTAACCGTAATCGCACTTCTGTCGGCGCTCTTTTGTCGACGCGCCTTTGTGGGCGCACTGTCGACATTGCGGTTTTGTCGCTGCGGTTTTGTCGGGCGCGCATTTGTCGAGTCACGCAAGAAAGCAGCCAAACGCAGAGAGTTCCAGGGCGCCCTCGGAGTCGTCTTTAGCAAGATTTATTGACGGAAGAGGGAAGGCATTAACAAAAAAACAACAACCTGTCATTACAATGCCTGGTGTTGCTATTCAGTTCTTGACACATCTTCTCTCTTCCTTCCTTCTCCCTCCCATAGGCTCGGCTCAGATTTCCCATTGATTATCCTTATTCGCCGCCTGCCTTCCGATTCCTGACCAAAATGTGGCATCCCAACATATATGAGGTATGTTCTTGTGCCAGGCCTGGACGTTAGCCTGACATCAGCCACGGTCTTCTCTTGCAAAGGGGATAAAGGACGCCGGTCCCTTTTGGTTCTCCTTATGCTCAAGCATCACAGCAGAATATTTGTCAGTATTCATTTCAGTCTTTCTTATTGGGTCTCTCCAGTGCCCAGAGGATCGATCCCAAAGGAATCCTAGGCTATATCAACAGAGGTTTACTATCAAGATCATGCTGTGTTAATACCACTTTATAATGCCTTGGTAAGGCCACTCTTAGAATACGGCATCCACATTGGGTCTCTGCGATATAAAAAAAGAAGTTGAGATGCTAGAAAGAGTGCAGAGAAGAGCAACAAAGATGATTAGGAGACTGGAGGCTAAAACATACGATGAACAGTTGCAGGAGCTGGGCATGCCTAGTCTAGTGAAGCGAAGGACCAGGAGAGACATGATAGCAGTCTTCCAATATTTGAGGGGCTGCCACAAAGAAGGGGGGGGGGGTCAATGTATTCTCCAAAGCAGCTGAAGGCAGGATAAAATGCAGTGGATGGAAACAAATCAAGGAGGGAAGGAACCTAGAAAAAAGAAGAAATTTCCTGACAAGGTGAACAATTAATCAGGGGAATGTCTTGACTTCAGAAGTTGTGGATGCTCCATCACTGGAGTTTGTTAAGAAAAACCATTTGTCCAGAATGGTATAGGGTTTCCTCCTTGGACGGGGGATTGGACTAAAATAACAGAATAACAGAATTGGAAGGGACCTTGGAGGTCTTCTAGTCTGTGAAGTACCTGTGGTTCGCTCATGAGGCCAATGTTGAGAAAAGACATGGACACGAGCTTTCTCGGGATGAAGCGACCCAGATTGGAGGCTGGGAGCCGCTTTTATTGAGATAGGACAAAGGCAGGAGGAGCAATCAGCATGTGATTTAAGACAGCCTGTCAAACTACAATTGCTAATCTACTGCTCAGGGAAGTTCTGTCTATATATGGTCAAATCCTGGTCAGGATGTTTTATCTTTTGGGACTTGTTTTTTCCTGTGTGGTTCAGCGTGGCTGCGCATGCCCTGTTATGCATTGGGCTATAGGTGACCGCCACACCTACACAAGGAGTTATATGACAACACTAGTCCAACCCCCTGCTTAAGCAGGAAACCCTACACCACTTCAGAGAAATGGATATCCAACATCTTAAAAACTTGGAGCATTCACAGCTTCTGGAGGCAACTTCTGTTACACTGATTAATTGTTCTCACTGTCAGGAAACTTCTCCTCAGTTCTAAGTTGCTTCTCTCCTTGATTAGTTTCCATCCGTTGCTTTTTCTCCCGCCTTCAGGTGCTTTGGAGAATAGCTTGACTCTCTCTTCTCCTGAGATATTGGAAGACTGCTATCATGTCAACCCTAGTCCTGTCTGCCGCTACTCCAAATCTGGGTCCTAGGTCTCCTTTTTGAGCTCGGTCAGAAGTCAAGAACTAACTGTATAGCCTGGTCTATCTCCTTAAGCCAGGGGTGAGGAGCTAATGCCCTTTTATGACGGTTGGACTTCAACTCCCAGAATTTCTCAGCCAGTCTTGCTGAGCCATGTTGGCTCAGGAATTCTGGGAGTTGAAGTCCACCAGTCATAAAGGGCCCATAGCTCCTCACTTCCTCCTTAAGCCATGATATGGTGCATTTCTTTGACCCGTGTAACGTTTTGGTGCACACATAGTTTATTTACCCTTGAGGTAAATCACCTGGATTTTGAGCTAACGCTGTGTGAACTCAGCCTGTGCCAGCCAGCGTACATAGGAGACACATGATTTATCCATTCCAGACGGGGGACGTTTGCATTTCAATTCTACATCCTCCAGTGGATGACCCACAGAGCGGAGAGTTACCGTCCGAAAGGTGGAACCCTACCCAGAATGTAAGGTGAGTTTTCGTTCCTTCCCTCTTAGCCACATTAAACATATTATTTTTAAAATAACAGATCCCTCCCTTTGCTATAGGGCAATGAATCAGAAACGGCGGGATATTAATAGCTGGAATGCAACAGCAGAAATGAAAGATCTAGACACGATTTTTTCATCCCTGATTTAAATTCCTTTTAGTTTAATACAGATACGTCTCGACTTACAAAGGGATTCGTTTAGTGCAGCGTTTCTCAACCTTGTCAACGTGAAGATGTCTGGACTTCAACTCCCAGAATTCCCCAGCCAGCGAATGCTGGCTGGGGAATTCTGGGAGTTGAAGTCCAGACATCTTCAAGTTGACAAGGTTGAGAAACACTGGTTTAGTGACTGTCCAAGTTACAACAGCATTGAAAAGAGAGGCTTATGACCGTTTTTCACCCTTACAACCGTTACGGCATCCCCCATAGTCACATGATCAAAATTCAGCCTGCTTGGCAATTGACTCACATTTTTTATGACGGTTGCTATGTCCCTGGGGTTAGTTGATCCCCTTTTTGTGACCTGACAAGCAAAATCAATGGGGAGGCCAGATTCACTGAACGAGCGTGTGATTCACTTTAACCACTGTGGCCGGGAAGGTCGTAAAATGGGGCAAGACCCACTTAACAAATGTCTCACTTAACAACGTAAATGTGGTGCTCCGTTGTGGTTGTAAGTTGAGGACTGCCTGAACTTTATGTCAAGAAGCATGCAAAGCAGAGGGACACAGCTTTGATGGGCTGAGCATCCAAAGTCTCTTAGGTTTATACATTGTGTAGGAGTCACAATCCAGAAATTAAGCAGGGCTGGAGAAAGATTTAGCTTCCATTTGCATACTCAAGTAGTCCCCGAGTTATAACCATAATGGTGCCTGCCCATTGCAGTCGTAAGTCATGATGTTTGTAAAGCCAGATCACCATCTGACTTGGATTCGTTTTTACAGTCCTTTTTTTTTTTTTGCTGTGGTGGTTAAAAAGAACACGGTCATTAAGCAAGGCCATTGTCCCAAAGATGCTTTTTTTTTCAGGACTTTCTTGTTTTTCTTTGAAGACGTTTCCCTTCTCATCCAAGAAGCTTCTTCAGCTCTGACTGGATGGTGAGGAATGGAAGGATTTATACTCCTTGCAGACAGCTGGTCATTTGCATTTTTTCTATAGAGTCCTTGAGGCCACTTGGAGGTTCGTCAGTGTCCTCAGGGCCACCTGAGTGGTGCAGATGGGTGTGGAGTTTTCTTGGAACAGCTGAAAGGACCGTGTTGTAGACTGGAGATAGAGGATGTGGTATCCCTCCTCCTCCGTTGAGAGAGGACTGATCAATTTTTTTTTCTCCCAGTACACTCCCTCCCTTCCTTCTCACCCTCCCTCCCATCCTCTCTCCCACCCTCTCTACCCCTCTTTCTTCTATCCCTCTACTCCTCCCTTCGGTGTATTTTTACTATCTATTAATATATTCAGCTTGTCCTATTTTTACAGTGAAATTAAAGAGCGACAGTATACAAGTGCAGTCGCGTTACTTTAAAATCTAACACATACTATATATCCCCCTCCCCCCTAACACCCCACCTCCCTTCCCCCCCCCCTGACTTCCCAGAGCCCGTACACAGTATAGGTTTTTAACAAATACAGTCTAAAATATATTAAGACAAAGGAAATTAAAAAAAGAAGTTAATAACATCTCTGCATTAAACTCAGCTTCTTCCTGTTGCACTAACTTTAAGCAGTTTAGATTATTCCTAATCTTAAGCATAGGCTATCTGTAATTTCTTAGTCCCGTATTTGTTTTGTATATAGTCAATCCATTTTTTCCAGTCTCGTTTATATCTCTCATTTGAATGGTCTTTAAGATACGCCGATATTTTAGCCATCTCGGCTAGGTTTGTAACTTTCAATGTCCATTCTTGAGTTGTAGGCAAGTCTTCCTTCTTCCAGTATTGTGCCACCAACAGTCTTGCTGCCGTTATTAAGTGCAGAACCAAATTAGTCTCTACCGCTGTAAATTCAGTACATAAGGACTGTTCAATTTTGACAGGTGGCCTCAATGACTTGCTAAAAGAATGCAAATGACCAGTGATCCGCAAATAACTCCTTTCATTCCCCATCATTCAGTCAGAGCTGAAGCTCTTGGATGAGAAGCAAAACGTCTTCAAAGAAAAAAGAAGAAGAAAGTCCAGTTTCCTTCTCATCTAAAAAGCTTCTTCAGCTCTGACTGGATGGTGGGGAAAATGGAAGGATTTATCCTCCTTGCAGACAGCTGGTCGTTTGCATCCTTTAGAGAGTCCTTGAGGCCACTTGGAGATTTCTCTTGTGTCCTCAATATCATCTGAATGGTGCAAATGGGTGTGGAGCCTTCTTGGAACGGCTGAAAGGACCGTGTTGCAGACTGGAGATAGATGATGTCGTATCCCTCCCCCTCTGTTGAGAGGGGGCTGTTCTATTTTGACGTAGATGGCCTTTTTGACCCCTCTTTCAATCCAATGGTCCTCTCTGTCCAAAAGGTGGACTTTACTGTAGTCTTCAAAAGAGCGGGCCTTTGTCTTTTAAATCTCCCAGTCTACAACTCGGTCCTTTCAACAGTTCCAAGAAGGCTCCTCACCTGTTTGCACCACTCCGATGACCCTGAGGACGCTCCAGGTGGCCTCAACGACTCTGTAAAAGGGTGCAAATGACCAGCTGTCTGCAAGAAATATAAATCCTTCCGTCCCCCACCATCCACTCAGAGCTGAAGAAGCTTCTTGGATGAGAAGTGAAACGTCTTTAAAGAAGACACAAATAAAACCTCCAAGTGGTCTCAAGGACCCTCTAAAAAGGATGCAAATGACCAGCTGTCTGCAAGGAGTATAAATCCTTCCATTCCCCACCACCCAGTCAGAGCTAAAGAAGCTTCTTGGAGGAGAAGTGAAACGTCTTCAAAGAAAAAACAAGAAAGTCCAGTTGCCTTTTTTTAAAAAAAGCACCTTTGTGGCAGCCACGACCCTAGTGGCTAAGAATCTCTATAGGCACAAGAAAAGTCCTTTTTTTTTTTTTTTTTTTCCTATGGGGGCGTTTTGGGCAAAAAGTAAACGATTGTTTTCAGCAAAAATATCGTAAATTACAGTCACGTGACCAGTGGTGGGATTCCAAATCTTTTCCTACCGGTTCTATGAGAGAGTGTTTCGTGCGCGCAGCACTCAAAGGCCGCCTGTCGGGCCTGCCTCCTTCAATATCTAAGAAAGAGAAACCTCAACTCCGTTTGAACAGAGATAAGATTCTTTTGCTAGATATGAATTGAAAGCAGCGAAAGAAAAGCAAGATCTGAGCCAAAAAGGCGCAAACATGCACATATCAAACGTTTCCCAGCACCCTCCCTCCAATTACCCCAACCCAATGTCCAATCTGCAACTCCTTAAGGTTTCGTGCGGGGTCCATCTTCCAAATGCCTCATTCAGTTGGTGCGCAAAGACGGTTGACCTTGACCAAGACCAAACACAAGCCATCAGCATGCACAGAAGATGGTGAGAACAAAACTCCCTTCTTGATAACTCCTCCAGCACCAGTAATTCCCCCTCCCAAATACCTCAAACCCCCACCCTCCCCGTTTCTATGGCAGCCGATAGCAAGCAAAGTAGAGGCTGACACCACCCTCGTTGTCAGCGCTGGTCAGTGGTGGGTTCCGGATCCCGGTGCAACTGGTACGGTGCAACGGGGCCGGGCGTCCACCACATGAACGTGCGCACATATGCGCAGCACTCACATGAGTACTTACCGCCTGCGATGCAGCTGCTCAGCGGAGCGTCACGCATGCGCCGTACGCTGTGTATGCGGAAGCCCTGAAAACCTCAAATATCGGTAAGGAGGGCGGGCAGGTGGGTCCTCCAGAGCACCGTATCAGAACGGTACCTGGTACTTCTGGCAGGAACCGGTATGCCCGTACCAGGGTGTACCGGTCGTAACTCACCACTGGCGCTGGTAAGCTGCGCTGTTTTTTAGCTCTCTGCTCACGCACGGCAATCCACTCTGCCATGCGAATCAGCTGAGCTAAAAAAAACAGGAATATAGGACAGGGGACGATCAGGGCGGGGCCAACCAGAGGTATTTGCCGGTTCTTCGGATTACTAGCACAATTTTTCCAGATGCTCATAATATACTGTTTTTTTTCCATGTATGACGATACTTTGTCTTTAAAATATTTACCGTATTATTCGGAGTATAAGACGCACCAAGATTTTGAAGAGGTAAATTAAAAACAAAGGTTTTTGCACTCTGCAGGCCTCCCAAACCCTCTGTACACCTCGTTTTTTGTGAAAACGGGGCTGGCAGAGAGTTTGAGAGGTCTGCAAAGTGCTCCTGGGGGCTGGGAGGGGCAAAAACGAGCAAAAACTGGGTCCATTTTTGCCCCCAAAAAAGGCTATGCATAGCCTTTAGGAGGTTTGCGGAGTGCTCCTGGGAACGGGGAGAGAGGGGACAAAAAACGAAGAAAAAGCAGTCCATTTTCCACTCATTTTTGCCCTCCCCAGGCCCCAGGAGAACTCCGAAAGCTTCATAGAGGCTATGCACAGCCATTTTGGTGAAGGGGGTAGGGTTTTGGTAGGCCAAAAATGCTGTATTCAGTGTATAAGACGCATCCAGATTTTCACCCTTTTGGGGGGGGGGGAAGGTGCATCTTAAGCTCTGAAAAATACGGTACCTAAAAATGGAACGGCATTTTATACGTAGGGGGAGCCTTATCTCTGCAAACTAGCCTCACAAGTGAAACGTCCAATTGCTTAAAATATTGATTTCTGAATTTTGGGTACGAAAAGTGGGGGGGGGGGGAAACCTATACACGGTATCTTAATACTGTAAGCCTTACCCCCCCCCAAAATAAGCCCAGTTAAGATAATCAGCCCAGTGGATGCATTATGTACGGTACGTCCCCAAAAACAAGACCTAACCGGCAAATAAGGCCTAATGTGTCTTTTGGAGCAAAAAATTAATATAAGACCCGGTCTTATTTTCGGGAAAACCCAGGTATCTCTACTTAAATTAAGCTGCATTATTTTAATACGCTATTTTTTTCCCCCAAATGTTTTCCCACATCAGAACAATTCTTCTTAGTGTCATCTCACTCCTGAATGAACCAAACACTTTCTCTCCTGCAAACGTCGACGCTTCGGTGATGTACAGAAAGTGGAAAGAGAGCAAAGGGAAGGATCAAGAATACACGGACATCATCAGGTTGGTAGATCACCCAGCTTTGGAGATGAGCTTTGGTCATTCTGCACGTCTCCCAGGCCTGCATTTACTACAGTTAGTCCTCGACTTACGACCCTAATGGATTTGCCCATTACGGCCATAAGTTGTGACCGAACTGTTTTTTTTATTATTATTATTACTTTTTTTTTGCAGTGGTTGTTAAACAAATTGCCATGGTCATTAAGTGAATCGTTAAACGAACCCATTGTTTGCCATTGGGACATTTTTTACTGCAAACTTTGGTTTTTTTCCGGGTTGAAGAAAGTGACCTTACAGTTGCCCGGAAGGGATGCCCAATTGGGGGCACCTTTCCTGTTCCCAGCAGGGCCTGGAGCTCACTCCCTCCCACAGCAGCACTCAGGTCCAATGTCCCCCTCTAAGCTGCGCGGCCGCGCATGTAACAAGAAAACTCCGTGCAGCAGTTTTTTAATGTCTTAAAATATGACTGAAAATATCCCCCCTCCCTTCCTCCTCTCTCTGCACCGAACTCTTCTCCAGCGGGTGAAGTCAAGGAAGGCTCTGCCCGGAGACCGATGACGCTGCAGAAGGGAGAATTCCCATTGGTCCTCTGTGGCTTCGTCAGTTCCTGGGAAAACGTGATTCGCTGGTTGTAGCCTGCATTTCTCTGCACATCCGGCGTATCTCAGGCATTGCGTCGTCTGAAGGCCGGTTGTGGCCTCGGCAGCCTTTCTGTGATCCCTTCGCTTTGCGGAGAGAGGGAAGCAGCGTGGAGTTGGACTGCCTGAGCCTATCTGCCTTTCCTTTTCCTTTTCTTTTTCCTTTCCTTTGTCTTTTCCTTTCCATTCCATATTTCTTCTTCCCTTCTTTTTTCTTTTCCCTTCCCTTCCACTCCCTTCTTCATCCTTTCCTTTCTTCTTTCCCATTTTCTTTCCTTTTTCCTTTCTTCTTTCCCATTTCCTTTCCTTTTTCCTTTCCTTTCTCTTTTCCTTTCCTTTTTCCTTTCCTTTCTCTTTTCCTTTCCTTTTTCCTTTCCTTTTTCCTTTCCTTTCTCTTTTCCTTTTTCCTTTCCTTCTTTTCCATTTCCTTTCCTTTTTCCTTTCCTTTCTCTTTTCCTTTCCTTTTCTTCTATCCCATTTCCTTTCCTTCTTTCCCATTTCCTTTCCCTCCCCTTCCCTTCCTTCCTTCCTGGGGGGTCTGAGGGAGAGAGAGGGGACCCTTTTCCTCCTTTCCCCCCTCCCCAACATCTGCTCTGATGGCAATTATGGCTAAAAAAAATATCAGGTGCTCAGGCATGAAAATGTGCCGCTCAAACACTATACTTTTCCGCACACCCTGAAAAAAAATTAGAGGGAACATTGCTCAGGTCTCGAACACAGGCTTGGGGGCCTTCAGCCAAGCGTCCTAACCACGAGAGCCAGCGTGCTCCTTGCGCCTGACATGAATCTCTAGAGACAGCAATAGCCATCGCACTTAGAACTTATATACTGCTTTACAGTGCTTTTACAGCGCTCTCTAAGCGGTTTACAGAGTCAGCCTATTGCCCCCAACAATCTGTGTCCTCATTTTACTGGCCTTGGAAGGATGGAAAGCTGAGTCAACCTTGAGCCGGTCAGGATCGAACTGCTTGCAGTGGGCAGTGTCACCCTGAAATACTGCATTCTCGCCACTGTACCATCACGGTCCTTCCTTCCTTCCTTCCTTCCTTCCTTCCTCCCTTCCTTCCTTCCTTCCTTCCCACTTAACACTTAGACTTACAGTGTTTTACAGCCTTCTCTAAGCGATTTACAGAGTCAGCCTCTTGCCCCCAACAATCTGGGTCCTCATTTTACTGACCTTGGAAGGATGGAAGGCTGAGTCAACCTTAAGGTGGTCCGGATCGAACTCCTGCCAGTGGGCAGAGTCAGCATGCAATACAGGCTGTCCTTGACTTACGACTGCAGTTGAGCCCAGAATTTATGTTGTTAAGTTGAGTTTTGGCCCATTTTACGATTTTTCTTGCCACATTTGTTAACCGAATCCCTGCAGCTGTTAAAACAGTAACCTGGTTGTTAAGTGAATCTGACAATCCCCCTTGACTTTGCTCGTCAGAAGGCCTCAAAAGGGGATCACGTGACCCTGGGGATTCTATAACCGTCATTAATACGAGCCAGTTGTCAAGCATTTGAATTTTGATCATGTGATCACGGGAGATGCTGTAATGGTTATAAGTGTGAGAAACGGTCCTGAAATCACTTTTTTTTCAGTGCCATGGTCACATCAGTCACTAATTGTTCTGACCGAGGCTTCCCCAAAAAGCACGAGGCAGAGTCCTGGTCCCGACAAAACCCCTTTTATTAAATGAATGTGAATTCCTCTCATTCGCATTCAGCCAAGGCCTGGCAAACAGTCTTTCAAAGGTGAATGTATGACCACAGACCTTATCTAGCTTAGAAAGCTGCCGTGTAAATATTTTCCCAAATGAAGTACTGTGCAAGGAAAGACTGGGCACAGAGTCTCTGAGATTCACGGACAGATCTTCACACTCCTGAAACAAACAAACTAAATGAATTGTTTCCTGCAAAAGCCCCCTCCCCTTTCACTCCTCTTTTATTTCCTATGGGAGGGGCCATTCACCATCCATCCACCTGTGGCTTTACTCCCAAGTTGACCCTGATTTCTTAGCTGTTCTTTTCTTCTGGCAGCTCTGCGCATGCGCACACCGGGAACAGGCTCCAGCTGTTCCTCTGCCTCACTGCTGTCTAGTTCCAAAGGCACCTGGTCACTGCCAGATGGCCTCGGCCCCGTCTCTGCCTCCGACGCAGAGCCCTCGTCCGAGCCTTCCCCAGCCTCCAGAACTGTCCCATATTCCTCCCCACCCTCCTCACTGTCTGACTCTGCTGCCAGCTCCGCCGGCTGCTGGCGGGCCAAAACACTAATCCCAACTGTCCTGCATTCTAACCACGGCGCCACCGGGATTCTATAAATGAACTTCTCCCTTTCCAGGAAACAAGTCCTGGGAACCAAGGTGGAGGCCGAAAGGGACGGCGTCAAAGTCCCCACCACGTTAGCGGAATATTGCGTCAAGACCAAGACGCCCGCCCCGGACGAAGGCTCCGACCTCTTCTACGACGACTATTACGAAGACGACGAGATGGACGACGAGGTGGAAAGCTGCTACGGGGATGAGGACGACTCCGGCAACGAGGAGTCTTGACGAGGGATTCCCTGCCCCCCGCCCCCCTTCTTCTTCTTCTTCCGCCGCCCCCCCTTCCTTCTCCCCCTCTCCCCCTCCCTCCACCGCTGCCTCCTGCTGCTGCACCTGATAGTAGCAATAAATTACCTGACTCATACTTGAACCCTAGGATGCAAACGGCTGAGACCTGGAAACCCCATTCAGCCCCGAGACGAAAGGACCCAAAAACTCTACCTCAAAAGGAAGACTCAGCTTCTGCTTGACTGGGGAGGGGGTGGGAGATCTCCCAGGGGGCTTCAAGTGCTGTGTGTTTTTTGGGGCTTCTGATATTATTATTATTTTTTAAATATCCTTTTATTCGGGGAGGATTTGGGTGGATGGAAGCGACTCCTGATTCATCCTGAGCTGTTTCTCGGGACCGTCTGGCGGGGAGGAGTTCGGGACCGAGTGCGAGGTTTGGAACAGCTTTCGTGATGTGGGTGGGGTTTTTTTTTCCCTTTAAACAAAAAAAAATGCAGGATTTGGGGAGAATTTCTAGGGAGGATTTCCTAGCTGTACCAGCCAGGTTGGGGTGACCTATTAGGCCAGCCTGTATGGCAGAAGCAGGTATCGTGAAGTGGATATTTCCTCTTGGCTCACCCTTGGAGACAAGGCCAGAGAGTCTCCGGAAGTTTCTTCCACAGGAGAAAGATGGTTTCCTTCCTGGAGCCAATTTTGGAGCCCGATCTCTCCAAACCACAGTTTGTCTCGGTTCCAGCGTTCCGCCAAAACCCACCATTTGACCAAGATGGTTTCCATGATGGTTTATCTGGTTGCTTTACCTCTTTAATTGGCTTGACTTTCTTTCAGGGAGAGCCCCCAATTCCCCAGCGAGCAAAGGAACAACAGCGGATGGTGAGGGGGGGGTGTTCCCTGGACTCACAGGGAGTAAAGGAGGAATTGGGCTGTCTATTGTGCATTGTCACTTTGGTGTAGAGCTAAAACACAGCCAAAAACAATACAGTTCCTCAGTTCCTAGAGAGCTCATTGCTGGATGTGGGGCAGGCACTGGAGTGGGGCAGAAGGTAGTGGAGTGGAGCCCGCTTTCTATGCCCGCTTCACCGTCGCGTCCCTTTCTGAAGCTTATCTCCCTCCCCTTTTTCCAGAGATCCTGAACAAAAGTTGGGTGTCTCCATAGGAGGCCACAGCTCTTACCGAGAAGGCTCATATCTGCAGCCAAGACGGGGGTCCTTCAGCCGGGACAAATTATGGAGGGAAGCATGGACGAGAAAGGCCCTTGGTCTTCCCCTTCTCGCCTTCTCCTCCAGGGCCTCCCTCTCCTGATTTTCATTATAGAGAGAAAACAAAGAAACGTTGCTGATGGAAGCAAGAGACTCTGTCCAACCTGGAGGTCTCCCCTTGAAACCAGAGAGGGGAGGTAAAGAGGGGATTATTAACAAGACCAGCAGCCAATCCTTGAATTCCCTCAGAAGCCTCAAAATCCAGATGTTCCACGCCTGCCCAGAAAAATCTGAAGGATCCCCAGCTCTAAAAGGCTCATCTAACACGGGGGAATCTCCAAACTTGGCAACTTTTAAGACTTGTGGATTCCAACTTCCAGAATTCCCCAGCCAGCCTGGGAGTTGAAGTCCACAAGTCTTAAAAAGTTACTAGGTTTGGAGACCCCTTGCTCTAAATCAGGGCTGTCCAAACTTGGGAACTTTAAGACTTGTGGACTTCAACTCCCAGAATTCCCCGGCTGGGGAATTCTGGGAGTTGAAGTCCACAAGTCTTAAAGTTCCCAAGTTTGGACAGCCCTGCTCTAAATGGACCCACTGATGGCAAAGGTGTTTAATGTAGGCCAGTGTGTGGCCATAGCCATAATCTCAAAGCTCACCTTAGTATCTACCAGGACTTCCATCCTCTGGGCCAGAGAACTTGCTCAGCTCACCCCTCCAGAAGTTAGGAAATTCGGACGGGGTGAACAAGCTAGCTGAGATCCCCTCATAGCTGCTTGTCTGAATGCTTCAAGTCTCAGTCGGAGGCCTGGTAAATAGCATAACCACTAACAAGCCACGATAGTTGAAGACCTGAAGAACGTTCTCCTTTGGCCTGCTTGAGGAAAAACAAGCCGTCTCAGAGCCTTCGGGGAAGGTGTAAAATAGTAAGCAGCATATGAAAGCAAGGGTAGCAGGACAAGCTATGATTGAAATCTCTTTGAATATTAATAGCTCGGGTTGGTAATTATTGTTGGTTTGATCTTGGTGATTTGGTTGCAAACGTTTTGTCCCCATTCGAGGTGACATATTCAGTGTGCGTTGAAGTTGTCTCCTCGAACGGGGACGAAACTTTTGCAACCAAATCACCAAGCTCGTAGCTCAAACCAACAACAGAACAAACCATGATTCCCATTCCTTTCCGTTGCTACCTCAAATCAGAAACAACTCCGGGGAAGACCAAATACCCCAAAAGAAGCCGCATCAAATCCCTCCCGATTGGAAATCTTTTCTCAATCGGCGGGGGTGGGGGTGGGAGGTGTCCTCATAGGAGAAAGTGGGAGTAATGATTGCCTCAGCCTCTCTGTGGGTAAGAGGACCGGCCCACAAACCCGTAGTACCTAAAGACAACCTTAAACTCGTTTTCCACCATGCAATTCTTCTGCTTTCACCTCTTTCAGATGACACAAAGTGACCAACTGCTGGCTTATGGGAACCTTCTCCACACATTCTAATCCGGCCATTCCTTGCTTGGGGTTCAAGTGCCAAAATGGCTGTTGCCCAATCAAGGCCCTCCCATGTTAGAGTCTTATAATCACAAATGTGTTTGGGACTGTTGTGCTCAGACTGCGAAGGGATGTGCCATGATTTGGTCATTTTAAAGCACATTTGGCCTATTGCAACTGGAAGGTATTTCCCCCCCCCCTTTTGCAAACAGAGACTGACTCAATGCAATGTCAGATGGATGATCTCAAGATGCACCTGAGCAGGAATTTGGCGTCTGGGATGGCCTCCTAAATTCCTAATGGCAGCCACCACTGAACCCCACGGCCTTCCCCATCATGTTCTCCAGGAGGAACTGAGCCCAGTGTACCAGATTCGTCCGTTCCGAAATAGCCCATGGAAGATGGAAAGGTGGTGTAGGAACGCAACCACCCACCACAGCTGTCCTCAGCACTAAGGTACCCCCACCCCCGGGAAGATCTGTAGGGCTCCCACGATGTTCTCCCATGTCTTCTAAAAGTAACGGCTGCACTTTGCTTTTGAAAGTTTCTCTCAACAGGAGTTTAGCACAGAGAAGAGCATCCAGAAGAGGTAAGATGCCTTATAGGATGGCGTTTCCCCAACCATGGGAACTTTTAAGATGGGTGGACTTCAACTCCCAGGATTCCCCCAGCCAGCACGGGAATTCTGGGAGTTGAAGTCCACCCATCTTTTAAAAAGTTCCCATGGTTGGGGAAAGGCTGCCCTAGGACAGAAGTCTCCAACCTTGGTAAACTTTGAGATTTGTGGACTTCAACAATGGCTGGCTGGGGAATTCTGGGAGCTGAAGTCCACAAGTCTCAAAAGTTGCTAAATGTGGAGATCCCGACCCTAGGAGATAAGATCCCGCCCCAAAGAGATCTCTGCACAGGTTATGTTGCTCACTTCCGTGACTCCAATGCAGGACAATGTCACACCTGACTTAGCCAGGAAGGTGGTTCTACGTATAGTGGAAAATAAATCCGCCAGCACCAGCAAGGTGTATAGAATCTGTTCCCTCTCTCTCTCCTGCATTCCTGCCTTTGGAAATTTTATTCCTTTGCGCTCGCTTTCTTTTTTGCCGATTCCCTCCCCAAGGATGTGACATCCATCTTTTAGAACGGGAGGTGATTGCCCACTTCAAAATGGCTGCCTTTTTCTGCTGTAGAAAAAAAGGACTTTGCTAGATCCAAGTTTTCCTTTTCACAAGTGTGTCCGTGTGGGAGGGAAGGGGTTTTTTTTATTTTAATTTATTTTTACCTGGGTCCCATGTGTCTCCCTGAGCACTGAATGGATATCCACTCTGCTTGCCTTTGATGTCGCTTTCCTGATTTTTTGTGAGATTATGCCCCTTTCTCCAGGGTGGAATTTGCACCTGGGCAGGGCGGGGGACTGTTAGGAAGCAGGGGGGGGGGAGATCTAATGGGTAAAAATCGACTGTTTTGTAGAATTGGGGGTGGGGGGGAATGGGTTGGCAGGGGATGGGATATATATATTTTGCTTTTTTCTGTTTTTTGTTTTGTTTTTCTGGATTTGAAGCTATTTAATAAAAGGATTTTGAAAGGAAGTGGGAGTTGGTCTTTTTGTTTACCTGTTCCGCAGCATCGCAACCTCTGGAGGCCGGGAGGGAAAATTGGTCTAAAATGATAGTGGAGAATCCATTGTGAGCGAGGGGGTTTTTGCCAACTCAAAACTGAAAGAGTGGATGTTAGTCCCTAGTCCAGTGATGGCAAACCTTTTCCGCAGCAAGTGCCAAAAAAGTCATGTGGAAACATCACGAGTGATCAGGGCCGGGCTCCAGAAAAGCTGGGCTTCCGGAGTACATGTGTGCCTGACAATCAACCAACTGGCATCCATGCGCAGGCCGGTTTTCAGCACTGCCGCCTGCGCAAAGGGATCACACTTCGAAAAAGCTGAACTTCCGGGTTCTGGCGCCCATGCACACCCAACAATCATCTGGCCGCCAAGTACGCGCACACTGGTTTTCAGCACCGCCGCGCATGCCAAGGATAGCTGATCATCGAGTGTGCATGCATGCCAGAAACCCAGAAGACAAAGAGGCAAGGGTGTGCGAGCCGGGCAACACGGCTTCGCATGCCACTTTGGGCACAGATGCCATAGGTTTCCCCATCATGGCCCTAGCCTCTCAAAAGCCTACAATCTTGGAAGGCTGCCAAGTCTCCCCACTGGGTTCCACCACAAAACCGCGTTCGACTAAAGGGCGCTCGACGAAACCGCGTAGCTGACGTCATCACAGCGCGACAACAGCGCGGAGAAAAAAGCACGCTGTAAACGCTAAACCTAAAATTAACTCCTAAACCTAACCCCCCTAAACCTAATCCTAATCCTAAACCTAAACCTAAACCTAACCCTTAACCTAACGCTAAACCTAATCCTAACCCTTAACCTAACCCTAAACCTAACCCTAACCCTTAATCTAACCCTAAACCTAACCCTAACCCTTACCTTAACTTGAATGGCTTGCTTTCAAAGCGCTATTTAAAGCGCCCTTCTTTCTCCGCGCTCGCTGTTGTCGCCCTGTTGATGACGTCAGCGACGCGGTTTAATCGGGCGCGCTTTAGTCGAGCGCGGTTTTGTCGTGCCACGTCCCCACTGGGCTTGGGCGCATGAAAGGTTTTGCAAACATTTGACATTCCTCAACCCCGTGAAATTAACTACAGGTGGTTCTCAACTTGCGGACCACACGTGAACCCAAAATGTCTCTTGCCGAGACATTTGTTGAAGTGTGTTTTGCTCCATTTTACCATCTTTCTTCCCACAGTTGTTAAGCGAATCGCTGCACCTGTTAAATTAGTAAACTTGGTTATTAAGTGAACCTGGTTTTTCCATTGAATTTGCTTGTCCAAAGGGCCCGGGACACTGCGATGATTATAAATATGAGTGAGTTGCCAAATTGTGATCACGTGGCCATAGGGATGCTGCGGTCGTAAGTGTAAAACCCAGTAATAGGTTCCTTTTTTTAAATGATGATGTAACTTCGAACGGCCACTAAAAGAATTGTTGTAAGTCGAGGACTACCTGTACTTTTGGAGGGCATTTGTGTTGTAGGAAGCTCAGGGTTTTCTTCAATACCAATGGAGACTCTAAAGCAGTGTTTCTCAACCTTGGCAACTTTAAGTCCATTGGACTTCAACTCCCAGAATCCCCCAGCCAGTACAACTGGCTGGGGAATTCTGGAGTTGAAGTCCACAGGACTTAAAGTCACCAAGGTTGAGAAACACTGCTCTAAAGTCCTGAGTGTAATGAAGCTTCCTTTATGCAAAAGTGAAAAGGAATATCTAAAAAAATCAAGATTGGCGAGATTCACCGAGATGGAAAAAAGCTGGAAATATTATCCTGTTCAGTCAACCAATCGATGCGGAACTGTCACCGCAGGACTACACATTTATTTATGCCTCACAATTATTTTTACAAATACGTAACTCAAGCTGGCGAACACACCTTCCTCCTCCTATTTTCCCCACCACAACAAGGTGAGTTGGTCTGAGACTGGCCCAAATTTACCAGCTGGCTTTCATTCCTAAAGTGAGACTAGAACTCTCTGCCTCTTGGTGATTGATCCAAAGTCACCCAGCTGGCGTTCACACCTAAACCATCTCCTGGTTTTCTAGCCTAGTGCCCTAACCACTGGATCAAACTGGCTTCTAATGAATATATTTGAAAGGTGTCTATCCAGGATATTGGTGGCAGCTAGAATCTGAACACATTTTCCACTTCTCTGAACATTTTGCTACGGTGTGCAGAAATGTTCTGACCTAGGCTTCCCCAAAAAGCACGAGGCAGAGTCCTGGTCCCGGCAAAACCCCTTTTATTAAACGAAAGTGAATTCCTCTCATTCACATTCAGCAAGGCCTGGTAAACAGTCTTTCAAAGGTGAATTTATTATCACAGACCTTATCTAGCTTGGAAAACTGCCATGTAAATATTTTCCAAATGAGGTGCTGTGCAAGGAAAGACTGGACATAAGAGTCTCTGAGATTCAGGGACAGATCTTCACACTCCTGAAACGAATCTAATGAACGAACCAGTGGTGGGTTTCTGCCGGTTCGCACGGGCTCGGGAGAACCGGATGGTGAAATTTACCGATCTGGTGAGAGGAGGTTCGACCGGTGGACCCGGAAGTAACTTCCAGAACACCTGCCCCAGCCCTGTCGCTCACTCGCTCACCCCAGCCCGTCCACACTATCCTAACCCAATTCAATGTCAAGTCCCATACCTGGGACTGGACGTGGTAAACGGAGAAGCATGGAGAGGTCCAGCGGCACAATCCAGCAGACAGCAGCGGCAAGCTCAGGAGTTTTCTCTTGGATTCCTCTTTGTCCTGTCTCCTCCGATCTCCCGAAGTTCTTTCCCCAGCGTGTGATAGCTTTCTACTGGATTCCCCTCTGTCCTGCCTTTTTTGATCTTCCTAATTTCGGCCCTTAATCCTCCAGTTGTCTATTTTTGGAAGGTTTTCCCCTCTCTTCCCCCTGCCCTTCATAGGAGTCCCCCAAAAAATTGCCACATGTCTTGGTGTGTGTGTGTGTGTCATGTGACTGAGTGTGCATGAATGATGTCAAGTTGTTCATACCCGCCTGGTCACATGACTGCCAAGCCACACCCACAAAATAGGCCACACCCACAGGATAGGTTCTAAAAAAAATTGAAACCCACCACTGGAACGAACGAAGAAATTGTTTCCTGCAAAAGCCCCCTCCCTTTTCACTCCTCTTTTATTTCCTATGGGAAGGGGCATTCACCTTCCACCTGTGACTTTACTCCCAAGTTGACCTTGATTTCTGAGCTGTTCTTTTCTTCTGGCAGCTCTGCACATGCGCACACTGGGAACAGGCTCCAGCTGTTCCTCTGCCTCACTGTTGTCCAGCTCCGAAGGCAGCTGAGAACTGCCAGACGGCCTTGGCCCCATCTCTGCCTCCGATGCAGAGCCCTCATCCGAGCCTTCCCCAACCTCCAAGACTGGCCTATGCTCCTCCCCAACCTCCTCACTGTCCGACTCTGCTGCCAGCTCTGTTGGCTGCTGGCAGGCCACAACAATTTAAAAAAAGAAATGATTTGCCAATCTGGTCATGTGCTGATCTGGGGTATTGCAGCCTCTGAATGATCAGGTTTTTTTGAGGTTTACCGATCCATAGAGGAGGAGGGGGAAGCTTGGCAAAGAAGAAATAAAAGCAATAAATTCAGATAAAATGGAAAGTCAGCTGGAGCCCTTTGAATGCTTAGCACAAACACAAGTCCTTTAAAGACTTGTGGACTTCAAATCCACAAATCTTAAAAGTTTTCAAGGATGGACACTCCTAACTTAGCATCTGCAACTCTTCACCCGATTCCCGATGTGACTGGAAGTGATCAGTTCAGATTTCTGTTAAGAGAGATTTCTTCTGTTGATACAACAGAAGAAATGGATACCTGTGCTTCGCAACAAAACTGTGTGATTGGGCTATGCAGGAGAAATTCAGTTCACAATCCGTTGGCTCAGTGGTAGTTGGTGATTGAAACACATAAGGGAATATCGCTCCCAATGCCTTGAGTCCAGAAGCAGTTCCATAGGTGGAAGGCGTAGACATTTTGGTGAAGTACCGACATTTTAGTACTGTAAGGAGCCCCAAGCCACTCCTGAGTGAAGGAGTTGAAGGTCTGCCAGTTTGAACTGAGGTAATGGAATGTGAGGCAACTGACAGTTGGAACAGAGTTCTTTTCAGGTGGGGAGGGGAAGTAGAACTCCTTAGCAACAGAGCGTGTTAATTACTGAATAAGAAATACTAATGATCTGTTGGTCATTTCGAAAAATCCTT
Organism: Thamnophis sirtalis; assembly: GCF_051295495.1. Lineage (NCBI taxonomy): Eukaryota > Metazoa > Chordata > Lepidosauria > Squamata > Natricidae > Thamnophis > Thamnophis sirtalis. The sequence continues at coordinate 171,704,885 of NW_028261381.1, read as the reverse complement.
TCTTAGTGAGCACCTAGAAACCAAGAGGAATATACATGCCAAATTTCAAATGTATAGGTTTTACAGTTCTGGAGATTTCATGATGAGTGAGTGGTATTTGCCTTTTATATATATAGATTAGAACTATTCATAATTTTAGGTAACAGGCAAAAAAGGCCCTTTTGTGGACACTGAGGATAACAGTGTTCTGTATTGGAGTTTCTCTCTTCCTCCATTTAATAGGCTTATAAACCTTAAAGAAAGTGCAGTTAAGTTGGGAATACAGGATTTGGAACATGGACAAGAGGTGTTTGAAGGTTTTTGAAGAATTTCCCCCTTTTGAAGAATTATGATACTAAGGCTTATGATATCCAGGTATCCTGCCGCCAACAGCTATGATTTTATGTGGCATGAAAAGCACATGTTTTCAGAGAGTGAGGTCTCTGAGAGACTGAGCTACTTCAGCCTCGGCAAGGATATGTGCATTTTGCAATGCCTGCAGCACAAAATAAGAGAGTTGGAAGGGATTTTGGAGGTCTTCTAGACCAACCCCTGCTCAAGCAGGAGACTATAAGGCTTTCAAACAAAGAACTTCTGTGTTTAGGAGCAATCTACCCCTACCCACCTGCTCTTACAGAGACTGCTTCCAGAGACTGACTAGTTTATGAAGGAATCCAAATCTTGTTTGCAAGAAAAGCACGCAAGAGCTTTTATCCCTTTTGCCTCTGCTGAAGTTAAAGAGATTAAGCCAACACATAGATTACCGTATTTTCACGCATATATCCCGCCCACGCAAATAACCCGCAGGTTTTCAAGATTTATGTAAAAAAGTTTTTATACACCCCGCCTTCTTATATAACCCGCAATCACAGCACGTCCCTTCCCGATCTCAGCACTTTCCCTCCCCAGCGCCCAGGCTTTCTCCTCCGTTCCCGCCTCCCGTCCCTTCCCCGATCTCAGCACTTTCCCTTCTCCTCCGTTCCTGCCTGTTCCTGCCTCCCGTCCCTTCCACCATCTCAGCAGTTTCCCTCCCCAGCTCGCTCAGGCTTTCTCCTCCGTTCCCGCCTCCCGTCCCTTCCCCGACCTCAGCACTTTCCCTTCTCCTCCGTTCCTCCAACCCCTCCCCAGCTCGCCCAGGCTTTCTCCTCCGTTCCCGCCTCGGGAGGAACGGAGGAGAAGGGAAAGTGCTGAGATCTGTTAACAGATTAGTTAATCTGTTAATCGCTGTCGTGTAAAATATTTTCCGTATACCCCGCCCACTTTTATACCCCGCGGGGGGGGGCATGCAGGGTAGGTAAAAACGCACATTATCCGCGGGTTATATGCGTGAAAATACGGTATATATTTCTGCACAAAATTAAGCCCTGTTTGTACAGCGGATCCACGACTCAGGGCCACAATTGAGCCCCAAATTTGCGTTGCTAAGTGAAACATTTGTTAAGCGACTTTTGCCCCATTTTACGACTTTTCATGCCACAGTTGTTAAGTGAATCACTGCAGTTAGGTTAGTCACACAGTTGTTAAATGAAACTGGCTTCCCCATGGACTTTGCTTGTAAGAAGGTCTCAAAAGGTGATCACATGACCCCGGGACACTGCAATGGTCATAAGTACGAGCCAGTTGCCAAGAGGCTGAATTTTGATCATGTGATCCTGGGGATGCTGCAATGGTTATAAGTGTAAAAAATGATCATAAGTCACTTTTTTCAGTGCCTTTGTAACTTTGAATGATCACCAAGTGAATTGTTAAGTTGAGGACAACCTGTACAGGTGAAACTCGAAAAATTAGAATATCATGCAAAAGTTCATTTATTTCAGTAATGCAACTTAAAAGGTGAAACTAATATATGAGATAAGACTCATTACATGCAAAGCAAGATAGTTCAAGCCGTGATTTGTCATAATTGTGATGATAGCAATAGCAATAGCAGTTAGACTTATATACCGCTTCATAGGGCTTTCAGCCCTCTCTAAGCAGTTTACAGAGTCAGCATATCGCCCCCCACAGTCTGGGTCCTCATTTCACCCACCTCGGAAGGATGGAAGGCTGAGTCAACCTTGAGCCGGTGAGATTAGAACCGCTGAACTGCAGATAACAGTCAGCTGAAGTGGCCTGCAGTACTGCACCCTAACCACTGCGCCACCTTGGCTCATGATTATGGCGTACAGCTCATGAAAACCCCAAATCCACCATCTCAGAAAATTAGAATATTACATGCAATCAATAAAACAAGGATTGTACATAGAACAATATTGGCCCTCTGAAAAGTATAACCACGCATATGTATTCAGTACTTGGTTTGGGCCCCTTTTGCAGCAATTACTGCCTCAATGCGTCATGGCATGGAAGTTATCAGCCTGTGGCACTGCTGAGGTGTTATGGAAGACCAGGATGCTTCAATAGTGGCCTTCAGCTCTTCTGCATTGTTCGGTCTCATGTCTCTCATCTTTTTCTTGGCAATGCCCCATAGATTCTCTATGGGATTCAGGTGAGGCGAGTTTGCTGGCCAATCAAGCACAGTAATCCCACGGTCATTGAACCAGGTTTTGGTGCTTTTGGCAGTGTGGGCAGCTGGAAAATGAAGTCAGCATCCCCATAAATCTCATCTGCAGAAGGAAGCATGAAGTGCTCCAAAATCTCCTGGTAGACGGCTGCGTTGACCCTGGTCTTAATGAAGCACAGTGGTCCAAAGTCCTGTTGCTCCTTGGTCCAAAGTCCTCTTTTCTGATGAGAGCAACTTTTGCCAAAAGCACCAAAAACTGGTTCAATGACCAGTGGGGTTACTGTGCTTGATTGGCCTCTCCATTCTTCCTCCATACTCTGGGTCCTTGGTTTCCAAATGAGATGCAAAAGTTGCTCACATTTGCATCTCATTTGGAAACCAAGGACCACAGGTTTTACACATATACATTATGATTGAGCATGGTGCATGGATCCAGCCCATAACACACTTAGAATGCTGCATCCAGTTTTGGTCACATTATAAAATAGATGCCGAGACTCTGGAAAGAGTGCAGAAGACAGCAACAAAGACGATTAGGGGCCTGAAGACTAAAACAGTTGAAGAATGGTTGTAAGAATTAGGTATGTCTAATGAAAAAAAAGGGTGGCTCAGTGGCTAAAATGTTGAGTTTGTCAGTCCAAATGGTCAGCAGTTCAGCGGTTCAAATCCCTAGCGCCACGTAACGGAGTGAGTTCCCGTTACTTGTCCCAGCTTCTGCCAACCTAGCAGTTTGAAAGAACGGGGGAAAAATGCAAGTAGAAAAATAGGAACCAACTTTGGTGAGAAGGTAACAGTGTTCTGTGCGCCTTCGGCATTTAATCATGCCAACCACATGACCACAGAAACGTCTTTGGACAGCGCTGGCTCTTTGCCTTTGAAACGGAGATGAGCACCGCCCCCTAGAGTCGGGAACAACTAACACATATGCACGAAGGGAACCTTTACCTTAGTGAAAAAAAGGACTAGGGAAGAAATGATAACAGTCTTCCAATATTTGAGGGGTTGCCACAAAGTTGATAGGGTCAAGCTATTATCTAAAGCACCTGAAGGCAGGACAAGAAACAATGGTTGGAAACTAATCAAGGAGAGAAACAACCTAAAATAAGTATAAATTTCCTAACAGTGAGAACAATTAATCAGTGGAAAGGATTGTCTTCAGAAGTTGTGGGTACTCCATCACTGGACTTATTTAAGAAGATATTGGACAGCCAGTTATCTGGAATATTGTATTTCTCCTTCTTGGAAGTGTCTTTTTTTAATTTATTTTTTACAATTTTCTAAGACTGAGCTAATTTATTTTAAACCGATTAAAGCTTCGTGGTTACCGAGCATTGTGCTTTTTCTAGGCGTCTAAAACCTGTTCCTTTGCTATTCACCGGCATAAGCTGCTTTTATGAACTTAAATCGAAGTGTGAATTCATAATGATTAATTGCACCATAATTTCCATGCAGCAGGACAAGGATTATTACGCAACGCACCCGCCCCGCCCCGCGCCCTCCTGCTTAATAACCTCCAGCGAGGTCAACGCAGCGCCTTTCACAATCGACTGTCCTTCTGCACGACCCATAGTCAACAGGGAAAAGGTGAAGAGTGGACGGGGCCGCTCTGTCCTCGCCTTGTGGTTGGTCGTCAACATCTGTACGGGCATACATTTTTAGAGGATAACGTTGATTGGCTTGGGTTGCTGTCAGTCTGCAGACGCCATGCTCTGATTGGGCAGCGCTGGAGAATGCTCAGGACCTGATTGGTGATTGCTATTGCGACCGCCCATTGGGGTAGGTGATAGCGTAGAGGTCAGTAGTTTGTTTCGCCAAATCATGAACGGTATAAAAGCTTATGGCCCGGCTCTTTCCCTAGGGCTTTTCCTTCTCAATCTCCCTTTGTCTGAGGTCTTCCGACTGCGCCCGCTCTTCCTGGGTTGCCCCATAATACCACACAATCGCTTCTCTCAAAGCTTCACCTCCGCCAGCGTCCAATCACCCGCCGGGGCCGATCGCTTCGTCATCCGTGATTGGCTGCGACTCACGATTCTCATTCCCACATTTATCCCAGCCCTTTCGAATAACCGCGCGCTCCTGGATTCTGAGTGGACCAGACCTCGTGTCACTCCGAGGGGCCCGAACCAATAGTGAAGTCGGGGGCTCCTCGCGCTCGTCCGCTATTGGCTTTTTGCCGCCCGGCGGGCCCGCCCCTTTTCGTCCCCTTGGAAAGGGCTATAAGCTCCTGAGGCGGACGAAGCGAGACCGGCTGAGACGTGTGAAACTGTGCCAGGCGGCGGGGCGGTCATGGCGGCCGGGCTCGTGCTACTGACGCTGGGGCTCTGCGCCCTTGGAGGCGCCTCGGCAGCAGGTAGGGCTGGTCTGTGGGGGCCCCCAGGGACGCTTCCATGCCCGAAGTGCCCCCGCGTTAGTTGGTTTCCCCTCCGGAGGAAGAAGGCGGGTTGTGGTGGTGGTGGGGGGGAGAGAAATCTTCCATAAAACGGCTCGGAAGCCTATTTCGATCGTTGGTCGCCGCGTTCCTGGAGGAGGGAAGATGCCTCGCCTGCCTCGAGTTCATGAAAAGGGGGGAGGGTCGTCCCCTCGTTCGTTAGGAGGGAAATGTCCCCCTTCAAGATAATGAGGGGAGGGGGGCTCCTTATACGGTAATTTATATTGGGGGGGAGAGAAAATGTTTCCCTCAAGTTAATGAAGGAAGGAGAGGGAGACTTCTCTTGTACATTTGGGGGGAAGGGGACATCTCCCCCTCAAGGCTCCTCATACATTATTGGGTGGAGGGAAATGTCGCCCTCAAGGTAAGGGGGCATGGGGCCTTATATATTGAGGGGAGGGGGAATTTCCCTGAAGTAATGAGGGGAGGGGGCTCTTCATATGGTACTTTATGGGGGGGAATGTTCCCCTCAAGTGAAGGAAGGAAGGGAGGGAGACTCATCTTGTACATTTTGGGGGGAGGAAACATCTCCCCCTTCAAGGTAATAAAGGGAAGGGGCCTTATATATTGAGGGGAAATCTTCCCCTGAAGTAATGAGGGGAGGGGGCTCCTCATAAAGTACTTTATGTGTGTGTGTGGGGGGGAATGTTGTACATTTTGAGGGAAGGGAACATATTCCCCTCAAGGTAATGAGGGGAGGGCGTCTCGTACTTTATTAGGGGGGGAAATGTCTCCTTCAAGACAATGAGGGGAGGGGGATCCTAATGAATGTGGTGGGGTGGGCCTCCTCTTGTACAATTTTGTGGGGAGTGAAAATGTCCCCCCTCAAGATAATTGGGGGGGGGAATGCCTCCCTGGCTGTTAATGAGGGGAGGGGGCTCATACATTATTGAGAGGACGGGGAAATTTCCCTCTCAAGGTAATGAGGGGAGGGCTTTTCATACTTTATTGGGAAGGGAATGTCTCCTTCAAGACAATGAGGGGAAGGGGATCCTCATACCTTATTTGGGAGAGGGAAAAGTCACCCTTGAGATTAGGGGAGGGAGGGGATCCTCATTGGGGGAGGGGAAAAATCTCCCCTCAAGTTAATGAATGTGGTGGGGTGGGCTCTTGTACATTTTTGTGGGAAGGGAAAATGTCCCCCTTCAAGGTAATATGGAGGGGAAACTGCCTCCCCCCTGTTAATGTGAGGAGTGAGGAATCATCTCCTACATTATTGGGGGGGGGGGAAATCTCAAGATAATGAGGGGAGGGGGCTCATACTTTTTTGGGAGGGAAGAAAATGCCCCGCTCAAGACAATAAGGGGAGGGGGGACCCTGCTACATTATTGGGGAGGGGAAATGTCCCCTGCTCAAGATAATGAGGGAGAGGGAAAGCACCTTCCCACATGTTAATGAGGGGAAGGGGATTCTTCTCATACATTATTGTTGGGAGGAAAGTCTCCCCCTCAAGATAATGAGAGGAGGGGAGCTTCTCAATATTGAGGGGAGGGAAAATGTGCCCTTCAATGAAGGGAGGGGGCTCAAACGTTTTTGAGAGCAGGGAAAATGCCTCCCTCAATATGACGGGAGGGGGAGATCTCATACATTGTTGGGAGGGAGAATGTTCCTACATTATTGTTGGGAGGAAAGTCTCCCCCTCATGTTAATGAGAGGAGGGGGAGCATCCCTCATACATTCATGGGGTGGGGGTGGGGAGTTGGAGAAGCTCTCTGGAGGATTGGAGTAGGTACATACTTATACAGTGATTGGGCAAGAGTGTCCCTGATGTGATTGGTGGGGAAAGTCTCCTCATCCCTTCAAGAAGGGAGGAGGAAGTCATACCCTGTCTTAATGGGGAAGGGACCAAGTCCCCCTCCTCTGTTACAGAAATGGGGAGAAGTATGAAGCTAGCCCAAGCTGATATATTGTGTAATTATTGTTTTTTTAGGCAAGGTGAAATAGAATTGTGTAGTGTGAGCTTCAGCCTACTATGAGAATCAATCAAGTGTGCTAGACTATTGTTGTTGTTTTTTTTGGGGGGTGGCTAAAACCCACCTCAACCTAATTATTGGGAAATTAGGAGGAATGTGTGATAGATATGTTCACTGCCGAGTTATTTGTTAAGTAATAAAGGTGGGATACAAATAAATAAGTAATTTGGTGTAAACTTAGCTGTATTGTGGGAAGCGGTATTGGGAAGAGCAGTGGAGAGATACTGAGCTCATGATAATGGGCCAGAGGGTTAGTATCTCACATATTGTTTGTGTAGGAAGAGAATAGTTAAGAAGCTGAAACTCAGGAAAGAATATAGTTCTTCCTTGTGTGGGAATGGGGAAAAGGAGGGGAAGAAGTTGAAATGTATGAGTGATCTTCCATGTATGGAGAATATGCATTCATATACAGGATGGGAGAGACTGGATAATACAATGCTGTCGCTTATATTACATTACTAAAAACACATTCTTGCTCATTTATTATAGCTTTCTTGATTTCCTGTTTGATACTTTTCTGATTAGCGTAAATAGTAAGGTATTTGCATTTTAAAAAAATAATGAAATTAAGGGAGGGTTTTAAACAACATTTGTATTTTATATTGGAAAATTAATTACTTTCCAGACTATTTTCAGTATTTAAAGAGATTTTTCCCAATAGCCTCCCACTCATAAAATGCCTGCCAGAATTACCCTTGGAGAAAAACCAAACATACTATAGTGGACTATACAATAATTACAAGTAGCAATGTGTCTTAAGAATGAATTCAAACATTGAAATGAATATCAAAAACAATGGCAAAGTATAAAACAAAGTACACAAGGAAACATTCATGTCTTCTCTCTGATATGCAGATTTCTATGTAATTTTCTAAAATTCTAGACTGTTTTCATCAAGACTTCATCTACATTTCCCATACTCTATTTCCTATTCAAATTTTTTGAACATCCCTGTGAAGGAATTTAAAACTCATAACTTATATTAATTAATGAAATATAAAGGAATATGCATGATAAATTCATACAAGTCTTTTTGACAGACAATATCTAAATAAGTAAAAGCTATAGTATCTTTGATTTTTGATTCCTGTTGCAAGGATGAAAGACTTTTAATTTTTTCCTTTCTCAGATTTTCAAGAAATGTTTTTTTTAGTATTGATAAGGAAAGAAAAGAAAATAGCTAAGGAGTAATTGTTTGTACTGAGAAGCCAGAAGTGTTGCTCTGTGAGTCAGATGAGCAGTTTCCAAATTGGATTAATAAAATTCTGAATCCACTAGGAAACCATCATAGTGCAGAGAGAAGTAACAGGCTAAATTAGGCTTGAAGTAAAAGTTCTCTTGAATCTCAGACTACAAGATTTTTTAAAACACTGTAAGATTGCTGGATAGATTTTTTTCACATGGGTGTTAGGAAAATATGTTTGTTCGCCATGAAAATTTAAATGTAAAGAACATAATGAGTGTGCCTGTAAAAGAAAAGTTAGGAACCTTTATTATGAGCCCAATATCTATAAGGATTGAGTTTCATAGGTATAGTCATGTGAATCTGTGAGAAGGAATATGAGGAGAAATTTCCCAAATCAAATTGAAATTGAAATCACAATGGCAGTGTTGCCACAACACACACTCTTCTGAATAGTTTACTGCATGCTTTTTGAAAAAAAGATGTAAACCAAAGAAAAATGGTATGCTTCTGCCTCATTGACGGGTGAACCTCTCATATGAGTTATTGACTTCTGCAGATAGATGTAGTGAGATACGGGAGAAATGTGTTGGACTTAGGTAATCTTACTTAGAAGGAAGGGAATAAAGGAGGATGACAATAGTAGTAAGGGTGAGTCACTTTTCTAGACATTTAAAAGAAAATAGCAATAGGAGGAAACAAGTTTAGATGGCTTTGTGAAAATAGAGGAAGAAAAGTATGTGTCTCATCACAATGGGGTATAATTTTTGGTGCCTGAAGTAATAAGTTTATTCACTGATTAAAATTGTCTCCTTAATATGAATCATTTAAATGTAAAGCTGCCTTGATCTTTTACTCTCATCTCCCAATGTAGAATTTATTTTCCCTCCCACTTTAATGACTGTGGTCTAGGCTAGGGAACAGATTTCCTGACATTTTGGGCTTACTGTGGCTGGCATTTTCAAAGGCAGTGCCAGTGAAATATCAGGAAATTTGATATGTAACGCACAGTTGCCAAATCCTGCAGCACAAAACTGCCCAACAGGTTTGTTTGTTTTATGCTTTCACAATCCTTAAGTTCCTCATCTAATTGAAGAATATGCCATTCCTACATCATGGTTGCTCTTAATATGTTCTTAGTTTCATCGAAATTCTTATCCAGTGCTACTTAGCATGCAGGTTTTTAAATTAGATGTATCTTTTAAACTAGAAGCTGCAAATCTTGTAGTTCTTAACACCAGCTACCTTTGATATTTCATATATTGTTTTTCAGCTTGCACTGAAGGTAGAGAAATTAAAGCAACTTTGGAGTAGAAATAAGTTCCATGTTCCCACTGTTTTGTTCATTAGAAATAGGCAAAGGCATGATGAAAATTCCTTAATTACACAACAGATGAATATCTTAACCATAGTTTCAACTTAGAAAGCTGTGAGCCTCCTAAATCGAGTCTAAAAATGCTAGAGAATTCTTGGAGGCCTGACATTCAGACAAATAAGTCATCGACAGGCACCGAAAGATAAACAACATCTACATACCATTGAAAAGAAACAATCAGAAAATCAAAAAGAAATAAATGCTCTTCACAACAATCAACACCCAGATAAGCAGCGATTAATACCAGATCAAGGAACCACCAAGAACAATCCCATCAACGCTGACAGAGCAAGCCACTTGTATATAAGCAGAGTAAATACATTCCCTTCTAGCACTGATTATGTTGCCTAGATGGATAATGAAATGTCTGCAAGAAAACAGCCAAGCGCAGATAGTACCAAAGACCACACAGATTTATTTATTCCAGATTAAACACAGCTGGAACATGAGATGGGCAGAGGTCTTTCGCTTCATGAAGTTATCTGCAGGATTGAGTCAGACTTATAATTCCTCAGTGTTGACAGTATTATTCTTTGGAAATTATTTTCCAAAACACATGTGGGTTGTGAAAAAACATGATACTAACCATCCCTCTTCATTTCCTTTAGTTTAGAAAAACATTTAAATTTCCAAATCCAATAGGAAAAATTGTTTCTCTTGGTTTGTCATTTGTGTTTCCCTTTTAAATTTTAAAACTCACCAAATTTCTTTTGTAAATCCAGTGAAACATTTTTCTAACTCATTCTCTTGGCCTCAAGGTTGAGATTCACAATCATCCAGTCATGATTGTTCCAAAAGGCAATCTCCTGAAAACCAAAATAGGTTATAATTTCCATGATAAGTTGGTTTTTCTTTATGATTGATTCCAAAATCATCTTGTAAACATTTCAATGCACCAATTTAATTTGGTCCATTATAACTTTCCAAGATCAAAGCTTTCTTCAGCTTTTTGCTGTTTATTTCAGATATTTCTAAAATCTTAAGGTTATGGTTAAAATTTCATTCAGTATTGAAGGCAGAGTCACCTAACAATACCTAGAAGTAGTTAATGAGCAATTCCAAAAGTGATTGGAAAGTGAGTTTTGTGACCTTTAAGTGTCCTTTAAAGTCTCCACCAAGTTGTGAGCAAGATGGCTATCCATATCATCATCATCCATCTTCATCTTTAAGCACAGGAAAAAACTGTTGTGAGAAGTAGCCATTTGGAGCACATATGAGCTCCAAATGGCTGCTGTCAATCTCCTGTCCTCTCCTTAGCCAGAGAGGATCCTTGGAGAACAACGTTTGGTGCAGTAGTTAGAGTGCAGTACTGCAGGCTACTTCTGCTGACTGCCAGCGGCCTGCAATTTGGCAGATCGAATCTCACCAGGCTCGAGGTTGATTCAGCCTTCCATCCTTCCGAGGTGGGTAAAATGAGGATCCAGGTTCTTGGGGACAATAGGCTGACTCTAAAACACTTAAGAGAAGGCTGTAAAGCGGTATGAAGTGGTATATATCAAGTCTTATTGCTATTGGTCTTTTGCAAAGGTTGTTGACTGTGCTTCAACTCGCCATACCTCCCCTGCAAGTCAGAACTTAGATACCATAATTAGTAAAGCTGTCTAAAATTTCAGAATGTGTAAAAATGTAGCTTGGTTTTTAATATCTTATTTAAATAGTTTCGCTTCTAGAAGGTTATAGAGCCTGTTTGATGCTGGAAAACCTAGCCTGTTATTTCTAGAGGTATGTAACATTTGTTGTGGTTGAAACACTTCCAGTGAGGTTAGAATAACTCCTTTCAAGTTTGAAACAGCTGATTGGCCTCAAAAATAATTTACATACCTCTAAAGGTTTCATAGGGTTTCTCAAAATCTCTAGCTGACATTTCTGTTTTTGCTCTTGTTTTTAGACATGTATGAAACTCTAAAGCACATCTAAAACTTAAAATGATGACCGTGCTTTCATTGACTCAAGGTGACTTACAACATTATTATATTGCCCAAGTTTTTAACATTGAAGGTCAAAGTGGATTGAGAAATGGGAGTAGTCCTTTGTAATGAAACAGCAGCATCCATTTGTATCTGTTCATCTTACAGCAGTATCACATGTTTCTTCCTTGTAATTTTGCCCATGCAATGTTTAATTTGTCACATATCGTTTGTGAGATGGCCAAAGGTTTATTATCACTGGTTTACTTACGCAAGCAATGCTTAGCTCTTCCTTTTCGTATTAGAGCTCCGGATCATGCAGCAAAACTGGTGGGGGATAGATTTGCAGAATTCATACTTAAGTTGAAAGATTTGTTGTTAGAAAATTCTGTGATGGTGGCCAGATAACCTATACAAACAACGATTGAAACATTGGCCAGTGCTTAAGGTTCCTAGTTTTATTTCTAAGGTGGTATTAGAAATTTGCAATAAGAGATCTTCACGCCACAAGTAATGTTGTAGTTTTGGAAGACATTTATAGCACTAGCAGGTTACAAAGTGCTGGTGTTTATGCGCACAGACTGAAGTAGAATCTGATTCTGAGATCTCTTACATTTTAGTTAGAAGGATCATGATGAGGAATTGTTGGCCACAAGAGGTTGAGATCTGTGGTTTAGTAGAGATAGTCTTCAAGTTATGACTATAATGGAGCCTGACTATCACAGTCATAACTCAGGTCAATTATAGCACTAGCACTTAGTTTTATATACTGTTCCACAGTGCTTGACAACTCTCTTTAAGAGGATTTACAGAGTCAGCCTATTGCCCCCCCAAAATCTGGGTCCTCATTTTATCGACCTCGTAAGGATGGAAGGCTGAGTCAACCTTGAGCTGGTCAGGATCGAACTCCTAGCAGTGTCAGCCTGCAATGCTGCATTTTAACCACTGTGCCACCAGGGCTCGTGACCAATTTGATTTTACAGCCCTTTTTGAGGCAGCCATTAAGTGAACCAATGATTTACTATCAGTGCAGGTTTGCAAAAACTGAAAGTAAATGTTTTTTTGACAAAACTACAGTAAAATGCCGTCGCACGACTGTGGGGCACTACAAACTGGTGTAAATGTGACCCAGCTGTTGAACGCCCACAATGTGGTCATGTGATCATGGAGGTGTTGACCATAGGACCTTTGAATCCAGGCCCTAAGTATCCCTAAGTCCATCAAAAGTTTGAAGGGTCACTAAGCAACCAGTTGAGGACAATCTACATGATTTGAGTAAACAGTGATACTGTTGACAAACCATAGGTGACAGCACTTACTGAATCAAAGGTGTAACACTTGAGAAAATTAAGAAACAACTTTATTCATTTGTGAGCTAAACTGACTTGTTAACATACCTCTGATGATTTTCTTTGCTTCATTCAGAGTCATTTTTCTATTTGTGTTTTACCTTCTCCCCGTCCCCCAGTTCAAAATGATGCTGAAACATTGATTGACAGAAGAGAAGACCTCCCTTTAAGATTTCTAGGGCTGTTTCATATATGCTTTGTGTTTACTTGGAAGAAGACAAAGAGTGGCTTTGCCCTCACTTGTTTGTGAAGAAGTATTTTCACATATCCCCTCAGGCAGAAAAGAGATTTCAGAGTGTAACACCTGTTAGCTTCTTAAACCAAATGCCTCTTTTTCTGGCATTGTGCTGCACTGTGGATTGTCAATTCCCTTTTAAATCCAAAGCAAAAACAGATCAAGAAAAAGGACAAAGCAATTACAGAAAAAGAAAGGGTGGGGGGGAAGCAGTGCTTCTTAAAAATAAAAGTTTTACATAACCATTTTAATAAAAGGTGGGCCATATTTCCTTTCAATTGTTTATACATAATCTAGTTTATAAACAAATAGGTATCAGTTAACAGACAATTTCAATCCACTAAGTAATTACAGCCAGAAATTTGTTCCAAAAGAGACTGGTTTATTAGTTGGGTAATGTAGATGCTGACCTCTGTCTGTAACCCGGCAGTTTAATGTTTGATTAGTCTAATCTTTGAATAGATCATTAGCTCAGCAGCTCTGGGAATGTGCATGTGACACATCTTTATAGCTGGTTTTTACTGGACACGCTAGCTCTGCAAAATAGAAGCCAGGAGCAGCAGTGAAACGTCAAATATTTCCATGTTTCCCTTTATCTTCGCAATGTACGTTACAATTGGCTTGTGGAAGTAGCTTACATGTTTCAAAAATGCTGTTATTATCCCTTATCACTTCTTTGGAAACCCAAGGGTCTGTCTTGTTTATACTGGACACAGAACAGATGAAGCTGCTTTGTTTATTAGGGTTTAAAGTTAATCCAGGCCAACCCAGTGAAATGCAGCTGGCAGTGTATTTTAATTTTTATTTATTTGTTTATTTTTGGATTGCAGATGCTAAGGATCGAACATAACAAACCATGCATTTGGTGCATTGAAGAGAGAGAAAGATCATGGCTAGGAGCTGTTATCAGATGCCCCTCATGGGAAGCACATCCCTTCCAGTCCTGTTCTTGCCCCTCTCCCAACCTCAGCCTGTTTCTTATCTGGCTAAAAGCATAGTGTTGCAAATGTCCTGGTGAGATGTGTTTGGGACAGTGTCTGCTTTGTGAGGGAGTGTTTAAAATTAAGGGAGGGATAGAAGAGAGAATTACCTGTATGTCCAGCAGGCCTATGTGTTGATAACACCCAGCTTTGATGTGCTCTTAACGGAACCATCTCAAATCCCTTTGAGAGTTTTCTCTGAAACAATATTGGTTTCAGGGATCCTTTATTTTTTTCTCTCTCATTTCACAAGGAAGTTATCTTCATCCTTGAACCTGATTGTTCTGCTATCTAGCTTGAAAGCATCTTACAGTCGATTTAGGCAGGTAGATTTTTATGGTAGCATAGTCAGCTTTACGAAGTTATTACTATTTTATATTGGGCCATTTCTGTCCTTGGCAGATTATGGCATTTTCTATTGCAAAATAAAGATACACCTGCTTGGGAAAACAAAGCATATGCTTGAATGGATCTGTTGTAAAGAGATTAAAATGTTATCTCCCTGATCACTTCAACTGGCATCTGTTTTTAACTGTTATCCCAGCTCTTCAGTGCTAGAACAAAATTATTTGGCCCTTGTTTAGACATCGGTGTCTAAAATTCTAAGATTATAATCCAAAGCATACAAGACTTGCGTTATTAAAGATTAAGATGCCTGATTTCTAGTGGCCAAGTACTTTATTGGGAGGCGGCATTGTTTAGGGAATGAAACATCTCTTAAAAACATCTTTTTAAAAAGAATATCTGTTTTGCTTTAAAAGAACATTGCTCTTGGCAAAACCAGCTGTCTAAAGAGGTTATAGCTAGTTGTGTGTGCCAGTTATTTTATACAGCCTTGCAGTTCCACCCTCTGTTGAGGGAAGGTTTGCTTTTAGTTAAAGGTGACTTTGAAGCAAAAATCACCTTTTTCCTTTGGGCAAAAAAATCTAGGTAGAAACAGCTGAAAAATCGGTGGTTTGTATCTGCCTTTAAACGGGCCCCTGTTGTTTTTCTGTAGCTCTTTTTCTCCATTCTAATTAAGAGTCTTAATTGAGTAGGCTTAAACAGGCTTTTAAGGTAATCCTTTTACTTCACCGCCATCTTACATTCAGATGACTGCTATTTCTTCTCTGTTTTTAATTGGAAATATAAATATTGTAAATGTGATTAAAGTTAATATGTCGTGGCTAAGAATACCAGGGCTTAATGCATCTTGTTTCTTTGTTAGCTTTTGCTGCTGCTTCCCTTCTATCTGTTGGAAGGATCTATCTATCCTTCTTGGAAGGATTCCTGATTGCTTGGCCCTTGTTTTCAATTCATCTTGTACTTTATATAGCGGAGCTATTTTAAATGGTCTCCCTGTATGGATTCTAACATTTTGTTGGGAATGTCAACCGGCAACTAAGCTGTCTAGGCCGCTTGACCTATAAAGGAGCCGAACATTTTAGCGTCCTACTTCGATTTCTCCCTAAGTGCTGCGAAAATAAATAAAAGCAATACCAGTTTTTAACTGCAATTTAAAACGTAGTCATTTCACACAGAGAGGCAATCCTCAGAAGTGCCATTACAGAAAGTACATTGCAGATTTTCAGTTCTTATCAACTTTTAGGTATATGCTTTCCCCCAGAAGGAGATATTTGCACAGATCTGTGAGGAGAATGGGCAGTTTTAAAAATGAAAGAAATAGCCATTAAAAAGCATTTCGATGTAAAACTGTTTTAAAAAGTCCAAATTTTCATTCTGGGGAAATCTATCATGGCTTCCAAATAGGCTCTGTGTTTATCAGTCAGATCTGGAACAATTATGGATCAGAAATGGCAAGATACTGTAATTTTTTCTTCTTGTGGCTTCTTTGGAGGAAGTTTTAAAAATAGATTTGGGTAGGATTACCGTGAATTGCTGTGATGGGTACAAGCTTTGTTTGTTTATTTATTTATATTTCATATGTCTCAAAGGGAAATACTTAATAGAGTAAAAATGTGTGAGAGAAATAAAGTGCAAAAAGTATTGCAATTTGTCATGGGAAACTTTTTTCTGGATTTTAGTTGCAGAGTGACTTTAAAAGTATAACCCTCTGAATTTTAGGCTTGATTAGAATCCTGTAGGACAGTGATGGCTAATTTTTTTTGTCCTCGCGTGCCCAAAGAGTGTGCACACATGCCCACAACCATAATGTAATGCACGTGCAATACACACACACACACCACCGTGTGCCCTGCTTCTCCACGCATGCGAGCGTGACTCTCTTCGCACCACATTTTGTACTTAGAAGGCCTCCCTGCAGCCTCCTGGGACCAAAAATGGGCTGTGGGGGGGAGGATGCTGTACCCTCCTGCACCCTTTTTGGGCCTAGTAGTCCTCCCTGAAGCCTCCTGGCACCAAAAACAGCACAGGGAGGCGTGCCTCCCTCCGTGTCCCTGGGCATGCGCGTGCATCTTCCATATGCGTGGTAGAGACCCGAAAATCAGCTGGCTGGTGGGAGGCCCATGCGCAGTGTAGCTGAGCTGGGCAATGGCCATAGGTTTGGCACCATGGCTATAGGAGGTGAATTCAGCATGGCAGGCTGGTTTAGACCAGAGCTGTCAACCTTGATTTCATTGAGGGATGCAACAGGGTTATGTTTCACCTCGGGGGAGGAGCAAATTGACGTAATTAGTGTCAGGGGCGACTCTGGTGGCCCAAGGGCTCTGCCAGCGAAAGCGGAGAACAGGAGGGCCCTGTACAGCCTGCCAAATCTCCGTTTTCACTAGCAGAGGGTTGCAGGAGGTCATCCCAGTCGAAAATAGAGATCGGGAACCTGTTTTTGCTGGCAGAAGCACCACGTGCTGGTCCTTTGCTGTCTCCAGGCTGTTCTTAGATCTTGCAGGCCAGATCTAAGCACCCTGTGGGCAGGATCTGGCCCAGGGGTCTTGAGTTTGACACCCCTGCTTTAGCCCATGAAGGCACTGCATATTTTTAGTTGATTTAAGTGTGCAGGTTTTTGTTTATGTTGACCTGGTATTTCCTCTCTCTCCCCCCCCCCCTTTTAGGCTTGCATTTTATAAACTATAGAAACAGCCCTTTGGATGTCTCTGGCAAGTTCTCTGGAGCTCTCAGGGAGCGGCCAAGGCTGTCGTTAGCACGCCTGGCTTCTCCAAAATAGGCATGACTGAACAGAATACAATGTACCCACATTGCACAATGTATCTGAAGCCATTTGAGTTTCTCTTGGAAGGTGGAGGAAAAACAAGACTCCGTTTTTTACCTAAATTTCATTAAGCAGATCCCGCTGGGGAAAGAGTCATAAAAAAGGGGAGGAGGGCAACATTTATGAGGAAATCCCCACACTAACAAAATCAAATTCTGTGTTTGAAATAACACGAGCATAGGAGATACAGAGGTAGTCCTCGACTTACAACTGTTCAATGACCTTTCAGAGTGACAGCAGCACTGGAAAATTGAGATGGCCGGTCCGCACGCTTATAATCAGGACAGCATCCTTACCATCACATGATCAAAATTCAAGCACTTGTCAACTGGCATGTATTTGGGTGATATAGTCATCATGTGTGACTTTCTCAGCTGGCTTCCAACAAGCAAAGTCAATGAGAGAATCTGGATTTGCTTAACGACCAGGTGATTCATTTAAGAATCACACTGATTTGATGAATAACTCTAGCAGAAAGGTCGTAAAGTAGAGCCCTACTTACCGCCTTGCTTGACAATGGAAATTCTGATCCCAATTGTCATAAAGCAAAACTCTACTCTGTAGACTAATTAGGATTAAGCAATAGGGCTGGCTGTGAACTAGATATGGGGTCCCCAAAGTGCTTTTTTTAGGAGGTAACTGGACTTTCTTGTTTTTTCTTTGAAGACTCATCCAAGAAGCTTCTTCAGCTCTGACTGGATGGTGGGGATTTATACTCCTTGCAGACAGCTGATCATTTGCATCCTTTTAGAGGGTCCTTGAAGCACTTGAAGGATTATCTGTGTCCTCAGGGTCAAGAGAGTAGTACAAATGTTTCCTGTAGTCTGCAATTTTTTCCTCTGGAAATCCATTCCTACTCCTGCACCATCCCAAATTGTATAGCTAAAAGTCTGTAGAGATTCTCAGTCTTCCAGGTGATGGATTTCTATTCCTTGCAGACAGCTGGTCATTTGCATCTTTTTAGAGGGCCGTTGAAGCACTTGGAGTAAAAGGATGCAAATGACCAGCTGTCTGCAAGGAGCATAAATCCTTCCATTCCCGGCTATCCTGTCAGAGCTGAAGAAGCTTCTTGGATGAGAAGCGAAACGTCTTCAAAGAACAAACAAGAAAGTCCAGTTGCCTCCTGAAAAAAGCACCTTTGGGATAAACATGACCTGGATGACTGAGAATCTCTACAGAATAAACAATAGGGGTTTCCCCCCTTCTCTTCAGGTAGTCCTCAATCAAGTATTCTGAGTTTTAAGAATCTTTCTGTTGCCATTTGGAGTAAGGCAAGTCTTGGGTCTAACTTTGAGAACAAAAAAACAGCCTTGACCCCTTGAAACAAATGTGTTTGTTTGTGACTGTGCCACATCAGTCCAGAGTCTGAGTGGCTAATTTAGAAATGTTCCTTCCACTTCAGCACAAACAAGATTTCCCCCACACGTTTCCTGTCACTTTCTAATAATCTTAAAGGGCCTCAGCTGATCCTGCCACAAAATCTCAGTCACGGCTTCCCTTCTGCAAAGCCTTGTAAATAATGTTTACAGAACCACCATTTACAGAATAACGAGCGAACACTTTGAGCCCCAATAGAAATACATTATAATTTTAATTGCTTCATTAGTGTGTGGTGCTCTCCTACTGTTCTTCATAGGAGCACCTAAATTGTGCCATGTTTTGATTTTCAACCCTAATTGCTTTAGGCAACAAGGCATGCATTACATTTTGCTAGACTTGTATCTAGCTGTATGGCCGAGTTGAGTGACAGTCTTAAAGGCCCAGAAAGCAAATTGGGTCGGCTAGTACAGAAAGAGGAGGTCTAATCAATGCATTTTAAAGGAACCCCGTGCAATGCTATTCAGTCACTACAGCCAGGAATTAGCAAGTTTAGATCAGCTGACCATTTATTTTTAAACTCAGGGTGAGCAAAGAAACAATTCTTTGGTGCGTTACACATGAGGACATATTCCTTTCTGACTTTCTTTATGAAAAGGCCTTATATTTGTAATTTTGCATACCTAGAAAGAAAAACTGATTGGGTTTGCTATGAGAACAAATTGTGTGCGCCAATCCCTTGACAGGAGAGTGATTGGCGCAAACAATTTGAATTGAATTCTTTATTGGCCAAGTATGATTGGACACACAAGGAATTTGTCGTTGGTGCATATGCTCTCCGTGTACATAAAAAGACAACATACATTCGTCAAGAATCATAAAATACAACACTTAGTGATAGTCATAGATTACTAATAAGCAATCAAATCATACTAGGAAACAAAACAATATAAAATTGAAAGATACAAGCAACATGGTTATAGTCATAAGTGGGAAGTGATAGATACTAGGAAGGAAGAGACGAATAATAGTAATAAAATCTTAGTAAATAGTTTGACAGTGTTGTGGGAATTAGTTGTTCAGCAGAGTGATGCCATTTGGGGGAAAACTGTCCTTGTGTCTAGTTGTTTTGGTGTGCAGTGCCCTATAGCATCATTTGGAGGGTATAAGTCGAAACAATTGATGTCCAGGATGTGTGGGGTCTGTAGTTATTTTCACAGCCCTCTTTTTGACTCTTGCAGTGAATGTGCTGATCATTCACTTTTCTCTCAATTACCTCCATTATTGTCCTTTCTCCTTTTCTGGAGAAAAGGATCAGAGCCTGAACTGATGATTGAAGCAGGGGTGTAAACAAGTAATGTCACAATAATGATATATTTGCACATCATCAATACTCACAATAACTACATCCAAAATTAGAAGCTGCTTTGTGCAGGTGTTACGCTGTGGCAAAATACTCAGTCCCCAGGTCTTCTGCATGGATCTGTTGCTGGAAGCAGATTCCTGTATGGAAAGAGAATGCTCAGGAAGAACTCATGAAGACTAGTAAACCATCTTTTTTATTGTGGTTTAATGGCCTTACAAACACATGCATAGAAGAGGTTGGGGTCGTGCCTTTTCCATGTGTACAAGGTTCTTTTGAGAGCTCTGTAGCAGCCTGTGAATTTTTTCCAGGGTCCTAATTTGCAAATTGCTTTAGGACACAGTGATGCAACAGATCATTGAACTGTTATTTGGTAAATATTCAATATTGCCTTTAGGAAGATGCATCAGTATTGCAGTCTCGATAGTGTGAAAGTTAAATAACAAAGAATAAATGGGTTCTCTTTCACCTCTTAGTTGGAATAACTTTTAAAAAAAATCTTAGTCCCGAGTAAAGGCAAAGAATATGGCTGGAACATATTAATATCGCTAGTGATACTTTTTGTTAGACACCTGTCCATCCTCAGTCATTCACCAAGGGAGGAGAAGGTTTCCAGGCTCTGCTGCTTCATTACTTTCCGCGTCTTGTAATTATAAGCGACCAATTAAGGAATCGGTGTAGCTTTATGAGTTACTATTATCCCTTTTTAAAAATCAGAAATATCTTCTTTTTGAATGCACAATTTTTTTTGCACTAACCCTTTGTTACTAATACCTCTTCAACTCATAGCTGGCTTTATAAAGTCACCTCTCTCTCAAAAGAAACTGACAGAGGAAAGTGTGGAACTGCACTGTGAGGCCATTGGCAACCCCATCCCTGAAATCCAGTGGTGGTTTGAAGGAGCTGAACCCAATGGTACCGCCATACAGCTGTGGGATGGCGCCTGGCAGAACCGGGTCCAAATCAGCGCGACCTACCAGCATCACTCCTCAAGCACTATCGCCATCACTAACCTCATGATCGAAGACTCTGGCACCTACGAATGCTGGGCCAGCAACGACCCCGACCGTAACCACTTGTCGAAGAGCCCCAAAATCAAATGGATCCGTTCCCAGGCGAACGTCATTGTCACTAAGCGTGAGTGGCAGACTCTTTAAGTGTCGACGTTCCCACGACACCGAAAGGTCTCCAACGTTACAATCCCCGTGCCCCTGGCTCTCCTTCCATCCGTGTTCTGTGGCTTCCCAAGACCCTCTCATGCTCCTCGGTTTCCCGACCCTTGTAAACCCGACAGGAATCAGCCTTCTCCCCCCCCCCCACACTCCAATATTCCCATTAGAAACAGAGACCAGGTTGCCTTCGCGCTGCTTCCACCAGTCATTTCCAAACCTAGTTTCCCCCCGGTCCCCCCTTCCTCCTGCTCTGATATTTCTTCCTGCATCTGTGCGGTTGTGCTTTTTTGTTTTTGCTTCCCCACTTTACAAGGAGCACAATTTTGCGGGGGGGGGGGGGGGGAGAGAGTCCAAACTGTATTTGTGCTTGTTGTAACGGGCAGCTGTTGTCTGAAAAAGGCCAAATTTTCTCTTGGCCACTTAGGTGTCCTATGCTTAGTAGTTCTTCTTGGCTGTGGGATAACCAGTCGGTTATCCTTCCATTTGCAGAGCTTGCAAGTTAAAATTTCTTAATGGGGGGGGGATGGGTGTAAAATGATACAGCTAATGGCCAAAATGCTGAACTTGCATTCGGTTTTGGATTTATACGCAAGAGCGTATAAACACGCAAGAGCGTTTTCACTCTTGGTTTTCAAATTCTCCTGAAGCCCCTTGAAAGCTTGATCAAGGATTCCTTAATAGGATCAGGAATGACTTTCTCATTCCCGAGGCTGAGATACGAAGGCCCCTTGGTTCATATGAGGTGATGGTGCAGCCCAGCCAGCCTAGCCAGTGCAACATATGAACTAGGTCCATGCTTCAAGACCTCTGCAAGTAGACCCCCGCTCCCCTTGTAGATGTTTGAAGGAGTGTCTGTGTGAGAAACTGTTCCTTAACTGAAGGAAGTTTGCAAATAAATGGCTTTGTTCCATCGATGGCTGGTTTAAAACAAAATTAAATAATTCTTGATGAATGGAAACGCTTATTTTTTTAGGAGGCAAGTCTCAGGAGGGTCTTTTACCTTGTGCCCTGTCTCATGGGAAATAACCAACTTGGATGAGTTGGCTTGATTATGTGCGGGGGGGGAGGGGGGATATTCGTGGCAGTATATTTCTCTTGAAAATGGTGGTTTAAATACGACGGTTAGCTTGGATAAACTTCTTTCAGTGCTCAAAACCTCTTAGATCAAGTCTCTCTAAACTCAGCAACTTTACGTCTTGTGGACTTCAACTCCCAGAATTCCCCAGCCAGCCATGATGGCCGAGGAATCATGGGAGTTGAAGTCCACAAGTCTTAAAGTTACCAAGTTTTAGATACCTCTGGTTTAGATGATGAAGTGCCTTTTTTTGAGGAGGGGGGGAGGGGGGATTACATTTCATACTGTTAGCTTGCAGTTCAAAGGATGGTTATAATTTATTAAATTCTAAAAGAAACAAAGCATGAAAAATAGTTCCTTCTCCTGCACACTGCTCAGAGAGTCCAAGAATGGGTTATTATCACAGTCTGCTTGCCCTGGACTGAGAAGTCTTTTCCCTGGCCACGCCTCCTGCGTGGTCACGTCTCTCCAGAAAAAATTCTCAGTCAGCCCGATCGGATTGTTTCTATGTGAGCTCCAGGTTTTTTGAATTATTTTTTACCTAACTTGGACTCTCTGTCTTTTCCCCCTTATTCTTTCCTCTTTTTCCCTCTCCTTTCATTTCTCTTGTAATAGCAGCCTGATTGCTGCTTGAAGCCTCTTTGAGGCTGGGAGGCAGACGGTGGGGGTTGCTTCTCCGGCTTCGGAGAAAACGCTGATTGTTATTTAAAGTGCACAGCGGGTGGCAAAGCCTTCAGGGAATGCAGCAGGGCTGCGTTTGGTCACCTTTATTGTTTTCTCGAGGTTTTTTCGCCCTTGGCCCTAAAAAAGCTTGGGAGGCTGCCACGGAGATGATCGGGGCCTGCTGAGCAGACGCACGTGCTCACGATCATTCTCCTCTTTCCCCTCACGCTGTGCGGAGGCCCTTTTAAGGCTGGGAGTTTCGCGCCCTTTTAAGGCCTTGGCCTCCGCTTCAGCCCCGTCTCACTAGGCTGCCGCTGGATGGTTGTGGGATCAGCGGGGGTTCTTCCCATCCCTCAACTGCCCCCAGACCATCCTCTTCATTGTTCTCGCGGCCCTGGCTCTTGGGCTCCAGGCCTGAGCCTCAGTGCAGGTAGGCCCCTGGCCTGCAAATTGGCAATATTTTTAAAAGAAGTAGGAGAGGCCCCTTTTTTCCCTCCTCATTGCTGGCTGTGGGTGGCTCCTGCTCGAGCCTAGTTGAATGTTAACCTATTAGGTTACAACATTCTGTATTCTCCCCACTCTCTGCTCTGCTGATGCATTATTCTCTTGTCATTGTGCATTCTTCTGCATTGTGATGTGCTTCTCTCATGAATTCTCTCGTTCCTTTTTCTTGCAGAGCAGTTTGTCAGAGTTCCCTGTTCCCTTTCTGCCAATTGCCTGATCAACCTGTGTGTTTCCTCATGGATTCTTCTGTCTCTGGTTCCCTTGCTGGTAGACAGGGTTCCCCTCAGGCTCCGAGCGTGGGTTCTCCCCAGGCTATGGAGGATGGTTCAGGCAGGGCACGGGTGGTCAGTCAGGGTAAACCCCCCAAGACTCCCTCTATGGCCGAGGCCAGGGATGCTGAGAGGCGCCAGAGGGCCCTTGACAAACAATTTGAGAAAGCCAGGCGCCTGGCGGAGAGAGACTCCCTCTCCTCCACCCCTGGGGTTTCCTTGGCTCCTCCCCCCAGAAGGGATCCCGCAGCTCTGTTGGCTGAGGAGGTTGAATCACAGGATTTGTCCCCTGGCAGATCCTTGGCCCCTTCCTCACCTTCTCCTTCCTGGTCCTATGACCAAGGGCAGGAGCCGGCGGTTCATTCTATTACCATTCCTCAGGATATTTCCCTTCCTATTCAGGGGGATCAAGCGGATCCGGACATGGGTTTGGATTCTGACTCTGAGGCGGAGCTTTCTCCTAGCATGCAGAGGATGATGGACAGGGCCATTGCTAGGGCTGTGGAGGCTGCCATGCGTAAGCGTGAACGCCCAGTGTCAGGTCCCCCTAAATCCACCCTTACCGAGCCGCCTCCGCCAAAGCGGGTGCGACATCCCTCTATTGAATCCTCTGTGGTCAGTGAGACCTCAGCTCCTGAGGATCCGATCCAGGATCTCTTTCAATTATCAGATGACGAGGACGATCTCACAGCTGACGCCCCATCCTTCTCGGGGCTTTTCAAGCCTTCTCTCTTTAAATCTATTCTGCAGAAGGTGAAGGTGGCCACTGGGGAGGGGATAAAGCCCACCCCTGCTCCTCCTGCCGCTGGGGCCGCTCCGGCGAACCCCAATGCGGCGATGTTTAAACTTCCTCCTTCTCACCAACAGCTGGTCCCGATTCCTGAACTATTCCTTGATTTAATTCAGCGCCAGTGGGATCAGCCTGCCACTTCTTCTTCCCCCAGTGGGGTGGATAAACAGTTGTATACCATGGAGCCGGCTCTGGAGAACCTTCTGGTACTCCCGGAGGTAGACCCCCCCATCACGGCCCTAACTTCCAACACGCCCCTTCCTGCAGACCTTCTTGAGGGTCTCAAGGCGGAAGATAAGAAAGCGGAAAAGGCCTGTCACAAGATTCACCTAGCGACGGCCTGGGCCATTAGAGCGGCCTCATCCGCTTCTTTCTTCAACAGGGCAGTGGTAATATGGCTGAGGGAACTCCTGTATAAGCTTCCTCTTGAAGACGGTCGTCTTCACCAGGACGTCTCCAAGACCATTGCGGCCGCCCAGTATGCCGCGGACGCCTCTCTTAACGCCACCAAATTTGCGTCCAGGGCTCTGGCGGCGAACGTAACGTCCCGTAGACTTATTTGGCTCCGCCATTGGCAGGCGGACCAAAAACATAAATGGAAGCTGGCCGCAGCGCCCTTCAAGGGTGCCAAATTATTTGGAGAAGTGCTAGACAAATTTCTTATCGAATCCAAGGATAAGAGGAAGGTCTTGCCCTCTACTGCTAAGAAGGACCGCAAGCCCTTTCGCTTTCGCAGGAGGCAGCCTTTTCGTGCCTCAGAGCCTTCTACCTCCACCGCCTTCAATCCCACAAACCGGTCCTCGGGTCAGTCAGGGGAGAGGGCGCAAGAGAGGGCCTCGTTTCGCGACAGAGGGGGGCAGCAGTTCGGGTTCCGCAGGTTTAACCGCGGCGGAGCCTCAAATAGGCCCTTTCGCAAGTCAAAGTGACTCCCCGATGACATCTCCTATAGGGGGGCGCCTCCAGCTGTTTGCGTCCCATTGGGCTCGGACAGCGGAGGATGCCTGGGTACTTCAGACCATCCGGGAGGGGCTCTCTCTGGAATTTCTTTCCCCCCCTCCCAGGAATTTCATCAGGTGCCCTACCCCTTTCTGTCCCGTAAAGAGGGAGCGGATGGATCAGGAGGTTCTTCACCTTCTGGAAATAAACGCCATAGAGCAGGTCCCCCCCGGGCAGGAGGGGAGGGGTTATTACTCCATTCTCTTTCTCGTCCCCAAGAGCTCGGGGGGGTGGAGGGCCATCTTGGACCTCAAGAACCTCAATCGGTTCATCGCCTACCGGAGGTTCAAGATGCAGTCCCTCCAATCCATCCTGGCGGGGATCCGCCAGGGGGACTACCTGACTTCAATAGACCTGAAGGAGGCGTATCTCCATATCCCCATCCGCCCCCAGCACAGGAGGTTCCTACGCTTCTTTTACGCCGGCCGACATTTCCAATACCGGGCCCTCCCATTCGGCCTGTCGTCGGCCCCCAGGACCTTCACGAAGGTTCTGGCGGTGGTGGCTGCGCACCTCCGACGCAGACCCATACGGCTCCAATGCTACCTAGACGACATCCTCCTCCAGTCGTCGTCCAGGCCGCAGGCCGTACGGGACCTGCGCATAACCATGAGAGCCCTCAGAAGCCACGGGTTCTCCCTAAATCTGGAAAAGAGCCATCTTTCCCCCTCCACCAGAATCATTCACCTGGGGGCGGTGATAGATTCCTCCTGTTGCAGGGTCTTCCTTTCCCCAGACAGAGTAGAGGCCCTCCGCTCTCTTGCACACCAGGTGATCCGGGCAAGGCAGTCTCAGGTGATTCTCCTGTCTCAGCTTTTGGGGAAGATGATCTCCTGCCTGTCGATCGTTCCGTGGGCCAGACTGCACTCAAGAACCCTGCAGTGGCTGCTTCTACCCCACCAGAGGGCCAACAGGAGCAACTCAAGCCTGTTAATCACCGTTCCTCCTCTGGTGAAGAGGTCTCTCCGATGGTGGACGTCACCGGCAATACGCAAGGGGCACCTCTTCAAGGAACCCGTCCGGGTGGTCGTCACCACCGACGCCAGTCTCTCCGGCTGGGGAGCGCACCTGGGCCACCTCGTGGTTCAGGGGAGGTGGTCCGCATCGGAATCCCGCTGCAACATCAATCTACTGGAGCTGAGGGCAGCGAGGTTAGCCCTCCGTCACTTCCACCGAGAGGTCCGTCGACGACACGTCTTGCTGATGACGGACAACGTGGCCACCAAGGCGCACATCAACCGCCAGGGTGGCACCAGGTCAAAACGTCTGATGATGGAAGCGGAAGCCCTAGGTCGCTGGGCGGAGCGCCATCTGGAGTCCATCCGCTCAGACCACATCTCGGGAGTAGACAACACCCGCGCGGACTGGCTCAGCAGGAAAACCATCGACCCGGCCGAGTGGCAACTCGATCCCGCCCTCTTCCGCCGTCTGACCGTCAGGTTCGGTCTACCCCAGATGGACCTGTTTGCCTCCAAAGAGAACGCTCAACTGTCGAGGTTTCTCTCCCGCTTCCAGACTCAGGGGGCAGAAGGGACGGACGCTTTGCGGTGCCACTGGCCCCCAGGCCTGCTATATGCCTTCCCGCCGCTTCCACTTCTACCACAGGTAATCTCCAAGATCATGGAGGAGGAAGCAGAGGTGATTCTCGTGGCCCCCCATTGGCCCCGGAGATCATGGTTTGCCGACCTAGTCAGCCTGTCGGTGTCTCCTCCATGGCGCCTTCCTCCGGATCTGGTCTCCCTTCGCCAGGGGGCAGTCGTACATCCCGACCCCCAGTGGTTACAGTTGGCCGCCTGGCACTTGAAAGGGACCTGTTAAGGAGCGAAGGTTTTTCGGATGAGGTAATACGTACCATTCAAGCTGCTCGTCGTCCCTCCACGACGAGGATTTATGACGCCACGTGGGTCTCCTTTGCCAAGTGGTGCGAGGAACGACTTTTGAACCCCGTCACTGCGCCCGTGAAGCGCGTTTTGGACTTTCTGCAGGGGGGTCTGGACAGAGGTTTGTCCCCCAACACTCTACGTCGCCAGGTTGCTGCCTTGGCTACTGTTTGGGCTGGGGATTCTTCGCTAACCCTAGGCAAGGTCCCCAAGGTGCGCATCTTTTTAAAAGGCGCCTCGAATCTACACCCACCCACCGTCCACCGTTATCCTTCATGGCAGCTGTCCGTAGTACTCCAGGCACTCACTGCACCACCCTTCGAGCCTATCAGCTCTATTTCTCTTCGCCATCTGACGCTGAAGACAGCCTTTTTGATTGCTATCACATCGGCACGTCGCATCTCCGAGCTGGCGGCCCTGTCGATGCGTCAGGACCTCTGCATCGTCCATCCCGACAGGGTCGTCTTGCGACTTGATCCCTCTTTCATTCCGAAGGTCAATTCACTTTTTCATAGAACACAGGAGGTCATTCTCCCTAGCTTCTGTCCCCGTCCTTCCCATCCTCGGGAGCGCTCGTGGCATACCTTGGACGTTAGGCGAGCCCTGAAGACCTACCTTCATCGAACGTCGGAGTTTCGGCAGTCTGAGGCCTTGTTCATCTCCTTTCAACCTGGCTCTCTGGGCAAGAAGGTCTCCTCTTCCACCGTGGGGCGCTGGCTCAGGGCTTGCATCGCCTCCGCTTATGAAAGTCTGGCCAAGACGGTCCCTTGAAATATCACGGCCCACTCAACAAGAAGTGCCGCCACCTCCGCAGCCTGGGCTGCCCAGGCCTCAATCGAGGAGATCTGTCGGGCGGCAGCATGGTCTTCACCTTCCCCGTTCGTCAGGCACTACAAGCTGGATGCCTTCGCCTCCGCTGAGGCGGCCTTTGGCAGGAGGGTGTTACAGGCGGTGGTTCAGACGGATGTGACCCGGGACAGCTCTTCTACCCGCCCTGATGGGCAGTAACTTGGGTATGTCCCATTCTTGGACTCTCTGAGCAGTGTGCAGGAGAAAGACCATTGGTTCTTACCTGAAGGGTCCTTCTCTGCACACTGCGGGAGAGTCCAACCCACCCAGCTGTCCCGGGGGTGATAGTGCCATCTTCTAGTGTTTCTGAATTGTGACTTATGTGTCCTCTGGACTTGATCTTGTCTCTTAGCAGGACACCTTCACGGTCTTGTACTCTACCTTATTGCGACATCCTCACGGACTTGACTACTTCCATTTTTTCTGGAGAGACGTGACCACGCAGGAGGCGTGGCCAGGGAAAAGACTTCTCAGTCCAGGGCAAGCAGACTGTGATAATAACCCATTCTTGGACTCTCCCGCAGTGTGCAGAGAAGGACCCTTCAGGTAAGAACCAATGGTCTTTTTGGGTACTCTGTGCATACGAACTATAGGGTGCAATTTTTTTCTCTCTAAAAGAAATGCCAAGTAAATAACTATGCCAATTATGACTTTGTGACTCATCTCATCTCTACCTCATCAGGTAAGAAATTCTCCTTCATGGCAAGTGAAGGCTAATACAGGTAGTCTTCGACTTGTAACCGTTCAAAGTTGCAGCGGCACTGAAAAAAAGGTGACGTGAGCATTTTTCACGCTTACACGGCCATTGCAGCCTCCCCATAATCATGTGATCAAAATGAAGACCTTTGGCAAGTGGTTCATTTTGATGACGGTTGTGGTGTCCCCTTTTGATACGTTCTCACAAACAAAGTCAAAGGAGAAGCCAGATTCACTTAACAACCATGTTATTCACTTAACAACTGGCAGTGATTGAGTCAACAAGTGTCAATCAGATTGACTCAGCAAGAAAGGTTGTAAAATAGGGGGAAACTCAATTAACAATTGTCTCACTGAGCAACAGAAATGTGGGGCTCAAATGTGCTCGCAGGTTGCATACGACCTGTACACTCTCTTCTGCCACTATGAAAACTTGTAACTCTCATGTAGGCTCAGGATTTTCCTAGGCAGGCAAATATGCCTATAGGAAATGTGGAGCTTCCACAGTCTCTGTGGTTGAGCTTGGGTTAAATTGGGGGCGACATCACAGATTGCTGCCTTTATTTCTCTTCTTGGACTGGCTTAAAATCCTTAATGCAATTTCTGCTCCTGGCCTAAAATTGAACTACAGGTAGCCCTTGGCTTACCTTTTGAAGTTAAGATGACATTGGAAAAAATGATATGACATTTGTCTCACGACCATTGCTGCATTCCCATGGTCACATGATCAAAATTTGGATGCTTGGCAACTGGCATGTATTTGTCCCTTGCAGTGCTCTGGAGGGTCATGTGATCATCTTTTGCGACCTTCTGACAAGCAATGATTCATTTAACCACCGTGTTACTAATTCAACACCTGCAGTGATCCACTTAACAACTGTGGCAAAAAAGGTTATCAAATGGGGCAAAACTCACTTAACTGTCTTGCTTAGCAATGGAAATTTGAGGTTCAACTGTGATCGTGAGTTGAGGACTACCTGTATACAGCCATTTTTCATCAACATATTCCTTTACTGAAATGAAAGAGAGAGAAAATGAATGAATGAATGAATGAATGAGAATAGAGCTAGATGTTTCTCTCTAGCGATTGTTCAGAATGGAGAAGAAAATGCACTCGTATTTAAGCAGAAGAAACAACAAAGCAAATACATTGACTCCAAAATCACAAATAAAGCACCCAGAATGTTTTGAACCGTTCAATAGGTCTGTATGCATAGATACACTATTTTATTTATCCCAGTAGTTGTGTTTGTTATTAGATAACATTAGAATAATGATGTGCTTAGAAGGTGATGTGCTGCTTTAGAAATTATTGTTACCTCTGCTTCCTAATCTCTTTCCCTTCAAATCCCTCAGATAGTTTATATGGATGCTAACTTCCTGGTGTTTCATAACTTGTACAACTGACCACATTTGTTTAAAACCTCAGAAGCTTGATTTTAATGATAGAAGTTAAATGCAGTTACTGTTCTGCAACCAAGCTGCTTTTTCTCAGGCATGCAGGGGACCGAATTCTGTGTCAAAACCCAGGGTTCTTTCCTTCTTTTAAGAGGTGTTCTTAAAACTTGCTGTCATGCCCATGACATCCTAACCTAACTTTCGTTTTCTTCTTAACAACCAGGGGCCAAAATTTCAACCTCTCCTGAAGTAACTGCTGGCTCAAATGTGATCATTTCATGTAACATAAGTGAAGCATCAACACCTATCAAAGGCAATTACTGGATGAAAGGGGAGACAAAGCTTGATTCCAATACCACCGCTCTGGATTTTACCTCCTACATGTAGGTGACTTTAAAGTAAAGCATACATGGCTTAATGGTCAGAACCAGTTTGGTGTAACGGTTTAGGTGTTGGCTTAGAAACCAGGAGACACTCGAGTTCTAGTCCTGCCTTAGGCATGAAAGCCAGCTGGGTGACTTTGGGCCAACCACCAGAAGACACTGAGTTCTAGTGCCACCTGAGGCATGAAATACTGGCAGGGTGACTTTGGCCAGTCACACTTTCTCATCCTAACCCTTTCTCACAGGGTTGTGGTGGAGAAAGGAAGAGCAGAAGGAAGAAATATTTGTATGTGCATCGCCTTGAGTTGTATATTGAAAGAAAATAAAAAACTTTTTTTACAAAATATGTTTCTCAGATCAGCAACCTCTCCAAATAGAATATTTCCTCCGAATGCAAAATGAGGAAACTTCACAGCTTGTTTGGCTCACATAACAATGTTCGGTGGAATCATTTTTTCCCCAAAGTCAACAAAAAAAGTGTTTTTATTTCACTGGGAAGTAAATTATTTTAACGGAGATTATTTCCTAGGGAGTATGCAGCGGAGTATACTCTGTCCTTAGAACTAAAGGAAGTTAATAACCATTTCCCCCCAGCATCTTGCTAATAGGTGTGGGGAAGGGAGTAATGAATTGTATGCATTAGCTTAACAACAAGCCCGAAATGCTTTGCCTGCAAAAAATATAATTCTTAGCTGACTGTCACTGCACAAAAACCTCTGGTGCTTAAATGTTGGCCAGTATTAGCTTCGTTCTAAATTAGAGAGGAGGTGGGAATAGGTGGGTATTCTTCACTCGAGAACAACGTGGCACTCAGGCGTAACACAGAAACGGGGAAATGCAGTTGGGAGGGGGTGGCTCAGCTTTAGGTGTGCCTCGTACCCTTTGATAGGAAATCTAATCCAGCATTTCCTAGTGGTTATTTTTTTCTCCTGGATAATGCTGGAATGTAGCTCCTCTTACTCCGTGACCGTTATGTTTGCTGAGGGAAGTTGCAGTTTCCAATATCCATTCCCAGTTCTCCTGCTGTGATGGCTTTGTGTATTCTCCTTGTCACCTGCTGATGTGTGTTTGTGTGTGTGTTTTTGAATCCTAGGATCCCCAAAGTGAACTACGAAAGCTCGGGAGAGTACCACTGCATCTTTGACACCAGTCCCCTCACAAAAGGAACGGTGCTTGTGAAAGGTAACTGTTGTGGGTGCTTTAGTCCTCTGCTTTTTCTCTCTCTCTTTCCTCTTTCCTCTTTCCATTGGTGAAACTCTACATAGAGGAGAGGGACTTTGTGTTGTCAAATCCATGTGGAACGAGCCGCTGCTCATGGGCTCCCCTAGCTGCCTCTCTAGTCTGAGAAAGAAAGGAGCCCTGATGGTGCAGGGCAGTTAGAATGCAGTATTGCAGGCTAACT
The DNA here is from genome assembly GCF_051295495.1 of Thamnophis sirtalis. NCBI lineage: Eukaryota > Metazoa > Chordata > Lepidosauria > Squamata > Natricidae > Thamnophis > Thamnophis sirtalis. The sequence goes on along the minus strand of NW_028261381.1, from coordinate 171,673,050 downwards.
CACTGCCAGCAGTTCGATCCTGACCAGCTTAAAGTTGACTCAGCCTTCCAACCTTCTGAGATCGGTAAAATGAGGTCCCAGATTGGTGGGGGCCATATACTAACTCTGTAAACCGCTTAGGGTTGTAAAGCACTGTGAAGTGGTATATAAGTCTTAAGAGCTAAGTGGGATGCGGGGAGCAGAAAGGAAGGACGGACTGTGGTGGCACAGTGGTGAGAATACAGTATTGCAGGGTGACTCTGCCTACTGCCAGGCGTTCGATCCTGACCAATGCAAGGTTGACTCAGCCTTCCATCCTTCCAAGGTTGGTAAAATGAAGTCCCAGATTGTTGGGAGCCGTATGCTGACTTCGTAGACCATTTTGAGATATAACACACTGTGAAGTGGTATATAAGCCTAAGTACTAGTGCTAGTACTGCCCATTTGTCATCACCTAAAAGTATTTTGTCTCCAGGAAATCCAAACAGTTCCAGGTTTAGCAAGCAAGCTTGTGGAAGTTAGTTTCCGTTGATGTAGACAAGCCTGGTATCCTCTAGGTCAGGTTTTCTCAACCGTGGCAACGCATGGACTTCAATTCCCAGAATTCCCCAGCCACCTATGGGAGCTGAGACTTGAAGTCCATGCATCTTAAAGTCACCAGAGTTGGGGAAACCCTGCTCTAGTTAAATCGGATTGCAATTCCCATACTGAAATTGTGGGATTCGTAACTGAATACACCCCAAGGATGCTAAATTGGGGGAGGTTATGATATGATAACCAGCTAGTTAGAATGCAGCATGACAGGCAAATTCTGCCGACTGCCAGAGGTTCGATCCTGTCTAGCTAAAGGTTGACTCCGCCTTCCAACCTTTGGTGAAATGAGGACCCAGATTGTTGGGAGCAAGAGGCTGACTGTAAACCACTTAAGAGGCCTGCAAAGCACAGTGAAATGGTATATGTCTTAAGTGCTATTGCTAAATGAACTTCCTGTGTTTTCCCAGCCTTGTGCACATCCGTCCCCCAATAACTAACTCCCAGACCTAGCAAAGAAATCTGCTGCCAAGGCCTGCTTATGATGGATGAGAGGTTATAGGCAGGAGTGTTTGCTTGATCAGCCTCTCCTGTGACCCCTCTTTGAACTGATCGTGACCTACTGGCTTTTCTGATCTCCTGTTGCAGTTGCTCCCAATGTGGTGGCCTATAAGAAGACGGAGCACGGAAGCGAAGGAGACTCCGTAACGCTGAGTTGCAAAAGCAATTCTTACCCTTATGTTACCCAGTGGACTTGGTACAAGGTGGTAGACCAGGTGCCTCAGGTGAGTGCCTTTCCTGCCACGAACCCAGGATTCCCCTCGCTTCCTCCCCAGTAGGTGTCCCGGCTGCCTATGGAGAAACCATGTTAAGAGTCAACTTTTCCAGTTTTGTTTTTTTTGGTGGGGGGGGGGGGCTTGCTTCACAGAAGGCATATTGAAGAGAGATCAACATGCTTGCTTGTAAAAAGAAAAACTCATTTGAAACCAGGGAGTTCTCAACTTACAGCCATTCACATGCTGCGGTAATACCACTTTATAAGGCCTTGGTAAGGCCACCCTTGGAATGCTGCGTTCCGTTTTGATTGCCATGATGTAGAAAAGATGCGGAGACGCTAGAAAGGGTGCAGAGAAGAGCAGCAAAGAGGATTAGGGGACTGGAGGCTAAAACATATAAAGAACGGTTGCAGGAAGTGGGCTTGTCTAGTTTAATGAAAAGAAGGACTAGGGGAGACATGATAGCAGTCTTCCTATATCTCAGGGGCTGCCACAAAGAAGAGGGAGTCAACCTATTCTCCAAGGAACCTGAGGGTAGAACCAGAAGCAATGGGTGGAAACTAATCAAGGAGAGAAGCAACTTAGAACCGAGGAGAAATTTCCTGACAGAACAATTGTGGTGCTCTGGGGTCATGTGATCATCTTTTGCAACCTTCTGACAAGCAGAGTCAATGATTCATTTAACAACCGTGCTACTAATTCAACAACTGCAGTGGGCCACTTAACAACTGTGGCAAAAAAGTTATCAAACAGGGCAAAGCTCACTTAACTGTCTTGCTTAGCAATGGAAATTTGAGGTTCAACTGCGGTCATAAGCCAAGGACTACCTGTATGCAGCCATTTTTCATCAATATATTCCGAAAACAGGATTAAACCAAAGGTTAAAAAAAAGGTGGAGGGTCACAAACTGCCCCCATGGTTTACATGTCACAAGCCTCAACACAAACTACATAGTTTGCATGCCAGAAGCCACCTCCCATGGTTGCACGTCGCTCTTGCACCCTTATGCCAGTTGACACTCTTTCAGAAGGCCTGAGGGGTGAGGGGCAAAAAAATATTTATCAAATGCATATGCTCACGTGAGGTAAGAGACTGAGCTGGATGAGGTGGTGATCTGATTAGTCATAAGGAAGCTTCCTCAGTGGGATTTTCTATTTTGGTGTCCCAGACTGCATTGGACGTTGTGTGGAAATGGTTCCTTTTGACACTATGAGTCGTCTTCAAGAATATATAAGAGCCAAGGTGGCGCAGTGGTTAAATGCAGCACTGCAGGCTACTGCTAGATCAGCAGGTCAGCGGTTCAAATCTCACCGGCTCAGGGTTGACTCAGCCTTCCATCCTTCCGAGGTGGGTAAAATGAGGACCCAGATTGTTGGGGGCAATATGCTGACTCTCTGTAAACCGCTTAGAGAGGCCTGAAAGGCCTATGAAGCGGTATATAAGTCTACTGCTATTGCTATAGGTAGTGTTGTGGCCCGCCAGCAGAGCTGGCAGCAGTTTCGTACAGTGAGGAGGTTGGGGAGGAAGATGGGCCAGTCCCGGAGTCTGGGGAAGGCTCTGATGAGGGTTCTGTGTCAGAGACAGAGAAGGGGCCAGGGCCATCTGACAGTTACCAGCAGTCTTCGGAGTCAGACATCACTGAGGCAGATGAACAGCTGGAGCCTGTTCCCAGTGTGTGCATGCGCAGAGTTGCTAGACAAAGGGAACAGCTAAAGAACGGGGGTCAACTTGGGGGTAAGGCCACAGGTGAACGATGAATGGCCCCTCCCAGAGGAAATAAAAGAGGAGCTAAGGTGGAGTGGAGTTTGCAGGAGACATTTAGTTCGCTTAATTGGTTTGTGACTCTCCGAGACTCCTTGCCAAGTTTTGGGCTCGTTTGTGGCATGGGTGGAGGACTTACCTGTAGTTCTTTCTTGTCCTCCAGCCTATTGCCAATGGCACTGATGAAAGATTTTACATCCAATCCAACGGCTCCAAGACAGATCTTCGGATCATTTTGTTGCACCTGGAGAAGGACCCCGGGAATTACGTGTGCAACGGCACCAATGAAATAGGCACCGATAGTGCAGAGGTGACCCTGAGGGTGCGGAGCCGGCTGGCTGCTCTGTGGCCATTCCTGGGGATTGTAGCGGAGGTGCTGGTCCTGGTCACAATCATCTTCATCTACGAGAAGAGAAGAAAGCCCAACGATATTTCTGAGGGTAAGGTGCTGGAATGGGCAAGGGGGAGGAGATTAATAATAATAATAATACTATTACCATAATATATTATAATATAGTGGTATTAAAAAGCCATGGCGGCGCAATGGTCAGAGTGCGGTACTGCAGGCTACTTCTGCTTGTTAGATAAGCTCCCCGTTGGGAGAGCGAGTACGTTCAGAGAAGCGTTGTGAGAGTTGTGTTGGAGAACACACAAACCAGCATACAGAGACACTGCAGTTTAAATAGGCTTTTACTTTCGTGGAAATAGAGGTATCAGAGTCCATCAAACAGTCCAAGTCATACACGGATAAGATAGTCAGTCATCAACGTCTTTCAGTTAAGGGATAATCCAAATAACATAGTCCAGTAACATATAATCAGTCCAGTAATCAAGGTTTGCTAACAGTTGCAAAACTTACAATAGCTCACAGCACTTTCTAACAGCCAGCTACCAAAACACTCGGATCAGATCAGCCCAGCATCTAACAAACAGAGGGAGCTAACAGTCATTCTGGCTCCCTCTTATGCCGATAGAGGAAAAACAGCAACCAATCACATTTTACAGTATGATTTAAAGAAACAGATATAGCATTGCTATATGATTTATATATTGCCAACCCAACCGTTAGAATTATATTCCTAACAAGGGCAAGGCGGAGGAGATTAATAATAATAATACTATTACCATAATATAATATTATAATATAGTGGTACTAAAGAGCCGTGGTGGCACAGTGGTCAGAGTGCAGTACTGCAGGTTACTTCTGCTGACTATCGGCTGCCTGCAATTTGGCAGTTCGAATCCCACCAGGCTCAAGGTTGACTTGGACTTCCGTCTTTCCAAGGTGGGTAAAACGAGGATCCAGATTGTTTTTGGGGGGGAGGGGGGGCTGACGCTGTCAACCGCTTAGAGAGAGCTGTAACAGCACTATAAAGCGGTATATAAGTGCAATTGTTAATTGATTCTGGGACAAGTGCTAAAAACGAGTTGTCAAGGTTCTGGCCAATGCCCTAATAAAAGCAGGAGCCCCATGCCCAGTGTTGGTGAACCTTTTCGGCACCAAGTGCCGATATGGGAGCATGTGCACACATGCACGGTAACCAGAAAAGCAGCCATCCGGTGTGCATACTTGCGCAGCTGCTCTTCCAGTTTCCGGTGCATGTGTGTGGCGAAAACCAGAAGAGCAGCTTGCCTGTTGCGCATGCACACATTGGGAGGATGATCTTCCGGATTAGGGCGCATGCATGCAGACCGGCCATCTGGTCTTCGGCATATGCATTTGTGCCAGAAACCAAAAGACCAGGTGCATGCGCACCGGGCAGCTGCTCTTCTGGCTTCTGACGTTCCCGGGAAGGCTGGATCCCGGAAGAACAATAGGCAACAGCTCGCGTGCCCGGAGAGATGGCTCTGTGTGCCACTTCTGGCACACGTGTCATAGGTTCGCCATCATGGCCCTAGCTATTTAGCAAGAAAAATCCAGTTGTTTATTAGGAGTGCCATGTCGAACAACTCTGACTTCACCCAGTTTGCGCCTTCCCTCTGACTCTGTTCCCCCCTCTCGCATTCCCCAACGAAACAATTTCGAAGCAATTTCGCAGGTCATAGAAGTCACTCCCTCTGGCCATTGTGGGTCTCCGTGGAGATGGCCTTGACTTCACAGCTAGGATGTATTTTGTTTTGAGTGAGGTCTGAATTCCTTGGTGCAGCTGGCAGGCACAATTTCCCAAACCCCACCCCCCCCCGCCTATGGCAACTCGGGAGCAGGTCAGGAAAGCTTTGCGAGTTGCCGCTAGTACCAAACAGACCACGTGACTTTCCACATGACCCCTTGTTTTGGCTGGGAAGGACTTCCTGTCTGTCCCTTTTCCTATGTCAGCGACTTCCTGTCCACCCTCTGCGGCTGTCCCCCACTTCCTTTTGCAGCAATCTTCCCAGCATAGCCGACTTCCTGTCCATTCTCCGTGGCTGTTCCCCTCTTCCTATCGAAGCACTTTGGATACTAAACGAACGATGCATCAAATGCCAAATTCAACTGGTTTTGAAACAGTCGAGTACAGAGACCACCGTATGTGAGTGGAGGAAGGGCTGACATCCTCCCAAGTGGTATTTTGAGCAAAACCTTAATTACTGAAGATTCTTGGTGCCTATAAAGAGGTTTTCCTCACTTAATCATGGTAATTCATGGTCCAGAATTTCTGTCGTTAAATGATGTGGTGGTATAAAGCGTGACATTTTCACTTAGCGACAGCCATCCCAGCAGTTGCTGTTGCCATCATTAAGCAAAAGTCAGCCACAACCTGAAGGACTGGTCTTAAGTACCATTTGTTCAGCAGTGTCACAACTTTGAACAACTGCTGAAGAAGTGGTCATGAACCGAGGACTCCCCGTAATTTTCAGTGGGAGGAATTGAAACTGGGGTGAAAGATGCATGGCAATGTTTCTCAACCTCGGCAATTTTAAGACGCGTGGTAAGGGGTCAGATTCTCTAGGGTTGAGATGCCTTAAGACAACGCCCCCCCCCCAAGCTTTTGGGCCACGGGCCAGAGGGGGCATGGTTTCGTGTGCTGCCTGTATTCTGCGGATGGAACTTCTCTTGTTTGCACGGCTCAGTTTCTGGCATGCCGCGGCCCAGTGCCAGTCTGTGGGCCGGGGATTAGGGACCCCTGCCTTAAGAGGCTCCTGTAGATTCGCCCACCTCCCAGCTGGTTTTGCGAGGGACTCTGGTTGCCTAATTATGCTAATCTTGGCTTGGATTCCACACCATTGGAGTGAAAAGGAAATTAATCTCACTCAGATCGTGGCAACTGCAGTGGTGTTAGGCACCGTGGAAACATTGCTGAGTGAGACTTTATCTGCTCCCCTTGTTCCTTGCCTCTATGAGGTGGAAAAACAACAGTTCTGCTGCATAAATCAATTGGTAGGAATGTTTTTAAGTCCCTGGAGAAGTCTCTCAGCCAATGTCAGCATCTAACATTTTGATTTATTTCTTCTCTGAGGGAATATTCTTCTCACTGTTTTCCCCCTCCACTTGTTTGCATTATTTAAAAATATTTTCCTTTAAATACCTGAGATGCCTAAATGCTTCTATCTAAATAATGAATTCAGCATCCCTTCCTGTGCCACCCCCTACTCACTCTTCTTTCCTTTTAAAACCATGCTTTTTTTTTTTGCTGTGGAGATTTAAATCATTCTCCTTTATATTTTTCTTGGCAAGCGGCAAGATATTCCTGGCTTTCTTCACCCTTATAAACTTAGTTAAAACCCTGCTTCATTTGTACGAGGTGTGTGCAGCAATGCTTCGAATTGAGTGAAGGGAAAGGGAAAATCTTGGGTGGGGAACTATGGCCCCTTTAGGACTTGTGGACTTTAACTCCCAGTATTCCTCAGCCAACAAGAATGGCTGGCTCAGGAATTCTGGGAGTTGAAGTCCAGAAATCATAAAGAAACCATAGTTCCCTACTTCTGTCTTACAGCAGGGATCCCCAACCCTCAGGCTGCAGTCCACTACTGGGTTATGACCCATTTGGAACTGGGCAGCTCAAGTGGTGGGCGAGCGTGCAAACACCCACCACTCACACAAAGCTCTTCCCATCCCCCACGTCGGGCTGGACCACCAGAGCCAGAAAGGTTGGAGACCGCTGTCCTAAGAGGATAGGAAGGTTTCTCAATTGGCTTAAAACAGTTTTTCTCAACCGTAGGTACTTAAAGTTGTCTGGACTTCATCTCCCAGAATTCCCCAACCAGCATGGTGACTGGGGAGTTCTGGGAGTTGAAGTCCAGATAGCTTAAAAGTGCCTAAGGTTGAGTAACTCTGGCTTAAAAGCTTGTAAATATAGCGTACATGCTGCATTAACTTTGAATTCAATTCCTTCTTGCTGCTGCATGTTAACCCTTTGTGGTAAGTGGAGGAAGTCCAAACTAAAGCCACCCCTTGCCCTGGTTATCTTGTCATCTGTATATGATCGTAGTACCCTTGTGCTAGTTTGTCTAGTGCTGAAGACACCTGGCTAGAAACTGGGAGACCATGAGTTCTAGTCCCACCTTAGGCGCAAAAACCAGCTGGGTAACTTGGGGCCAATCACCAGGTGACTGTGTATTCCTGGTCTCACGTTGGGTAGGAAAGTCAGCTGGGTGACTTTGGGCCAGTCCCTCTCTCTCTCAGTCCAAGCCACCTCATAGGGTTGTTGTGGGGAAAACAGAATGTATAAAAATAAGGAGGGTGGGATGTAAATAAATGAAGGTCGACATGTGAGTGTGGTGGAGCCTGTTCCTCAATAGTAGCAGTCTTAAAAGCTGGGGATTTTTTTTTTGACAAATAGACGATAGATGAGATGATTGATAGATAAATAGAACAAAGGAACAATTAAAGAGCCGAGGTGGCGCAGTGGTTAGGGTGCAGTACTGCAGGCCACTTCAGCTGGCTGTTATCTGCAGTTCAGCGGTTCTAATCTCACCGGCTCAAGGTTGACTCAGCCTTCCATCCTTCCGAGGTGGGTGAAATGAGGACCCAGACTGTGGGGGCGATATGCTGACTCTGTAAACCGCTTAGAGAGGGCTGAAAGCCCTATGAAGCGGTATATAAGTCTAACTGCTATTGCTATTGCTAATGAACCATCAATAGATCGTACAAAGTAATTGTTAGATGATTAGGTGGATGGATGGATGGATGGATGGATGGATGGATGGATGGATGGATGGATGGATGGATGGATGGATGGATAGATAGATAGATAGATAGATAGATAGATAGATAGATAGATAGATAGATAGATAGATAGATAGATAGATAGATAGATAGATAGGACAAAAGAAGATCATTTGGGATGAAGGAGGAAGCCCTTCTCTGCAGAAACTCAGCAGTTTAGAAATAGGAAATATAAATAAGTACATAAATAAATGTGACAAAGTATGATTTGCCTATTCACCGAAATCCTTTTGCTGACTTCTGTGTTTTTTCTTTTCCTCTCCTCTTCCTTTGCTCAAAGATGACGATGGAGGCTCTGCACCCCTGTAAGTATAAAGAACCGTTTTTCTCCCCCTTCCTGGCAAATCGCCTCTTGAGGCCACTTGTGGGTGGGAAATTAGACAACCAGCTGGATGCGCCCAACTGCAATGACCCGAGCAGGCATGAAGACGCTGCAGGGAGCTGCCTCCTGCCTGCCAGAACCAGAGTTAAGCCAGATGCATGGCTGGCTGGGGAATTCTAGGAGTTGAAGTCCACACATCTTCAAGCGGCCAAGGCTGAGGAAGACCGGTTAAAATTGTCTGTCTTGAAATCTCAGCATAGCTCACAGCTGGTGGGGAAATTCTGGAGACTAAAGTCCACATATCTGTCAAGGTAGAGAGACAGAGACACTGGCTTTAACTTTGAGGAATATGGGGCTGCCTGCGGTCTCTGATCAGGGGGGTATGTGACAGGGAGAGCTTTCTAATTGGTGTGTGTGTGTGTATGTATCAAGTATCAGCATGGGTGTTGTGGCCCTTCGGCTGCCAGTAGAGATAGCTGCAGAGTCAGACGGGAAGGAGGTGGAAGGAGACTTTGGAAGGCTCTGATAAGGAAACCGCATCAGGCAGAGCTGGGGCCTTCCGTCCTCCCACAAGTGGAGAGGCAGCTGTCTTCGGGGCCTGAGCTCAGTGAGTGGGAGGAACAGATGGGGCCCATCTCAGATGCACATATGCATAGAGAGGAAGGGAGAGGAGAACAGTGGAAAGCAATAAGCCGGCTCTCAGGGAAAAGCAGACGTAGACGCTAGCCAGCCCCTCCCTGGCTGGGAAATAAATAGTAAGGAGTTTGGGAGTGGCCAGTTGTCGCACACAACCATTTGTTTTTGTAGTATACTGCAAGCAATTGGGATTTTTTGGCTTTGTTGGAACTAATTACGTTTGATTTTTTGTTTATCCCTGTAAATAAAAGACCATTACTGCCCTGTTACAAAAGGGGGGGGGGTGTTTTACTTGGAAGTAAACATTTTACCACTACTGGCGAAGGCTGAGTCAGAACAATAGGTCCTCGACTCTGCCTACTTGCTGGTCTAGTTTAGAGTTTGACACAGATCATCCTTAAGGTCTGGAACTGACCGACTTTTCCTCTTGGTTCCCAGGAAAGGCAACACTGCAAACAACACGGACAAGAATGTGCGCCAGAGGAATGCAAATTAAGCCCGCAGCAAGGTAGGATTTCTGGGAGGGCTGAGCAAGGGCAGGGGAAGCCCCCCCCAAGATGCCCCGGTTTCATCCGCTGTCCAGAGATGAAAAGAAAAACCATTCTTGAAATTCTGGATTTGCTTTAAGAAAAGCACAGTAACAGAGAAGAGAGTCGGCCTCTTTCTTGGTCAGGGAATGTCATCGTCCTGACTGGTCACGACAAAAGAATTAATCAGTGGGATAGCTTTCCCCTAGAAGTTGTGGGTGCTCCCATTAGCACTCAAGAAGAGATTGGGCAACCATTTGAGCAGAAGACCTCTGGAGTCCTTTCCAACCCTCTTTATCCACACATGCACCCAGCCTTCCGCGCATGTGCTTTGGCTTGAAAACATGCCTAACTGGGAGGTGATAGAGCTGGGGCAGGTGGGCAGAGCCATCAGCGATTTCCGCCTCCTGTTCGGGCAAACTGGTCTGAACCGGCAGAGTACCATCTCTGTTCATTACCCAACTAGGTAACATCATCAGTGTTAAAAAAGAGAATGGGTTTTGCTCTGTTTGTATATGACTGTTCTGAGCGGGGCTTCCCAAGAGCATGAAGCAAACTCCTGGTCCTGACAAAAACCTCTTTTATTAATTGACTGTGAATTCTGCTCATTCACAGCCAGCAAAGTCTTTCAAAGGAGGATTTACAGTCACAGACCTTACCTGGCTTGGAGAGCTGCCAGGCCGAGATCTGCAAACTGTGGCAAGGAGTCTGGGAGAGTCAGGAACCAATTAGCGAACTAATTGTCTCCTGCAAACTCCACTCCCCTTTCACTCCTCTTTTATTTCCCCTGGGAGGGGCCATTCATCGTCCACCTGTGGCCCTACTCCCAAGTTGACCCTTGTTCCTTAGCTGTTCCCTTCGTCTGGCGACTCTGCGCATGCGCACACTGGTAACAGGCTCCAGCTGTTCTTCTGCCTCAGTGATGTCTGACTCCAAAGGCAGCTATTAACTGGCATACAGCCATGGCCCCCTCTCTGCCTCCGACACAGAGCTCTCATCAGAGTCTTCCCCAGGCTCCAGGCCTGGCCCAGGTTCCTCCCCAACCTCCACATTCTCCGAATCTTCTGCCAGCTCTGCTGACGGGCCACAACAATGAATGTGATGTATTGATCCCACAATCGGTGCTACCCAGAACCTCTCCATGTAAGAGAGTGGTCACCATTCAAAATTTTTAAAACTCTTTTCTCCCAGTCGGCTTCCTTTAGTGCATATGAAGTCTCGCATACTTCCCAGCTGGCATTCTTTTCATGCTGTGCTTTGAAGTCATCCTTAGCTGGGGTTGGGATAGTTGGATTTGCCCTTAACTCTGGGTGTGGGTGTGTGTAAACACCAACAATATAATGTGTTAGTTGAACCTAATTCTCTATATTCTCTCTCTCTCTCTCTCTTCCCTCCCTCCCCCCCCCCCCCTCTCTCAGGTGCCATGTGAGATCTAAGCAGTCGGCTTAGATGTTTATTCTGACACTTTCCTGCTGTAAAACCAAGAATATTTCTAGAACATCCTTGCATCCTTTTTATAAAAAAGAAAAGGAAAACAGAAAATCAGTGAGAGATCTTTTAGCCTTTTACATTTTAACCGCATATAAAGTTTTTTCTCCTCGTCCTCACTGCTGAATCTTGAGAGTTGGGGAAAGGAAAACGGAAGGCACGGGGAAATTACATTTCAAGAAAATGTTGCCAGTTAGTTTAAGAAAAGAGCCATCATCCCTGACTCAAGAATGTCCTGTTCTTTCTCTTATCTCTCTCTCTCTCTTTTTTAGTAGCAAACCATAGGGGGAAGTTATTAAATTAGTCCCAATGGAATGATGTGGTAGCGTGAAGCAATCCAGAGTTTTTAAGTCACCTTCAACTTTAGGAAGGGCAATGCTTCAGCCCTGAATAGGTTCGGCCAGTAGAAGAGCTCCCCACCCCTTCTCTTCCTTACTTGGTCTCCCTGGACCAGAAACTCCCCAATCTTCTCCAAATCCATTAGCGAAGATACCACGAAACAAGGGGTTGCGCGCTGCTTGTGTTTGGCTTCTCGAAGCCCGGAAGCCACCTTTTGCCATTCCTCTCTCCAGCCACTTGAACCCTTTGGGGCTCTCCCTGAAGACCCGTCTTGTGCACTCAAGCACACACACACACAACGATGGTGCCATAATTGCTCGGAAGACAAAGACAAGGACAGTGACTTTTCTCCTGCGCCCCCCTCCTACCTCGGTGACATCTGAGCATCAAGCCAGAAGGGAGGGGAGAGTCCCAAGCTCCCTTATGTTATGTAGGGTTGTCTTCCCAGCTTATCTGGTGGTGTGTCTTTTCAGTCGCGTGACATTTTAGATCGCAATTAGTCACAGAGGCCGAAGGACGAGCCAGGACATAACTCTTAAGTCCCACGCAGCTTCTCCATCTTGTCCCAACACCCGTTGGCCTCTGCCAAGGCGGAGAACGTTCTTATGGCTTGTTGGGCTCACCTTTGTTTTGGTTACTGTTGGAAGAGGTTATTGTTTTAAATAAGCCAAGCTTTTTCTCAATAAAACAAGACTCGGTTGTTTTGGTTTCTTTCCCTATTCTTGTTTCTTCTTTCTTTTCTTTTTTTTTGGGGTGCTGACTGGGGAATTCTGGGAGTTGAAGTCCAGGCGTCTTAAAAGTTGACAGTGTTGGGAAACCCTGCTCAAAAGGGTTAACCTTGCAGACAGGTGAGGCTGAGACAGAGGTTGATACGGAAGGGCAGGCAAAGGAAGGAGGTATTGAGTTGCTGCTGTGTATGGGGACCCTTAAAGCAGTGTTTCTCAACCTTGGCCACTTGAAGATGTCTGGACTTCAAGTCCCAGAATTCCCCAGCCAGCGAATGCTGGCTGGGGAATTCTGGGACTTGAAGTCCAGACATCTTCAAGTGGCCAAGGTTGAGAAACACTGCCTTAAAGGTATAGGTAGTCCTCTGCTTACAACCACAATTGCTGCAGCCCAAAATTTCTGTTAAGTGGGGCATTTGTTAGGTGAGTTTTACCCCCATTTTGTGACCTTTCTTGCCACGGTTGTTAACTGAAGCACTGCAGCTGAGAAGTTAATAACCAGGTTGCTAAGTGAATCTGGCCTCCCCATTGACTCTGCTTATTATCCGGAGGTTGCAAAACATCTTGGGGCACAGCAACGGTCATAACTACGAACCAATCGACAAGCGCCTCAATTTTACATGATCGTTGGGATGCTGCAAAGGTCATAACTCCGAAAAACGGTTACAAGCAGAGGTGGGTTTCACATAATTTTGCCACTGGTTCGCCGCGTACTGAAACTGCTCGCGCATGCGGAAACGTGGCTAAACAGGATGGCATAGACCCATCGAGCAGGTCGCTCTGAACCGGTCCGAACCGGCCGAACACCATCACTGGTCATAAGTCACATTTTTCAGTGCGGTTGCAACTGAACGGTGATTAAGTGAACTGTGGTAAGTTGAGGGCTACCTATATTTGCCGGTGTTGTGATTTGCACCTTGTAGCCTCCCAGTGGCTGCTGCTATCACTTCGAAACAAGCACTGGACTCGTCTTGCTAAGTGACGTCCCCGTGGCAATTTATGGCGAGGCTCTGAAGGGAGCCCTGCAAATTGTGCCTTGCAGTAGTCCAGCCCTCTTCCCTAACTCCTGAAATAAATACAAGCTCTGTCCCTACAAGTCCGTCGACCCATTTCATTTCTAAGCTGCCTCTCTTAACACCATCGGAATCTTTCCTCTCTCCTTGTGGATTTTGACGATATTCTGAATTGACCCAGGTCTCTGCAAAGCCAGGATCCTGCAGGCCAACACCTGTTGTAACCATTGTTTACCCCAGTAGTAACTTTGTCCGTCACTTGCTGCGGATGAACGAGACTGGCGCTGAACCTGTTGGGAGTGTCAGAAAATGAGCGACCGATACATGGAAACACGGCAGTGTCTGAATATAGATTGGGGGGAGTCTTCACCCCCTCTTCTTTAAGGAGAGGCAGGTATTCTGGAACAAGCCATTGTTCTGCTTGAGTCCAGAGAAAAGGCAGCCACTGGGAGCGCTAGGCAATCTATTAAAAGGTAAAGCTTCCCCTCGCACATATGTGCTAGTTGTTCCTGACTCTAGGGGGCCATGCTCATCTCTGTTTCAAAGCCGAAGAGCCAGCGCTGTCCGAGGACGTCTCCGTGGTCATGTGGCCGGCATGATGAAACGTCGAAGGTGCACGGAACGCTGTTACCTTCCCACCAAAGGTGGTTCCTATTTTTCTACTTGCATTTTTTACCTGCTTTCAAACTGCTAGGTTGGCAGAATAGCAATAGCAGTTAGACTTATATACCGCTTCATAGGGCTTTCAGCCCTCTCTAAGCGGTTTACAGAGTCAGCATATCGCCCCCACAGTCTGGGTCCTCATTTTACCCACCTCGGAAGGCTGAGTCAACCTTGAGCCGGTGAGATTAAAACAGCTGAACTGCAGATAACAGTCAGCTGAAGTGGCCTGCAGTGCTGCACCCTAACCATTGCGCCACCTTGAGACAAGTAATGGGAGCTCACTCTGTTATGTGGCGCTAGGGATTCGAACTGCTGACCCTTCTGATCGCCAAGCTCAGCGTCTTAGCCACTGAGCCACCACACAATCTACATTTAATGAATTCCAAACAATACCCACAATTATTACCTTCTTCCCCATCTTAGGAAAAATATCCCTAGAACAAACGCATCCGAGAATACACCTAGTCCTCAAATTTCAACCACCATTGGAACTAGAACTCCCATTGCTATGCAAGGCAGCCGAGTGAGTCATGCCCAGTTTTACGACCTTGTTTTGTCCACAGTTAAGTGAGTCACTCAGTTGTTAAATGAAATCTGGCTTTCCCTACTGACTTTGTCAGGAATTTGCATCGCATGACCATGGGGGCACCACAACCGTCTTAAATGGAAAACGATCGTGTCACTTTTTTCTACTGCCATTGTAACTTGGAACGGTCTCTAACTCAGTGTTTCTCAACCTTGGTGATTTTAAGTCCTGGGGACTTCAACTCCCAGAATTCCCCAGCCAGCTGTGCTGGCTGGGGGATTCTGGGAGTTGAAGTCCCCAGGACTTAAAGTCGCCAAGGTTGAGAAACACTGCTCTAACTGTTGTGAATTGGGGACTACCTTGGCGATTGTATTTACAATCCCACATAAACACACTACATGCCCCACCTTTTCTTTAAAGGGATTTTTGTATTTTATACTGCCTGAGAGATATATTTCTGCACCCCGAGAAATGCTGGTTGCTTGAATGCCTTGAAGCTGTTATTCAGTTTTATCTGATTTATTCAGATTAAATGAGCCACCCGAGAGGCCATTTCTCCCTTCATAAGAGATGGAGAAACAAAACATCCCAGGTTTCTTGTGATCAAAACGAGTTCAGAAGACCGACGGCTTCCCTTTGCATGGTTTATTACCCTCGGGCGAGCCTCCCGGGGTTCAACAGTTGCTTAATGTTTTCTGTAACACAATGACAGCGCCTGGGTGCTTTCGAAGGGAGAGCAAAACAAACCAGGAAAAACCAGGTCAAAGGACAAACTTGGCTTATTCTATGCAGCGCTGCCCCCTGCAGTCAAGTTGTAAAACCTGCCAAAGTTGAACACGGCTCTTGTTGGCCCAAAACACACGGAGAATGCGGAGACAATATTCGTTTTGTTAAATCTCTGTGTCTTGTTTAACTTACTGGTGGACTTTTAGTTTGATACTTCGAAGACATTCCGCTTCTCATCCAAGAAGCTTCTTCAGCTCTGACTGGATGGTGGGGAATGAAAGGATTTATATTCCTTGCAGACAAAACACTAGATGCAAACCCGGGGTGTGTGTGTGTGTGTAACTTTGTCAACCCTGTAGCTGACCTGACCGAAGCCATTTTTAGAAGCTTCGTTGTTATCACACTGGAGCAGAGGGATAGGGAAGGGCGGGGATTTTAGATAGCTGGGATTTTGTAGCCAAAGCAAAATACTTTCTCTTGGGAACCAAGGACATTCTCACATCTGGTCAGAGGAAGGAGGAGTGAGAGCCAAGGTGGCGCAGTGGTTAAATGCAGCACTGCAGGCTACTTCAGCTGACAGCAGTTCTGCAGTTCGGCTGTTCAAATCTCACCGGCTCAAGGTTGACTCAGCCTTCCATCCTTCCAAGGTGGGTAAAATGAGGACCCGGATTGTTGTTGGGGGCAATATGCTGACTCTGTAAACCGCTTAGAGAGGGCTGAAAGCCCTATGAAGCGGTATATAAGTCTAACTGCTATTGCTATTGCTATGTCCCCAGGCAACCAGACCGCTGTGATTGGATAATGCGACTGATTGTTTTGAGAAAGTGGCAAACTTTTTAATTAGGTAAAAACCGTGGGAACCATCAGAGTTGATTTTCACCAGATCAGTGCCAGTATGATATATCCAAAAAGGCAATTCTTTGAAGCATCTACCTGCCAAAAGAGTTTTGCTTGCTCTGGGTATATTATTGGAACCCTGACATTGGCAAAGTGTTGCTGGCTGGGGACTTCAACTCCCAGAATTCCGCTAACTGGGGGATTCTGGGAGTTGAAGTCCACTAGTCTTAAAGTTGACATCTCTGATGCAGACTTTGGGATTTATCTCTATCTCAGCCTAGTGTCAAACAGCTTTGGGTAAATTTTAAGATTTGATGACAGCATAGTCCAAAGCATTTCCTTGGGCATTTTTTCCCCTCTGCATCTAGCAAATATCTGTGAAGATTCTCAGTCATCGAGGCCATGTTTGTCCCAAAGGTGCTTTCTTCAGGAGGCAAACTGGACTTTCTTTTTTTATTCCTTTGAAGACATTTCACTTCTCATCCAAGAAGCTTCTTCGGGCTCTGACTGGATGTTGGGGAATGGAAGGATTATTTATATTCCTTGCAGACAGCTGGTCATTTGCATCCTTTTAGAGGGCCGTTGAGGCTACTTGGAGGTTTATCTAAAATTGCAGACGGCAGGAACCATTTGCGATTCAGTTTGAGAGGCAGATAACACAGACTCGTCCCCAACAGCCTGTGTCCATCTTCAACAGGGAAGAGAGAGGGCAGAAAACATCCTACACACACATTTGCACCATTCAGGTAACCTCCTAGGGACACCGATAAACCTCCAAGTGGCCTCAACAACTCTCTAAAACGGGGGTGGTCCAAACTTGGGAACTTTAAGACTTGTGGACTTCAACTCCCAGAATTCCCCAGCCAGCTATGCTGGCTGGGGAATTCTGGGAGTTGAAGTCCACAAGTCTTAAAGCTCCCAAGTTTGGACACCCCTGCTCTAAAAGAATGCAAATGACCAGCCGTCTGCAAGGAATATAAATCCTTCCATTCCCCTCCATCAGAGCTAAAGAAGCTTCTTGGATGAGAAGTGAAATGTCTTCAAAAGAAAAACACAGTCTAGTGGCCTCATGAAAAAAACGCCTTTGGGTTCTGCCGTGTCTCCCCGAAAATACGGCCTACGCCAAAAGTAAGTCCCAGCTTGATTTTTTACGTGCGCCCAATATAAGCCCTACCCCACCCCCAAAAAATAAGCCCTAATTAAGACCTCCACCCACTCCAAGGTGCACAGGTAAAACTTAAGCTAGGGTGGGGATGGAGAGGTGCAACTTCCCTACAACTTACTTTCAGACAGCTGGACCCAGGTCTCCCACACAGGTGATTGCCATCTGCGGTCTTCCCAGCCACCTTCCAACAAGCAAAAGCCCATAAGGGAAGCCAGATTCACTTAATGACCTGGTACACTTAACAACCGTGCAAAAAATGGTAGCAAAATTGGCAGCGGGTCAATAACCGCCTTCCTTATCACCTGAAATCCTGGTCCCAATTATGGAGATAAGCCGAGGCCTACCTCTAGTTCTATAAACCGTAACATCCAGATGTGGACAGCGTCAGGCCTGCCGCCATCTTTTCTTTTGGATCTTTGGCCTGCCACACTTCCTATTATTCTGCCATGCATTTCTCTATTGTGGGAAAATGGGAGGGGGGATTGGAAGGAGTGAGATGCGATGTAGCCATAACAGCATTCTTTCTAGAAAGCCAAGGTCATCCTTTGTCTCTGCACCTCTGCACCTGACCGGAACTGGATGGGGGGAAGCTGCCAGCACGGCAGTGGGAGATTGGACCATGGGATGGTGTTGTGGGTGTGGGGGCAAGATCTTGAACTTTCAACTGGGTGGGGAAAACCGAGAAGCTTTCAGATTCGGGTTTTCCCAGATGTGCCAACATGGCTCTCTTAATCAATTGGAACTTTGAGCAACACTTTGCCTTGGACTCTGATTTATTTTTGGGTGCTATTTGGAACCCTGACAAACAATTATCAGAATCAAATAATTAATTCACACAAAGTAGCACTTAAATTCCATAAGCATAACTCCCTTTCGTTGGGTCCTAGTTATCCGGGAAGAATTCCTAAGGTTCTCCTTAGCTTTCTAGAGGAAGCTGTTGTGTAGGACCCTGAAACTGGGGTGTTTCCAAATTTCAGGCTGGTGAAAATAAGGTGACTTATTTTTTGAAAGCTGTAAAGACTGCAAACAAGACCAATTGTGGCCTCACTGAACTGGAACAGTTTGCGTAAAATAAAATGGCATTGATCTGCCAACTCTTTGCAACCCAGTGCATCAGTTACTAAGTGTCAATGTTGATACAGCATCGGTTTTTCCATGGCGGGAACAAGCTTTATTGACTGTCCCTGATCAATAGCAGCCACTAAGGAATTAGTATTCCTACTTGGGTCGTTTGGAAGCGTTGGCGATCTATTTCCAAAATTGCACACGCACACAGACACACACACAAACACACACACACACCTCTCCCTTTCCCCCTCTTTTTCACTCTAGTCTTCATTTCCATCAGGCAAATGGTATGCAGGACAAGTATTTTTTCTCGATCCAAAACCCTATGAGTCTGCTATGGAAAATGTGGAGGACCCTGGGCAGGGTTCAGACTCAGAGCAGGGACCAGAGAGGCTGGTTGGCCACCAGGAGGTGTCTGAGGCATGGAGCAGTGGGGAAGATCAAAGGGAGTTTGTCCCTGACGCCAGGCAACGGAGAGCGGAGAAACGGAGGCAGCAGTTACGGAGACAGACTCATAAGAGATAATCAAGCCCAGGTGGTTGTGGCTTGGCCCCTCCCAAGAGAGTATATAAGAAGAGACTTTAGGAGGAGTCTTTTTTGCAGGACACCACCATTCATAATAATCTGGAGAATTCCTTGTCTGGTCTGCCTTGTGTTCCCGTGTCTGTTGGAGTCTGGGTTGCTGCCAACTTCTTGCCAGTGAGTCGTGTCTGGGCTTTCAGCCAACAGGATTATAATTGCTGTGAATAAAGAATGGCAAACAGCTAAGCCTGTGTCTGCATTCATTACCGGACGGAGCGGGGGGCAGAACACTTCCCCAAAGGAGAAATGGAGAAACATGTTCTTAAAGGCAGAAAGCAGCCCCAGTCTTCCTGCCCTAGGAAAACAGCCTCAAGCAGAAGAAACTTTTGGTCTTTTGGAGAATTGGTATCTCTTCGGAAAGACCGGGCCAATCTATTCATAAACAAAAACACCCAGAAGGTTGGATCTGATGGGATTAAAATCTACCTTCACCCACCCAAATCCTAAGGACAGGGCATGATCTTTAGCCCCCCCCCATAGGATTTACCCACTACCATTACAATAGCAAAAGGCACAAGGCTGACTACATTGCACAACCCCCTGGAGCATCTCAAACAGAAAACCCCAGAAGCCTATCAAAATCCATTCACTCACTCAGCCATTTTGTCAGCCACCCCAGAAACATGTTGCTATCACTGAAGATGGACAGTTTGGTCTGGTGATTTAAGGCATCAGGCCAGAAACCAGGAGTCCCAGTTCGAATCCCATCTTAGCCACAAAAACCAGCTCGGTGATCTTGGGTCAGTCGCTCTCAGCTCAACCCATGTCAAAAAGTGTTTTGTTGCGAGGAAAATAGGAAATGGGCCTGTTGGATATGTTTACAACCTTAAAGGTAAAGGTCAAGGTTCCTCTCGCACATATGTGCTAGTCGTTCCCGACTCTAGGGGGCAGTGCTCATCTCTGTTTCAAAGCCAAAGAGCCAGCGCTGTCCAAAGACGTCTCCGTGGTCATGTGGCCGGCATGACTCAACGCCGAAGATGCACAGAATACTGTTCCCTTCCCACCAAAGGTGGTTCCTATTTTTCTACTTGCATTTTTTTACGTGCTTTCGAACTGCTAGGTTGGCAGAAGCTGGGACAAGTAATGGGAGCTCGCTCCGTTACGTGGTGCTAGGGATTTGAACCATCGAACTGCTGACCTTTCTGATCGACAACCTCAGTGTCTTAGCCACTTCGTCCCTCTTGCCATCTTAGGTTATTTGTAATATTTGGGCAAGGAAAAGGCAGGAACCTCGAGATGGCAGCAGAGAGTCAGGATAGGTTTCAGCTTTTGTTACATACTTTGTTTTTCTTCTCTCTTTTTTAATTTATTTTTTGTCCTTTCCCTCATTTGCAAAGCAACATCTGGGATTTTTAACAGCGGCACATGCCAGAAGAGGCTGGTGTTTCGTGGCTTCCTAAATGTATCCCCCTTTCCACATCGTGTTTGTTGCTTGGTAATATAACTCCCCATCAGCTAAGCCCAATCCTCCTCTAGTTCTAGCATCTTGTAACAATTTGAGTTTTATTCTTGCTTTTTTCCCTTGCCAAGTAAACTTCAAAACTATTTTATTTAGATCTTGAAAAAAAAGTCCTTACCCAATCTGATTGGGATTGTCCGGAACAGGTATAAGATTCTGGGTAAAATGTTCATTTTAATTGTAGAGATTCTTCCTATCATTGATAGTTGTAGATTTCCCCATTTCATCAAGTCAGTCTCAATTTGTGGTTTTAGTCTAGTATAAAACAGACTACCCACCCACTCGCATTTGGGATAAGTCTTTTTCCCCAAGCAATCGGGGGGCGCATCTTCCCCAATGCACTACTTTTTCATTCCAGAAGGTCATTTTATTGAAACTGGGTAGCCCCATGCACAGCTGTCCATAGGAGAGGAACAAGCATTGAGTCAAGCAGCAGAACATCAGAGCAATAGTGTAGACTTATAGCAATAGCACTTAGACTTATATACCGCTTCACAGTGCTTTACAGCCCTCTCTAAGCTGTTATACAGAGTCAGCCTCTTGCCTCCAACAATCTGGGTCCTCATTTTACCCACCTCGGAAGGAGGGAAGGCTGAGTCAACCTTGAACCTGGTGAGATTTGAACTGCTGACTGAGGCTATCAGTCAGCTGAAGTAGCCTGCAGTACTGCACTCTAACCACTGCACCACCACAGCTCGTACCCCTCCATAGTGCTTTACAGCCCTCTCTAAGTGGTTTACAGGGTCAGCAGATTGCCCCAGCCCCCAACAATCTGGGTCCTCATTTTAACCACCTCGGAAGGATGGAAGGCTGAGTCAACCTTGAGAAAATTGGGATCGAACTCCTGGCTGTGGGCAGTGAGCCTGTAATGCTGCATTCTAGCCACTGCGCCACCAGGGCTCTTAACATCAACATGCAAACGGCTGGAATTTGGAAGCTGTCAACATTTGTGCGATGGCATCTTGAGGCACATCAGGGATGGTTCAGAAGTCTCAGGACAGCAAGTGCTTCAAAGCACAAAGGAACAACGTGGAGGATTCTCTTGGACCTTTCTAAATGCTCTGATCCTGCAAACCCATCAAGATCCAAGTCCATTTGATGGGACCAAGAGAGAACCAGTTTTGCCTACTAGCGAAGGCTCCAGGCTAGACACCGGGCGACAGTAAATTCTAACCCTCTTTAGACATGGAAGCCAGCTGGGTGACCAGGACGCTGTGAGTTCTAGTTCCATGTTAGATATGAAAACTGGCTGGATGACTTTGAGCCAATCACCAAGTGGTGGTAAGTTCTAGTCCCACTTTAGGCATGAAAGCCAGGTGGGACACTTTGGGCCAATCACCCGGAGACTGGGAGTTCTAGTCCCACTTTAGGCATGAAAGCCAGCTGGATCCCCTCAAGTGGTCTGTTTGTTGTCACCAACAAGGGGGTGGCTGGCTGTGGAACTATTGGGTTTTCTATTTGGGGTATGTTGTGGCCCGCCAGCGGCCAGCAGAGCTGGCAGCAGAGCTGGACAGTGAGGAGGTTGGGGAGGAACATGGGTCAGTCCTGGAGGCTGGAGAAGGCTCGGTCGAGGGCTCTGAGTTGGAGGCAGAAATGGGCCCGAGGCCGTCTGGCAGTGATCAGGTGCCTTACGGAGCTAGACAGCAGTGAGGCGGAGGAACAGCTGGAGCCTGTTCCCAGTGTGCGCATGCGCAGAGCTGCCAGAAGACAAGAACAGCTAAGAAATCAGGGTCGACTTGGGAGTAAAGCCACAGGTGGACGGTGAATGGCCCCTCCCATAGGACATAAAACAGGACCGAGAGGGGAGTGGACTTTTGCAAGAAACAATTCAGTCATTCGTTCGTTAAGATTCCTTTCAGGAGTGTGAAGATCTGTCCGTGAATCTCCGAGACTCTGTGCCCAGTCTCCTTCCTTGCACAGCACCTCATCTGGAAATTATCAGCTTTCCAAGATAGATAAGGTCTGTGGTCATAAATATTCCTTTGAAAGACTGTTTGCCAGGCCTTGGCTGAATGTGAATGAGAGGAATTCACGTTCATTTAATAAAAGGGGTTTTGTCGGGACCAGGACTCTGCCTCGTGCTTTTTGGGGAAGCCTCGATCAGAACAGAGTATCATTCATGTAAGCCACCCAGAGTTGGCCTGCCATATACATTTTTTAAATAAATAACGAATTAACGTAAGGTGTCTCGCTGCCCTTAGCATAACAGTCCTGCCTTGCAAATTCCTGGGCTCTCTCTCTCTCTCTCTCTCAAGCCCCCTTCTCTAATTCTTGGTTCCCACTGGAGCACCGCTGAACAACGTGGGCGAAATGTGGGCATTGCTGAGCTAGGAAGAAGCTGTTGCTTCTCAAAGCACATTCACCAGGTGACTCAAAGAAATGCAGCACACCGGTGCCATCACACAAAAGGAAGGGCTGACTCAGTGTCGAGAGTCCACATGTTGGAGCAGTGTTTCTCAACCTTGGCAACTTGAAGATGTCCGGACTTCAACTCCCAGAATTCCCCAGCCAGCGAATGCTGGCTGGGGAATTCTGGGAGTTGAAGTCCAGACATCTTCAAGTTGCCATGGTTGAGAAACACTGTGTTGGAGTGTCCTTACCCAGCTTAGCTGCCACTTTCCCCCAGGAAATTAGATCCCCAATTGGGAGGGCAACACGATTTTCACCTCCTCCCGGCCTCCCTCTTTTCCGCCCCCAAGAAATGGAAATCATCCATTCACACGTGCTTGATAGTTTTAAGGATATTATGATTCACTGCACAGTCAGCCGGGGGTTTAGACTGGATTTGGCATTTTCACCCACCCGGGTCCTTCCCCGGGATAAGCAGATAAGTTGTCGTTTGATGGAGTTAAAAGGTTTTGTCGCAGGATGTCAGCTGTGGTGATCAAAGCTGCCTTTTGCAATTCCAGGATTTGGTCAATGCCGAGATCCAGACAGTCCACCATTGGGGGTAGTCTTGAGCACTGGCGATTGTTCTGACCGAGGCTTCCTGAGAGCATGAAGCCGACTCCTTGTCCGGACAAAAATCCCTTTTATTAATTGACTGTGAATTCCGCTCATTCACATTCAACAAAGTCTTTCAAGGGAGGATTTACAGTCACAGACCTTATCTGGCTTGGAGAGCTGCCAGGCCGATATCTGCAAAACTTGGCAAGGAGTCTCCGGAGAGTCACGAACCAATTAAGGAAACTAATTATCTCCTGCAAACTCCACTTTCCTGTCGTTCCTCTTTTATTTAATCTGGGAGGGGCCATTCACCCTCTACCTGTGGCCTTACTCCCAGGTCGACCCCTGTTCTTTAGCTTCCTCTGGCAACTCTGCACATGCGCACACTGGGAACAGGCTCCAGCTGTTCTTCTGCCTCACTGATGTCTGACTCTGAAGGTAGCTGATAACTGTCAGACGGCCCTGGCCCCCTCTCTGCCTCCGACACAGAGCCCTCATCAGAGCCTTCCCCAGACTCCAGGACTGGCCCATCTTCCTCCCCAACCTCCTCACTCTCCGAATCTGCTGCCAGCTCTTCTGAACGCTGGCGGGCCACAACATTGATCAGAAATAGGTTTTTCTTTTTTTCTTCCCCCCCCCCCCTCTCCATCTGATACAAACAGAGTGCAGAGAAGAACAACAGATATGATTAGGGGCCTGGAGACTAAAACATATGAAGAATGGTTGCAGGAACTGGGTATGTCTAGTTTAATGAAAAAGAGGACTAGGGGAGACATGATAGCAGTCTTCCAATATTTCTGCCACAAAGAAGAAAGGGTCAACTTATTTTCCAAAGCACCTGAAGGCAGAACAAGGAACAATGAATGGGAACTAATCAAGGAGAGAAGCAACTTAGAACTAAGGAGAAATTACCTAGTGGTGAGAACAATTAATCAGTGGATCAACTTGCCTCCAGAAATTGTGAATTCTTCAACACTGGAGATTTTTAAGAAGAGACTGGACAGCCACTAGTCTGAAATGGTATAAGTTCTCCTTGAGCAGGGGGTTGGACTAGAAGACCTCCAAGGTCCCTTCCATCTCTGTTATTCTATGGTGATTCGTCACTGAGTGACTGTGGGACCTACCTGGGGAGTATTTACAACCCAGATTCAAAGTTACAACAGTTGGAGCCCTATACTAATGGCCGCATTTACCACCATTTGTATTCATATTGTCATATTTTACAATGTCTTCTGGTTACCATCATTATTTTTATTCATCATATGGCACATTCACATCACATTTCGATTTAAAAAAACCACAAGGGACAAAAAATATAAAATATTAAAACTAAAATATTATAAACCTACGTCTAAATTACAAATATATTTTTTGTTTCAGGAAACCAGCAAAATCTCCATTATAGGCTCCAATTTTGGCGCTCTGGTTTTTAGCAAACTGGCCCATAGCGAACCGTGGTTCGCTGAATGACCACAACATTCACTTAATGGCCGTCACAAAAAAGATCTCGAATTGGGTTGGTCACATGATCAAACTGTCTTGACCATCACGGGCAGGTTCCCTTGCGGTCGTTAACTCAAGGACTTCCTCTATCATCATCATCATCATCATCATCATCATCATCATCATCATCATCATCATCATCATCTTTGTCCTGGTTCAAAATGCTTGCTGGAAGCATCATCCAAGCTGGGGGATTCTGGGAATTGAAGTCCACCCATCTTAAAAGCGGCCATGTTTGAGAAAAAATAGAATTAAATCCTTCCCCACCTCTTTCATCAGCTATTCTCTTTGGCTTGGAACAGCTGGAAGGCTTCGGAAGGAATAACAGAACAAGAGAGTTGGAAGGGAACTTTAGAGTGGTGTGGTGGCCTAGAGGTGGAGCTCTCGCCTCACAATCAGGAGGCTGTGAGTTCGATCCCAGGTAGAGGCAGGTATCTCTCTGGACACAATGGGAATATGTCTGCTGAACAAAACTCTGCATTGGTGACAGGAAGGGCATCGGGCCATTAAAACACTCAGCTCCATTCATTTGCTCAAGACAATCCCGGCAAGGGATTATGGCAGTGGTGGAAGTCCAAATTTGTTACTACTGGTTCTGTGGGCGTGGCTTGGTGGTTGTGGCAGGGGAAGGATACTGCAAAATCCCCATTCCCTCCCCACTCCAGGGGAAGGATACTGCAAAATTTCCATTCCCTCCCCACTCCAGGGGAAGGATACTGCAAATTCCCCATTCCCTCCTCACTCCAGGGGAAGGTTATTGCAAAATCTCCATTCCCTCCCCACTTCAGGGGAAGGATACTGCAAAATCCCCATTCCCTCCCTACTCTGGGGCCAGCCAGAGGTGGTATTTTCTAGTTCTCTGAACTACTCAAAATTTCCGCTAACGGTTCTCCAGAACCTGCCAGAACCTGCTGAATTTCACCCCTGGATTATGGGTTTGATAAATGATGATGATGAGAGTTGGAGGGGAACCTTGGAGGTCTTCTAGTCAACCCCCCCTCCTCCCCCCTGAGGCAGGAAATCCTATACATTTCAGACCTGTCCTAAAAACCTAAAACTTCCAGTGTTGAAGGATCCACAAAGGACTAAAACTTGGAGGCCGAGGACATCTTTGGCATGCCAAACGAGGGCCTGGCACAAAGCCCCCCCCCCCCCCCCGTCACAGCTGTTCGGAGACCAGCTGGGACAATCTGCTCCTTGAAGTGATCGCAGCTTTCCGGTCTCCAAGCCAGATGGCCCATTTGGAGAGTCCATAACTCAGCCAAGTCTGGATTGCTTACTTTGCAAATGGAAAGAACAAGGGCCATTCCCCAGAGATGCATTTTCCTTCAGCTATTAGGGTTTGGTCAGGTACAT
Source organism: Thamnophis sirtalis (assembly GCF_051295495.1). Lineage (NCBI taxonomy): Eukaryota > Metazoa > Chordata > Lepidosauria > Squamata > Natricidae > Thamnophis > Thamnophis sirtalis. The sequence continues at coordinate 171,646,976 of NW_028261381.1, read as the reverse complement.
GTTGATAATTAAAGGGCTGCTTGTATTTATAATGAAGCAAGCAAGGTTCTTCCCCGATAGGCCTGGGTTTCTGCCTCCCCCCCCCCAGCCCCCTTTTCTCACTTAATGCATCAAACAGCAGGTATGCAAGATAATGCAGGAGACCAGGGAGGAAATCTGGCTCAGTTAGATTCGTTTCCTTGTAAAAGTAAAGGTTCCCCTTGCACATATGTGCTAGTCGTTCCCAACTCTAGGGGGCGGTGCTCTGCTCCGTTTCAAAGCCGAAGAGCCAGCGCTGTCCGAAGATGTCTCCGTGGTCATGTGGCCAGCATGACTAAACGCCGAAGGCTCACAGAACGCTGTTACCTTCCCACCAAAGGTGGTCTCTATTTTTCTACTTGCATTTTTACATGCTTTCAAACTGCTAGGTTGGCAGAAGCTGGGACAAGGAATGGGAGCTCACTCCATTACGCCGCGCTAGGGATTCGAACCGCCGAACTGCCGACCTTTCTGATCGACAAGCTCAGCCACCGTGTCCCTTATTTCCTTGTATCCCATCTTTATTATTTTACAAATAACTCTGAGCAGAGAATGTGTCCAATGCAACTTCCTCCGTTATTTTCTATGCAGCAAAAACCTTGTGAGACGAGTTGAGTTTTGGCTGTGCAAGTAGCATTCCTCAACTTATGACAATGGAGTCCCACATTTCCCTTGCTTAGGTAGACAGTTGTTAAGTGAGTTTTCTGCTCCATTGCACACCACCTTCCTTGCCACAATTGGTAAATGAATCCCTGCGGTTGAAGTTAGTTCCGCAGTTAGAGTAAATCTGGCTTCCCCGTTGACTTCCGAGCTTGTTCGAAGATTGCAAAGTTGATCACGTGACCCCCCCCCCCCCCCGGGACAGTGCAACCGTCATAAATACACACCAGTCGCCAATTTGGATCACGTGACGATGGGAGGGCTACAACGGTTGCGTGAAAAAACATGTCACAAGTCGCCATTAGTGCTCTGGTAACTTCAGATGTTCAATAAATGAATGGTTGTAAGTTGAGGTACCTGTTCATACCGGTAGCCCTCAACGTGCTGCCACAATTGAGCCCATACGTTGCTAAGTGAGAAATGTGTTAAGTGGGTTTTGCCCTATTTTGCGAGTCTTCTTGCCACGTTTGTTAAGTGAATCGCGGCCGTTTTTAAATTAGTCACCCAGTTGCAAAGTGAATCTTGTTTCCCCCATGGACTTTGCTCATCGGAAGGTCGTGAAAGGGGATTTGCGTGGCCCCGGGACATAGCAATAGCAGTTAGACTTATATACCGCTTCATAGGGCTTTCAGCCCTCTCTAAGCGGTTTACAGAGTCGGCATATCGCCCCCACAATCTGGGTCCTCATTTCACCCACCTCGGAAGGATGGAAGGCTGAGTCAACCCTGAGCTGGTGAGATTTGAACCGCCGAGCTGCAGAACTAGCAGTCAGCTGAAGTGGCTGCAGCACTGCACCCCAACCACTGCGCCACCTCGGCTCTGACATAGCAACCGTCATAAATGTGAGTCCATTATCAAGCACCCGAATGGAAATCAAGTGAGCCCTAGGGATTGCTACTGTGGTCCCGTGTGAAAAATAGCCCTAAGTCCCTTTTTTCATTTCCGTTGTAACTCTGAATGTTCCCGAAGTGAACTGGTGTTAAATCGAGGATTGTCTGTACCTTGTAGACCCGTGATGGCAAACCAATGGCATGTATGCCACAGGTGGCACGCAGAGTCATCTCTGCGGGCAATCAAGTGGTCACCCCTGCCGAGCTCCACCGTGCACGCGTGTGCACCTCCTGCCAGCCAACTAATTTTCGGGCCTCTGCTGCGCAGGTCCAGGGGGTGGGGTGCATGCGCGGGGTGGGACACACGTGCATAGGTGGGGGGACATGCGTGGGGGGACGGGGAGTGCAGGGGGGTTGTGCACGTATGCACAGGGGGCGAGGTGCATGTGGGTGGGGGTGTCGCGCGCGCATTGAATGATGGGTTTTGGCACGCAGCCCTCCCTGTTGTAGATTAGAGAGGGAGCCTTTTTTCTCTCTCTTGGTTAGGAAGAAGGAAAGATCACGCCATCGTGCATCATTCAGCTTGGTCATATTTATTACGTAAGATGGTTCCAGATGAACAAATTGTTCCGGGACAGAAAGCAGCCGGTTTGGGGGGCGGCAGGGGAAGTCGGAGCCCCACTGCTCCACATTTGGTCACTTAAAAGTCCTCATCCCTTATCGGTTGTACATTCAACATCACAATGGACACAATTGCACAGGAGGGGCTGCCGAAGACGAGGGATTTCCATTGGGTTTCCCATAGAAGAGATCGGATCGGCTGGTCTGCAACTCTCCGCCCCGCCCCTTTCCACGGGGCAAGAAAAAAATATATCGAGGAGAGAGAAATACGATCCCTTTCCCCAGCAGGCTGGAAGGCCCAATGGGCAGAGCATATAACACCGGGATGAACACGAGGAGAGGGGTGGATGGGAAGTGGGGGGGCACACGGCCACATTCGAAATCCAATCCCATTAGAAAGAGAAACCACAGAATTGAAACGTTTCCGAAATAAGCCTCCTTTTGTGGTGGGTTTTGAAAGCTGAACCTCTTTGTTTTTGAAATCCGTTATTCCCGCACACAAACTCGGGCTGTTGGCGCGAAAACCACCATTGCTCCCCAAAAGCAAACCCAGCTTCGCGCGAAACCAGCCTGATGCGTGCAGAGAGATTCAACCCGTTCTCCAGATTTGTAAATGGTTTCCAGTCGCTACCCCACTTCTCCCCTCTTTCCCTCCTCCTGCCCATCTCCAGAAGTTGGCCAAGGTCTCAACTCTGATTTTGCGCGCCCCAAAAAGTTGATCGTACAAGAAAGTGTCTCTTCCAGGCTCTGTAAATCTTACCTTCTATGAAAGGATGAGATTCAGGCTGGCCATCCGTTACAATTTATTATGATTTTTTCCCCCCCAGGCGTGATTAGAAGTGGGAAGACCCGAGTTCAAATCCACCCTCGGCCACCAAAGGTTCAGGGAGGTGAGTTTGGCCTGGCGCCTCTCTCTCTCTCTCTCTCTCTGCCCAGCCTACCTCACAGAGTTGTCGTAGGGGGGAGGGGGAAGAGGAGAAAGCCAATGAACGCTGCCTGGAGCCCCGGTAGAAAAGTTAGAATACAAATCTATTCCATAAATATAATTTTAAATACGTTTCTTTAGGCCCTTTTTTCGGGCTCTGCTTTTGTCCTGCCTGGTCCTTGCGTTACAAAAGTCCCGCAGTTGTGCAAAAATCTGCGTTTCCCGCACAAACGCAGTGTCACGTGAGGTTTGTCCAATATACTTAACTCAGGTTATTAACCTAACCCCATTTTGAGGGTGCAGCATTCACAGAACCATAAGCTCCACTCCCAGATTTACACTGGGACATTGTGTGTGTCCTCACATCACAATCACGCACACCCCCCCCCCCAATTTCAAAAGTGGGCTTCCAGCACATCCCCTTCTTTAGCCGCCACCCTGGTTTATTTCACTCTGCAAAATACAGGTGGTCCTCGACTTACAAACACCATTGAGCTCAACGTTTCCGTTGCAAAGCGAGACAGCTGTTAAATTGAGTTTTGCCTCTATTTTTTTTTTTTGCGACAGCCATTAAGCGAATCGCTGCAGTTGTTTTAAGTTAGTAGCATGGTCATTAAGTGGATCTGGATTCCCCCTAGACTCTGCCGGTCAGAAAGTCGCAAAAGAGGATCACGTGACCCCCGGGACACTGAGACCGTCATAAAGATGAGTCAGTTGCTAAACGGTTGAATTTTGATCACGTGATGGGGATCTTGTAGCAGCCGTCATAAATATGAGCTGAGAGTCTGGATTGTGATCACACAACCACGGGGATGCCGCAACGGTTGGGTGAAAACCAGTCGTAAGTTGCTTTTTTCAGTGCTGTCATAACTCTGAATGGTCACTAAATGAATGGTTATAAGCCGAGGACTATCTGTAAGAAGATGAATGAACAAATGGATCCACCTCTTCCTTTTTCCTTGTTCCCATCCATGTACCTTTGCCAACTCTTGTTCCTTCGTTTCAGGTTGTGGCTTTGTTGCACTGTTTCTGGTTTTTAAACCTTTTCAACAATTCCTAAACCACTCAGAGTGGCTGGCAGCCAGGCGACATATGAATTAAATAAATTATTATTATTATTACAATTATTATTATCAGCTGGAAGATGGAAGCACTTGGGCTCTCAAGGATGGGGGGGAGAATTGGAGTCAGGCAGATCAGCTTCATCCGCTGAGATCCAGATTTGAATCATTTTTCCGGTGTTTGCAAAGTGCTAAATGCATGCAAAGTGACGAAATTTTTATGAATAGCAAGAAAATAACGTCCCGCTAAGACAGGAAAACCCAGAATCTGAGGCTTGAGGCCATTGGGCATTTGAGGGCAGCTTTTGAGGGCAGAGTCCTCAGCAAAAAAAAAGTTGTGCCTGAATCCCCACATAAAATAAAAACGTATCAAAGAATAAACACACCGGATGACACCACTCAAAAAAAGCAAAGCAGAAAATCGGACTTCATGGACTAGACTAAGATTTGGGGGGGGGGAATCTTGGTTAGGGGCAATGACAAATCACTTCTGGCTTGTTGCGGAGAAAACTTGGATGGATTCACAGAACGTAGAAGAATCATAGGCTGGAAGGGACCGTGGAGGTCATCCAGTCCAACCCCCGGCTAAAAGTCCATACACCATCCCAGTGAAATGGTTATCCAATTTATTTTTTAAAATCTCCAGTAAGCCTTTGCGTACAGGTAGTCCTCGACTTAACGGCCACAACAGACCCTAAAATTTCTGTGGCTAAGCGAGACGTTGGCTAAGCGAGTTTTGCCCCGTTTTACGAACCTTTCTTGGCACAAGCCGTTAAGCGAATCACCCCAGTGGTTAAGTTAGTCACACGGTTGTTAAGTGAATCTGGCTTCCCCACTGACCTGGCTTGTCAGAAGGTCGCAAAACGGGATCACGGGAATCCTGCCAAGCGTCATAAAGAGGAGTCGGTTGCCAAGGAAGCCGAATTTTGACCATGGGGCCACGGGAATCCCGCAACGTTTGTAAATCCCTTTTTTTCAGTGCCATTGTAACTTTGAACGGTCACTAAGCCAACTGTTGAAAGCCGAGGACTAGCTGCGTTTCCCAGTTTGCCTCAACTCCAAGCCCGTCTACACAAAATGTAATGACATTTAAAATTCAAAGGAAATCTTTTTTTCCCCCTTAGCCCCAGGCATTTCTATGCCCCAACTGGGGGAGGGTTCCGGCAGGCGTGGCACGACAAAACCGCGGTCCACTAAAGCGCGCCCGATTAAAGCGCGTCGCTGACGTCATCAGCAGCACGACAACAGCGACCGTGGAGAAAAAAGGGCGCTTTAAAAAGCGCTTTGAAAGCAAGCCGATTCACGTTAAGGTAAGGGTTAGGGTTAGGGTTAGGTTTAGGGTTAGGTTTAGGGTTAGGTTTAGGGTTAGGTTAAGCGTTAGGGTTAGGGTTAGGGTTAGGTTAAGGGTTAGGTTAAGGGTTAGGTTAAGGGTTAGGTTTAGGTTTAGGGTTAGGTTAAGGGTTAGGGTTAGGTTTAGGGTTAAGCGTTAGGGTTAGGGTTAGGTTTAGGGTTAGGTTTAGGGTTAGGTTAAGCGTTAGGGTTAGGGTTAGGTTTAGGGTTAGGGTTTAGGGTTAGGGTTAAGGGTTAGGTTTAGGGTTAGGTTTAGGGTTAGGTTTAGGGTTAGGTTAAGCGTTAGGGTTAGGGTTAGGTTTAGGGTTAGGTTTAGGGTTAGGTTTAGGGTTAGGGTTTAGGGTTAGAGCCAAGGTGGCGCAGTGGTTAAATGCAGCACTGCAGGCTACTGCTAGATCAGCAGGTCAGCGGTTCAAATCTCACCGGCTCAGGGTTGACTCAGCCTTCCATCCTTCCGAGGTGGGTAAAATGAGGACCCAGATTGTTGGGGGCAATATGCTGACTCTCTGTAAACCGCTTAGAGAGGCCTGAAAGGCCTATGAAGCGGTATATAAGTCTACTGCTATTGCTATTGCTATTGCTATATTAAGGGTTAGGGTTAGGGTTAGGTTTAGGGTTAGGTTAAGGGTTAGCGTTAGGTTTAGCATTAGGTTAAGGATTAGGTTTAGGGTTAGGTTTAGGGTTAGGTTTAGGGTTAGGTTAAGGGTTAGGTTTAGGGTTGGTGTTAGGTTTAGCGTTAGGTTAAGGATTAGGTTTAGGGTTAGGTTTCGGGGGGTTAGGTTTAGGGGTTAATTTTAGCTTTAGCGCTCACAGCGTGCTTTTTTCGTCGCGCTGTGATGACGTCAGGTACGCGGTTTCGTCGAGCGCGCTTTAGTCGACCGCGGTTTTGTGGTGGAACCCCGGCAGGCACCACTGCTGGTTCACTCCCATGCACATGTGCTTGATGTGCGCTGCGGGGACATGCGCAGAGCAATTAAAATTGTTCTGCGCATGCGCAGAACTGAAAAACAAGATGGTGGTGCCCGGAGAACCGGTTCAGGGGGGGGGAGCGTGGCAGGCCTGGGTTGCTGCCAGTACCAGTTCGGCTGAACCAGTCCGAACCAGTAGAAACCCACCAGGGGTCCCAACCCATCATTTTGGGCACTGTGGCCAGCACAGCCCAATGGTCCATCAAAGGCCCAGCCAAAAACATCAGGGAAAAGTCCAGTTCTCTTTGCTCAGCCCTGAACAAGCCGTGTCTCCACTCTTAACTTTTAAGGTTTGGATGGATTGATAATTGTGCTTTTATGACGTTGCAAGCCTCCCAGAGAGTCAGTGGACAGTGAGATGGGGGTGTGTCTGTGTGGAGGCTTATAAATTTAATAAATAAATAAGTTCCATCCATTATAAATCTTCTCTCACATCTTGGATAATATAGGCACAACCCACCCACCCAACTTCCACTTAAAAAAACCACATCCTGCGATTCCAAAGCTGCAGAATAGTAGAACACAGCGAAGATACATTTGCACACCAAATGCACACCCAGAGGAATCATACAGGCACACGGGATTCGGAGAGCAAAGGGCAAGGCCCGAAGGGATGGTCAAAAGCACACGGGGGGGGGGTGTGTGTCTTGCACGAGGCAGCCACGGCACGACTACAACTCCGAGGTGGGGGTGGGGGGGGAATCCGACAGAACCGCCATTTTGCTTCCTCCCTGGCTGGTGTCTGCTTGTGCGTATGTTTGTAATGTGTGCAAGGGATGTGGGTGCTGCCACACAACTGCCCCAATGGCCTGTTTCCTCAAGAAGAATCACGCAAGGGGATACTATGTGGATACTACAGAGTGTTTCTCAACCCTTGTGCACTCTTAAGGTGTAGACCTCAACTCCCAGAATTCCCTAGTCAGCCATGCTGGGAATTGACTTCTGGGAATTGAAGTCTACCCATCTTAAAGTGCTCAAGGTTAAGAAACACTGAATTTATTGCACTATAGAACTCCCAAATTCAGGAAAACCTGGGAAAGGAGCTCTTCCCTCAGCTAAGCCCACCTCTAGACCAGTGTTTCTCAACCTTGGCTACTTAAAGATGTCTGGACTTCAACTCCCAGAATTCCCCAGCCAGCAAATGCTGGCTGGGGAATTCTGGGAGTTGAAGTCCAGACATCTTCAAGTGGCCAAGGTTGAGAAACACTGCTCTAGACTTCTTGGGAGAATAAAGTAGAAACAATTATATCTATATATTTAAAGTCACAACCCCTGGTATGCCCAGATATGGGAGGAAGATCACTACTTCCATTCTCTGTCCTTCGGCTCGATTCCCAGTAAGGGTATGGCTAGCTGATGAGAGCTAAATAGCTTGAAATAGATCTATACTAGTCTCCCTTTATTTATTTATCAGCACAAATATAACAAATTATATCTATCTATCTGTCTATCTGTCTATCTGTCTATCTGTCTATCTATCTATCTATCTATCTATCTATCTATCTATCTATCTATCTATCTATCTATCTATCTATCTATCTATCTATCTATCTATCATCTTTTTTAAAGGGAAAGCCATTGGAAAAATAGAACCCTTTCATAAATAAATAGATCTCTTTTTTCCCCTCCTGAACTTATAGATGCATCCTGAAAAGACGTTTACCAATGAGACTCCGTTTTCTTCAGGGAAGATGGAGGGGTGGGGGGGTGGGGAGATAAAACAAGAGAAGCAGGAAGTTGGTTTAATTGTGGCTTCTTTGCCATTTCTGCTACAATCCTGCCAATGTAAGACTGGTATCAAATGGACTCAGAGTACGGAATGAATAGCGAAGAGGGGATTTGGACCGTCGCAAGGCATGTGGCAAAAGATAGCAAGGGTCTCCAATCTTGGCTACTTTTAAGACTTGCGGACTTCAACTCCCAGAATTCCTCAGCTAAAACCTTGGCTACTTTTAAGACTTGAGGACTTCAACTCCCAGAATTCCTCAGCCAGCTTCAGCTTGAAGTTGAAGTCCGTAAGTCTTAAAGTGGCCAAGGTTGGAGACCCTTGCCCCTGAGGAAACCCTGATTTGCATTCCTCACGAGCCCCCACCCCACCCCCACCCCTGGGGAGGAGAGTGAAAACGAGGAGACCTGGAACAGAAACGGAGAAGAATATGCAAAGTGTAATGGAGAGTCTGGAAACTACCAGTTGTACTGGCAATTTTCCTGCAGGTATGTTCTGTTTGGCTACCTGGAGGTGAATGGACAGCCATTGTAAATCTAAATAAATAAATAAGTGAATAAATGACTCTCCGCTTTGACTACTGTAATGCACTCTATAGGGGGCGGCCCTTGGAGACTGTGCGAGTTGCAATTGTACCAAAATTCAGCGGCACAAGTACTTCTGATGTTCCATGATATCCCGGGGGTAATTCAAGGTGCTGATTACCACCTGGATGGGGCAGGTTATTTGAGGAGCCCACTTGCCCCCGCCCCCAATTGTTTCACCCCTCCGGAACTCAGGGGCTAGGCCCACTCCAGGACCCCTTTGTTAAGTGACATCATCTTATGGGACCCAGGAGATGTGCCTTCTCTGTGGAGCCCTTGAGCTTGGTTGTTTGCTTGGAGACGTTTCATAACCCAACTAGGTAACATCATCAGTGCTAGAAGGGGGTTTGCTCCTTATATACTGTAGCTTGCCCTGCCAGTTTGGTGGAGATGTGGCTTCCTTCTGTTCCTTGACAAGGATATTGTTTTCTACTTGTTGGTTTGTCTGCTGTTAAGGAACTGCCAAGGACCTACTACTTAAGGAATTATCATCTGTCTTTCTATCCAATCTACCCATCCATCTAATCCAGGGGTAGTCAACCTTTTTATACCTACCGCCCACTTTTGTATCTCTGTTAGTAGTAAACATTTCTAAACGCCCACCAGTTCCACAGTAATGATTTATAAAGTAGGGAAGTAACTTTACTTTATAAAATTTATAAAGCAGAGTTACAGCAAACCCCCACCGCCCACCATGAAAGCTGGAACGCCCACTAGTGGGCGGTAGAGACCAGGTTGACTACCACTGATCTAATCTTATCTTCTACCTATATATATCAACCTATCTCTCTACTCCATCCATTCACCAACCCAATCTGTCTATCATCTATCTATACCTATCTATCCATCTATCCCCCTACTCCAGGGATCAACAACCTGCGGCTCTGGAGCCGCAAGTGGCTCTTTCATCCCTCTTCTGCGGCTGGCTCCCTGTCATCAGTCGGCAGCACAATTTTGAGAGGAGCTTCTGGTTGAGGGGAAGGGGCACAGGGCGTGCCAGGAGGAAACTCTATGGCAAGGGACGGGTTTTCCAGTCAGCTCAATTGATAGGGTTTCGGTTAGGACAGGTAGAGGAAAAAGAACGCCATGCTAGGAGGAGACTCTATGGTGCGGAAGCCAGACTTCAGGTCGGTTGTAGAATTGAACGAGGGGTTTCTGGTTAGGATCTTTGTGGCTCTTTGAGTGTTTGAAGTTGCCGACCGCTGCCCTACTCCACCACCCACCAGCCTATCTATCTATCTATCTATCTATCTATCTATCTATCTATCTATCTATCTATCTATCTATCTATCTATCATCCATCCATTAACAGCTTATATGCATATGCTGTTAAACCTATCTATCTATCTATCTATCTATCTATCTATCTATCTATCTATCTATCTATCTATCTATCTATCTATCATCTCTCTCATATATATTCATCCATCTGTCCACCCATCTACCTAATCATCTAACAATCACTTTCTATCATCTATTGATAGTTCATTAATTGTTCCTTTGTTCTGTCTGTCTGTCTGTCTATCTATCTATCAATCATCTATCTATCTATCTATCTATCTATCATCATCATCTATCATCTATCTATCATTTATCTAGGCTAATTTTGGGGTGTTTTTTCACCGTTGAGATAATTTTTTGGGCTCTCTAGCATGTAATATATTCATACATTCTCTGGCTGAGAATGTAATTTCCCTGTAATTCACTGAATTGTTCTGTCTTCTAATTTCTTGTTCACCATCCAGAATTACAATAGTGAGACTGATTGCCATAAACATTGATTCCGTGAATAAACTTCCTCCACACACTTATATAAATCCCCCGGGCCGTCTTACGCAAGAATCCTGATTTTTTCTCCCTTGCCCATCCCTGATGCAAAACTGAAAGCTTCAGCCAGGATTAACTGCTACCCATGATTGCTGCACAATTAATTTGGCTCTCTCCCTTGTCGGTTAGTTGGACTTATTTTTCTCTCTTCCTGGGACTTCCTTCTCTCTCTCTCTCTTTTTTTTTTTGCAGAGGCCGTATTTTTGAGCAAATCAAGGTTATTGCAAACTTTGCCTCAAAGGATTTTCCGAATCCTGTCCCTATTTAACGTGACAGGTTTACTGCACGGAGGCCGAGGGCTGTTAGAATTTCTATTTTGCATCTGAAATATTCCTGTAATGTTTTTTAATTCAAAATCAAGGCTGTGGTTTTCCTAGTTGCAATGTATGGCTGTGAAAGTTGGACCATAAGGAAGACTGAGTGCCAAAGAATGGAGGCCTTTGAACTCTGGTGCTGGAGAAAACTCCTGCGAGTCCCTTGGACTGCTGGCTGGGGGATTCTGGGAGTTGAAGTCCACAGGACTTAAAGTCGCCAAGGTTGAAAAACACTGTTCTAAACACAGAGGCATCTATGATTATTATAACTGCGGGGAAAAAATGAAGGCTTTGATTCCGGAATGGATAATCCTTGACTTACAACCACGATTTGAGCCCCAAATTCCTGTTGCTAAATGAAACAGTTGTTAAGCGAATCGAGGCCCACATTACGACTTTTCTGGCCACAACTCTTCAGTGAATCACTGAAGTTGTTAAAAAGTTAGTAGCACGGTTCTTAAGTGAATCCGGCTTCCCCATTGATGGCTTGTCAAAGGGGGAATCATATGACCCCGGGACACTACAACCGTCACACATAGGAGTCAGTCGCCAAGGGTCTCAATTGATAATGTGACGATGAGGATGGCGCCATGGTCACGCGTGTGGAAAGCGGTCATAAGTTGCTTTTTTTAGTTCCCAGTGTGCGCATGCGCAGTTGCCAGATGAAGGGAGCAGCTAAAGAACAGAGGTCGACTTGGGAGTAAGGCCACAGGTGGACGGTGAATGGCCCCTCCCAGAGGAAATAAAAGAGGAGCGAAAGGGGAGTGGAGTTTGCAGGAGACAATTAGTTTGCTTAATTGGTTCCTGACTCTCCGAGACTCCTTGCCAAGTTCTGCAGATATCGGCCTGGCAGCTTTCCAAGCCAGATAAGGTCTGTGACCGTAAATCCTCCCTTGAAAGACTTTGCTGGATGTGAATGAGCAGAATTCACAGTCAATTAACAAAAGATTTTTTGTTGTTGTTGGGACAAGAATTTTGCTTCATGCTCTTGGGAAGCCTCTGTCAGAACAGTATCTAGGAAACAGTCTGTTCCAGCACCTGATGCTTAAATCCAGACCGCCATTCCTAACAGCCAAGAGAAATGAGTCCTCATTCCGTGACTGCCTCGCTTACCGACCATTTGCAGTTGCAACTGAGATGAAAAAAGTGTCTTACCAACCAATCCTTGATTCTTGTGACTTGCGCAGGTCCGTAAAAGTAGAGGGGGCCTGCATAAGTTCACTAATATCGTCCCTGTCATTGTATTTTTATCCTTTTATTCCCGTTTTTGTTTGACAAATTCTAATAAACAGATAAAAACAAAAGGAAGCAAAGCTGAACTAGATGACAAACAGGCTCGGTTTGGCTTCGGTTTGCTTAATAACCCAAACTGTTTTTTCCTAATGGCGGTCACTAAAAGGGGGCAACCTGTATTATTATTTTAAAATTGCTGGCTCTCCCAAAAAAATAGGCAGACAATGGCTGCAGCAAAGAAATAGATCAGAAATCACTGAAGACTGAGTGGTATATAAAAATTTCTTATTTCTTTACTTCAGCTAGTGGCTGTTTTCCAATACGGGTAGTCCTCGGCTTATACCATTCGTTTAGTGACTATTCAAAGTTATAGTGGCCCTGAAAAAAAGTGACTTATGACCATTTTTCACCCTTATGACCACTGCAGCATTGCACATAATCAAAATACGGATAAATGTTAATGACGGTTGCAGTGCCCAGGGGTCAGGTGATCCCGTTTTGCGACCTTCTTGCAAGCCAAGTCAATGTGGGAAGCCAGATTCACTTAACAACCGTGCTACCAACTTAGCAACTGCTGTGATTCACTTAACAACTGTGGCAAGAAAAGCTGCAATGTGGGGCAAAACTCTCTTAACAACTGTCTTTCTTAGCAATGGAAATAACGGAATAACAGAGCTGGAAAGGACCCTGGAAGTCTTCTAGTCCTGCTCAGGGAAAAAAACTCTAGTCTATTTCAGACAAATCGTTCTCCAACATCATCTTGAAAACTTCCAGTGTTGGAGCATTCACAACGTTTAGAGGTAAGCTGTTCCACTGGTTAATTGTTCTCACTGTCAGGAAATTTCTCCTCAATTCTAAGTTGCTTCTCTCCTTGATTAGTTTCCACCCATTGCTTCTTGTTCTACCCTCAGGCGCCTTGGAGAATAGCTTGACTCCCTGGCAACCCCTGAGATATTGGAAGACTGCTATCGTGTCTCCCCTGATCCTTCTTTTCATTAAACTAGACATACCCAGTTCCTGCAACCGTTCTTCATAGGTTTTAGCCTCCAGCCCCCTAATCAAAATTTGGGCACGACTGTAGTTGTAAGTCAAGAGCTACCTGTGCAAAGTGGTTGGCCCAACATATACACCCAACATAATCAGGGGCCCCGTGTCAACTCTTGGCATCTGGTGGAATCCCTGGAGAATTACAGCCTGAGTGACTGCAGTCCCCCATACAATCTCCCATACTGAATCCACCCAATTCCCCCCATACAACACCCTATAAAATGATAACAGCAATAGCACTTAGACTTATATACCGCTTCATAGTGCTTCACAGCTCTCTCTAAGCAGTTCTGAGAGCCAGCATATTGCCCCCTCCCCTCCCAACAATCTGGGTCCTCATTTTACCCATCTCGGAAGGATGGAAGGCTGAGTCACCCTTGAGCCTGGTGAGATTTGAACTGACAAATTGCAAGCAGTCAGCAGAAGTAGCCTGCAGTACTGCACTGTAACCACTGTGCCACCACGCAGTGGTGCACAACTGGACACAGACTAAACACAACAAATGGGCTGTTGTTTTATAAGGAGAAGCCTGGCCCAGTGCTTCCCCAGACCCTGCAGACAGGACATTCTGCCTAAGACTGGTTTGGTGGCTGTGTGGTGTAGTGGTGCTAGACTAGGGGTGGAGAGAGATTTTGGTTCCTGCGTCAGCCGCCACCGAAACTCACTGGTTGCTCTTGGGCCCATCTCTCCTTCTCAGGCCAAGCCATTTGCTGTGTGGGGAAAGCCTAATGTTTTAATTAAACTCAAATACTTTGGCCACCTGATGAGAAGGAAGGACTTCCTGGAGAAGAGCCTCATGCTGGGAAAGATGGAGGGCAAAAGAAGAAGGGGACGACAGAGAATGAGGTGGCTGGATGGAGTCCCCGAAGCAGCCGGCGCGAGCTTAAATGGACTCCAGAGGATGGTAGAGGACAGGAAGGCTGGGGACAACACGACTTTGCAACAAACAACAACAACGCTTTAAAAACAATGCTAATTCTCAAATGATCACCTGGTCCATGCAAACCTGGTCGCCGGCCACCCAAGAAGCTACAGAAAGCACGTTTCCCCCCTTGTTAGAAACAAAACCTCTAACTAAAGATATTCACAGTTGCTTTTCTGCATCTCACTGGGTGACCTAACAGATTAACAGAGTTGGAAGGGGCCTTGTAGGCATCTAAATCCAGAGGTCTCGAGCCTTGGTAACTTTTAAGCCTGGCGGACTTCAACTCCCAGAATTCCACAGCCATCAAAGCTGTGAGGTGACCACGCTCATTGCTTCCTGCCCCTCAAAAATAATAAGACCTCCCCGAAAACAAGGCCAAGCACTTATTTTGGGGTTCCAAAGAAAATAAGACCCTGTTTTATTTTCGGGGAAACATGGTATATAGCATTTGTGGACTTCAATTCCCAGAATTCGCCTGCTGACTTTCCCTATGGTGGCTAGCATAGGAAAGGGAATTCTGGGAGTTGAAGTCCACAAATGCTGGCTGGGGAACTCTGGGAGTTGAAGTCCGCCAGGCTTAAAGTTACGAAGGTTCGAGACCCCTGATCGAATCCAACCCTCCCCCCAAGCAGGAGACCCTACACCATTTCTGATAGATGGCAGTCCAGTCTCTCCTTGAAAGCCACCAGTGATGAAGCTCCCACAACTTCTGAAGGCAACCTGAAAGGCAGGGGATATGTGATTAATGACCTCTGTAACTCTACCCCAATCCCACCCCCCAAGTGAAAGGCAGGATCCACAGAAGAAGGCACCATAGGGAAAATGGGGGGGGGGAAACCACCTTACAGGCATTCCTCGTCTTACAACCACAAAGTGATGCAGTTGTTAAGTGAGTCATCATGTCACCGGATCAAATTTTTTGGAGTATTTTTAACTGCAGCCGTGCAGTGAATCCAGTTTCCCCAATTGTCTTGGCTTGTCAGAAGCCATCTGGGGGTGGTTGTAAACCGAATCATGTAAATCTCAAGATGTCGCAATCATCATAAATGGGAGCTGACCCGGGGATGATGTAATGCAGGTCATAATGTCGAGGACCGGTCGTAAGTCACTTTTTCTGAGGTCGTTGTACAAATATTTGTAAGTGGAGGACTACCTGTAAGGGACTACTCCGGGGAAGCAAAATGCAAACTGATCGGGCACTTAATAGAAACGAGCGTGAAACTCCACAAAATGGCGGCTTTAATCCTGAGCTCCAACACATTTTTGGTCCTCTATTGTCCGGACTTCCACTCCCAGAATTCCCCCCAACTACCCTATTTCACCGAAAACAAGACCTCCCCGGATAATAAGCCCATTTGGGATTTTGAGCGTATGTGCTAAAATAAACCCTTCCCAGAAAATATTGCAACACAGCAGCCTCCATGAGGTGACCATGCTTCACTGCCTCCTGCACCTCAAAAATAATAAGATCTCCCCAAAAATAAGGCCAAGTGCTTTTTTTTGGGGGGGGGGGTGTCAAAAGAAAATAAGACCCTGTCTTATTTTCAGGGAAACACGGTAGCATTTGTGGACTTCAGTTCCTAGAATTCCGCCTGCTGACTTCCCTATGCTGGCTGGGGAATTCTGGGAGTTGAAGTCCACACGGGTTAAAGCAACCAAGGTTAAGAAACACTCTTCTAGGGATAAGCAAAAGTTGGCCTGAAAAAAGAATTCACACCGTTGTTCCTCAAGGTCTCCTCAACAGTCTCTCTTCCCCTTTGGGTTCAGCACGGAGCGTGGCGTATAAGGCATTGCGTATGCGGTTTAACTCCTAAATATATATATAATTTCTCTCTCGGTATTTTATATATATGTATATATATATATATATATTTATATCTATAAGTATGTATATATTTTACACACACTGGATTAAATTGCATGAGAATCTAGATATGGCTTTCCACGGAATGGACACAGCAGGGCGAGGCGGGATGGAGATGACAGCCAGACAGGAGCCAAACTTTGGTGAGGAAGAGGATGGGACGGGCGGCTCCTTCGTCCCTGGCACACCCTGTCTCCTGGCTAGGAAAAAAAAAACCCACTCCACACGCATCACTCCTCCTGCAGAGGCAGAAGTCCCACCGAGCTTCCCTGACCCCGGATCCCATGTGCCCCAGCCCCACCTGGCTAAGCACACGACTGCGCGGATCTGGGGTGCTCCTTCCCCGCAGAGCAAGTGATGGTCAGCATGACAGAAAGAGAGCCAAGAGGGGTGCCGCAGAACTGCCCCCTTGCCAGTTCATGCTGCCCCACAGCTAGGGGGTGGTGGTTCCCTACCCTCCCAGCTCTACCAGACACCCCCAACTGCAGGTTAAATCGAGGGTCACAAATTGGACGGAAGCCTAGACTTTGCTGAGTCCGTATCGGGGGCGCTAATGATGGAATCCTTGCGGGTACTACCCGGGTCCTGTTGAATGCCCGAGGCAGCTGTCCCAGGGTACGCGGCAGCCATGGTCATCTGGTGGGGTGCCCGGGGCGCCAGCCGCGGCGCAGCTGGTGGTGTGTTACCGGCATTCTGGGTCGAAATGGCGGGCGATGACGGCGAGGCCCCCTGCCCTGCGGCGATCGAAGCGTTGGACTCGTGAGCCGAAGACGACGGGCTCTGGCTCGGCGTTTGAGAGACGCCGTGGGGGAGGGAGGGCTGGGAGGCCGAAAGAGGCCGAGTCTCCTGGCTGAGACTGCTTGTGTGAAGAGCCTGGGTGCTCTTGTGAGCCGCCAGCCGCTGCGGCGAGCCAGGCGGCTTCTGCTGAGTTAGCGAGAGCTGGGACCCCGACTGACCCTTGGCACCCCCGTATGGGAACGTCCGGCTGGCGTGAGGGCTCTGGGAAGAGGGGCTGGACACTACGGAGTGGAAAGGGCCAGCGGAAGCGGCCATTGGAGGCTGGGGAGGTGGGGGCTGCTGCTGGAGTGGGACGTTCGGCTGCGGGGCCCGCGGCATGTTCTGGAACATCGGGCCACCCAGTTGTTGTTGTTGTTGCTGCTGTTGTTGTAGGTTCAGCTGCTGCTGTTGGTGATGCTGCTGGAGCAAGGCTGGCGAGATGGCGAAGGCCCCGGGGAGACCTCCTTGGTACTGGAGCCGGCGGACCATCCGAGGGGACCCGAGGCTGACTGGGCCCGTCAGTGGGTTGCCCATCTGCGGGCAGAAGCTCATCGCCACGGCCTGCTGGAGGGTGGCGATCGCTGAGGTGACCTGTGGCTGAGCTGGGGTATACATGGGGTTTTGCTGTTGGAACTCGGCCTGTTGAACCATCTCCCGGTCGTACTTGACGATCTCCTGGATGATCTCGTTCTCCTGGTTGTTGAAGACGCCCGAATTGAGGTCGTGCTGCACCTTGTGCAGGAGAATGGAGTTCTTCTTCCCTGCAAGAGAAGACAAGAAGACGTGATTTTCTTGCATCCAAGACCACCCTCCCAAAGGTGCCTTTGCAAAAGGCAACTGGACTTGGTTTTTTCCTTGAAGGCCTTTCGCTTCTCGTCCAGGAAGCTTCTTCAGTTCTGAGGGAATGATGGTGAACAGAAGGATTTATTTCTTTGCAGTCCTCTGGTCCTTAGCATTCTCTGAGAGAATCGTTGAGGCCTCAGAGAGAGTGCTAACAACCGAATAGAATATAATAGTTGGAAGGGACCTTGGGGGTCTTCTAGTCCAACCCCCTTCTTAGGCAGGAAACCCTACATCGCTTGTGACAAATGGGTATCCAACATCTTCTTAAAAACTTCCAGTGTTGGGGCATTCACAACTTCTGGAATTGTTCTCACTGTCAGGAAATTTCTCCTTAGTTCTAAGTTGCTTCTCTCCTTGATTAGTTTCCATTCATTGCTTCTTCTCCTGCCCTCAGGTGCTTTGGAGAATAGCTTGATCCCTTCTTCTTTGTGGCAGCCCCTGAGATATCGGAAGGCTGCTATCATGTCTCCCCTAGTCTTTCTTTTCATTAAACTAGACCTACCCAGTTCCTGAAATCGTTCCTCATATATGTTTTGGCCTCCAGTCCCCTAATCATCTTTGTTGCTCTTCTCTGCACTCTTTCTGGAGTCTCAACACCTTTTTTTGATGACTGCAAGGTATATAAACCCTTCCACTCTCCACCATTCAGTGAGAACTGAGGAAGCTTCTTGGATGAGAAGCAAAATGCCTTCAAGGAAAAGCAAAGAAAGTCCAGTTGCCTTTGGAAAAAGCACTTTTGGACAACCATGACCTGGATGACTGAGAATCTTCATGGGCATCCAGGTCTACTGACACCATTGCATAGCACTTCCCATACCCATGAAAAAAACGACAGATAGTCCTCGACTTACGACCAGTCACTTAGTGACTGTTTGAAGTTAGGATGGATCTACTGGGGGGAGGGGGAATCTTACAACTGAGTTTCAAAGTTCCAACGGTTGCTCCCAAGTCACCCCCCCCCAACACTTTGGACACTCGCCAACTAGGGTGAATTTACGGCTGTTTGCAGTATCTTGCTATCACCTGACCATGTTTTACGATGCCTTTTGCTGGAAAAACACCATTTGCTTCCAGTTTTTTGGCACAACCAAAGCATGGGTTCATTTATAACGACCGTGGTACTCATTTAACTGGAAAGAAGGTTGTAAAATTGGGGGTCTGACTTTTGAGATAGGCAAAAGATATTTTGAAGATATCTCAAAGATATTGAGATATTTGATGCCCAGGGTCATCAAACAAACCAACAATTTATGCATACTTTTTTTGTTCTATTTTTATTAAAAAAGGAGAAGGAAGATATATGTTAAAATTAAATATGTATATTGAAAAGGAATTATAAATACCATCAACAAAAAATGGAGCTTGCTCAGAAGCTGAAAGACACCAAGTAAATGAGATGAAGAGTGTGGAATAGAGGAGAGAAGTAAGGGAGGAAGAGAGGGATAAAGAGAGGGTGGGGGGGGGAGAGGAGGAGAGAAAGGAGGAGTGGAAAGGGGAGAGAGAAGGGGAGAGAGGAAGGGGAAGTAGAGAAGGGAAGGAAGACAGAGGCAAGAAAGGAGGTAGGGAAGGGGAGGAGAGAGGGAGAAGAAAGTGATGGATAAGGTACAAATATGGTGTATGGAGAGCAGAAGAGCCAATAATTGTTTTTGGGAGTGGATGGTAAGATGAATTGATGTAAACATTTAACAATACAATAGGATGTTGGCTATGTAATAGTATACCTGTGGTTATATGTTATGAAAATGAAAAAATTAAAAACTTTATAAAAAAACAAACAAACACGTTTTCAAAGCGCTTAAAACAAATGGTTTCACACATGATGAGATGGGACAATTTGTGGATGGCTCAAAAACCCGAAACATCTTGAATGCAGGTAGTCTTCAACTTAAAAACATTTGTTTAGTGACCATTTGAACTTACAATGGCATCGAAAAAACGTGACATGTTCATTTTCGCACACGTTAAGACCATTACAGCATCCCCATGGCCATGTCATCAATTCAGACATTCTGGCAACTGTCTCATATTTATGACAGTTGCCTTGTCCCAGGGTCATGGGATCCACTTTTGCGACTTCCGACAAGCAAGGTCAAGGGGGAAAGCCAGACTTGCTTAACAGCCGTATCACTTAATAACGGTGGCAAGAAAGGTTGTAAAATGGGACAAAGCTTCCTTAACAAAGGTCTCGCTTAGCAGCAGAATTTTAGGGCTCGTCTGTGGTCTTAAGTTGAGGACTACCCATTCCTCTTAATGAGCAGCTCATATCTTCCAAATAAAATCTTGGACGCCTTTTCAACTGGGACACCGTGGCCCCATCAGCCCCTCCCCTTCCCTCCCCCACGCCAATTCTCCCGACGTACCAATGCGATCCAGCCGATCCAGAGCAACGGTTTCGAACGCCCGCCTCATCATGGGGTATTCCTCTAGGACCTCATTAAAATTGTCCACTGAGAGGGAATACAAGCGGCAATAGGTATCCGCGCGGACACTCGCAGTTCGACGCCCTCTGGTCAGGAGGCAAATCTCTGGAGAAAAGATGAAAAAGCGAACTCAAACCCCAACACAGGATTCCTCCCTTAAGGATAGAAGAATATATAAATTCCTTGTAAGGTTAAACTCAAGTTCTTCCTGTCCTTCACAAAGCCTACTTAGATATCTACTGGGTCCAATCTTTTTTCCCCCCTTCAACTATTTCCAGTCAAGCTGGTTGCTATAAATTCCACAATTTTAAATACAGTTCTTTGCTTTTTCTTTCCTTCACCCAAAGATTAAAACATTATTTGGGCCTATTTTGTCTTCTGGACAGTTTGGGACCAACCTATCCCGACAGCCATTTTGGGGAGAGTCAAGTCTTCTGTGGCAGCCATTTTGAAAGCGAACCAAACTTATGTTCTCCAAATGCCAAAGGTACCTCATTTTAGGAAGGTGTTCTGACCTAGGCAGAGTCCTGGTCCCGACAAAATCCCTTTTATTAAATGAATGTGAATTCCTCTCATTCACATTCAGCAAGGCCTGGTAAACAGTCTTTCAAAGGAATATTTATGACCACAGACCTTATCTAGCTTGGAAAGCTGCCATGTAAATATTTTCCCAAATGAGGTGCTGTGCAAGGAAAGACTGGGCAGAGAGTCTCTGAGATTCACGGACAGGTCTTCACACTCCTGAAACAAACAAACTAAACGAATTGTTTCCTGCAAAATAGCAATAGCAGTAGACTTATATACCGCTTCATAGGCCTTTCAGGCCTCTCTAAGCGGTTTACAGAGAGTCAGCATATTGCCCCCAACAATCTGGGTCCTCATTTTACCCACCTCGGAAGGATGGAAGGCTGAGTCAACCCTGAGCCGGTGAGATTTGAACCGCTGACCTGCTGATCTAGCAGTAGCCTGCAGTGCTGCATTTAACCACTGCGCCACCTTGGCTCCTCCCCTTTCATTTCCTATGGGAGGTGCCATTCACCATCCATCCACCTGTGGCTTTACTCCCAAGTCAACCATGATTTCTGAGTTGTTCTTTTCTTCTGGCAGCTCTGCGCATGCACATACTGGGAACAGGCTCCAGCTGTTCCTCTGCCTCACTAGCTCTGTAGGCACCTGATCACTGCCCAATGGCCTCCAACCTGTCTCTGCATCTGACTCAGAGCCCTCGTACAAGCTTTCCCCAGCCTTCAGGACTGGCCCATGCTCCTCCCCAACCTCCTCACTGTCGGACTCTTCTGCCAGCTCCACTGGCCACTGGTGGGCCACAACAGGAAGGAAACCTGTCCCTGTGCCTTAGAATGCCACAGACATGAATGAAGACTGCCCTTCATTTATCTCACCTCCAAAATAGGATCCATCTGAAAGCTTCATCTCTTTGTTGCCTTTGGTGAGGACACTGACCACTCCATGTTGAATGAAGTACATCTTCTTCCCAATGGTGCCTTCCCTGATGATGTAGTCCCCTGGCTGAAAGACTTCGAATCTCAGTTTGGTGAGCATGGCTGTGACAAAATTGGGGTCGGCGTTGGCAAAGAGCGGCATGGAGGCCACCAGTTTGCGACAGTTGAAGTTGACTATCTCCTGGAGAGCGAAAGACACACAATAAAAAATGAGTCTCATTGTTAAGGTAATGATGATTTAATAGCTGACCAGCTGCTGTAAGGCTGTAAACTGAGATGATGCAATGAGAATGAGTCAGCAGGGTTATCACTTTAAGAGGCTGCCTATATAAGGGAGGCCTGTGATGGCGGTTTCTCTGTGTGTGTGTGTTTCCGTGCTGTAGTTGATGATTGCTTGCCTGATTCTGCCTAGTATGTGTATGTATATATGCCTTGTAGATAAACCACTGTTTGAAAGATAAAACCCCTGTGTACTGCAGGTTGCTCCTGGGTTGTCTCAAAATAGTAGTCACACTGTACACACTCTGACAATCATCATGACTTACGCAAAAATAGCTTTTTCATAAATGTTTCTTTGGGTCAAGAGAGGACAACTTGCTCATTAATCAGACACAATACTGTTTTGGGGGAACCAAGTTGTCTTAAGAATGGGTGGGATCCAACTTTTGTGTGTCTCCCCATTTTTTTGACGTATGGGGTACTTTAAGGCAGGAAGTTGGAATCTTACATCAGTGTTTCCCAATCTTGTAATTTGAAGTTGTGTGGACTTCAACTCCCAGAGGTTACTGTCAGCTGGGGAATTCTGGGAATTGAAAGTTCAGAGATCTTATAATTGCCAAGTTTCAAAAACACTGCCAAGGTTGCCTAAGGTAGGCTGCCACAAGATGTGGAGGCTCCATTTTCAAGTTCAGCCTGATAAATGGTTGCGGGGACTGGATAAGCTTAGTCTAAAAAAGAGAAGGACTAGGTGTAAAGTGATAGCAGTGTTCCGATATCTCAGGGGTTGCCACAAAGAAGAGGGAGTCAAACTATTCTCCAAAGCACCTGAGGGCAGGACAAGAAGCAATGGGTGGAGACTAATTAAGGAGAGAAGCAACTTAGAACTGAGGAGAAACTTCCTGACAGTGAGGACAATTAAACAGGGAAACAACTTATCTCCAGAAGTTGTGAATGCTCCAACATTGGAGGTTTTTAAGAAAAGATTGGACAACCATTTATCTGAAATAGTACACGCTTTCCTGCATGAGCTTGGAGGTTGGACTAGAAGACCTCCAAGGTCCCTTCCAACTCTGTTATTCTGTTAAATTCCACTATTGGACAATGAAGACCTTCAGCCAAGATCTACCCCTTGCTTCTCCACCTTCTCATGGCCCATCCCCTTTTCTGTGGGTGTGGATGAGACTTACCTCTCGCAGAGGCTCGTTCAGCTCCCCAAGGATGCTGTCCTCATCAAACATTTTGCCCTGGTAGCGATGTTCGTAGTAGTCATGGATCTTTTGCCGGAAGTCAGCTGGGAGTTTGTGGAAGGACATGTACTGTTCCACTTGTTTGTACTGTAGGAGGCAGAAGGGGAAGGAGAAATTAACTGGGAGGGTTTGAGCAGGATGTCTCACTTGTTGAATGCAAAGGGAAGGGAAATCAAACTAAGTCAGAAATGAATCTATTGCAGGGGTGTCAAACACAAGGCCCATGGGCTGGATCCGGCCCGCAATGTGGTCAGATCCAGCACGCAAGGCTGTCCTGGAAAATGTAAGCGCCAGCCAGCGTTGCTTCTGCCCGGTTACACCCAATGCAAAGAGGAAACATGCCAGCAGTTTGGGGTGCGGCTTCAAGCTGGCCACAAACCTCCCAACTGGCCACCCCCACCCAGTTGGCCATGCCCAGTGAGTGGCGTCAGGCTGGCCACCCCCACCTAGGTTCGAATCCCAGTAAGGGTATAGCTAGCTGATGAGAGCTAAATAGCTTGAAATAGATCTATACTAGTCTCCCTTTATTTATTTATCAGCACAAATACAACATATGTATGTATGTATGTATGTATGTATGTATGTATGTATGTATGTATGTATGGCTAATGAGAGCTAAATAGCTTGAAATAGATCTATACTAGTCTCTCTTTATTTATTTATCAGCACAAATGCAACACAAAAATATGTATGTGTGTGTGTATATATGTTTGTGTGTAATGTATTTGCATGCGGTGTGCGTGTGTGTGTGTGAAAAATGGTCATCAATTACTTTATTCAGTGCCGTTGTAAATACTAAAGGAACTGTCATACATCGAGAACTACCTGAACTGTAATTAATACATGATATTATTTGGGTACAGCAGTAATTCTTTAGAAATGTGAAATATAAGTAAATAAACAAATTACACCATACATTATTAACTTGACTGTCAACACCATGATGATCTAGATAACTTAAACTTTTGAAGGTATATGTATTATGACCATGAAGTTGCTTAAATTGCACATTTGAAATTTCACATTAACAGACAAGTATAAAATGATTATAATTATACTCAGATACAATAAAGGCTTCTATTTTAATCTCAACACCAAAGCCTCCATTGAACTTTGGGCCAAGAATCTGGGAACAGTGAGTTCTAGTGCCACCTAAGGCAGTGATAGTCAACCTTTTTGTTGTCATGTTCAGAAAGCTTTGGGCCTAGGAGGCCTCCCTGCAGCCTCCTGGGGCCAAAGATGGGCTGTGGGGGGAGGCGCTCCCCCCCCAACCCCCTGCGCATGTGCGCATCTCCTGCATGCGGTGGTGAGCTGGAGTGACAGTTCACATGCCTGCAGAGGGCTCTACATGCCACCTGTGGCACGCATGCCGTGGGTTTGCCACCACGGGCCTAAGGCATGAAAATGGACTGAGTGAGTTTGGGACAATCACCAGGAGATGAGTGAGTTCTAGACCCTACTTAGGCATGAAATCCAGCAGGGTGTCCTTGGACCAGTCACTCCTTTTCAGTCTCAGGAAGCAATAGCAATAGCAGTTAGACTTATATACCGCTTCAGAGGGCTTTCAGCCCTCTCTAAGCGGTTTACAGAGTCAGCAAATCGCCCCCACAGTCTGGGTCCTCATTTCACCCACCTCGGAAGGATGGAAGGCTGAGTCAACCTTGAGCCGGTGAGATTTGAACAGCCGAACTGCAGATAGCAGTCAGCTGAAGTGGCCTGCAGTGCTGCACCCTAACCACTGCGCCACCTCGGAGGCAATGGCAAACCATTTCTCAAAATCCTTGCCAAGAATACTGCAGGGACATGTCCAGGCAGTATCCGAGAATAGGACACAACTAAATCGAAGGGGGAAAAGATAAAGAAAGGGAAAGAAAAAGGAACGAAAGAGAAGGAAAAAAAGGGGGGAAATGAAACTACTTGAAAAAGCAGACCACTCCCCAAATCTCTCGTACCTTTTCTTGATACTGGCGCCGAGAGGAATCCAGAGACTGGATGAGGGCTGTGGCGTGGCCGATGAACATGGCGTAGCACGTCGCTCCCACGATCATACTCAGCATCGTCAGCCAGATGTCAGTCATGCTTTCTGGCGCCTGGCGCCCGTATCCGATGCAAAGCATGTGGCTCATGGACTTGAAGAGCGCAAAGGAGTACAGCTCGCTCCAGGAATCGTTCTGCAGTGGAGAAATGACACAACTCCAGTTATAAACAGACTATCCTGCAAAGGGAATTAGACCCATGCCCGTTTCTCTAAAAATTCATCCTGAGCCAATGTTATCTCAAGGTCCAATCTTTCTTTTTTTTTAAAGATCCAGATTTCTGAAAGTAGGTTAGGAAGGGTGACATCCGAGATGGGAGGTCAAAGGAACTGAAGAAGACGCAGGAAGCTGGCTTTCATGTCTAAGGCGGGGCTAGAACTCAGTCTCCTGGTGATTGAGAGGGATGTTGGAGTCCTAGTGGATGACCATTTAAATAGGAACCAGCCGTGTGCAGCAGCTGCCAAAAAAGCCAACACAGTTCTAGGCTGCATCAACAGAGGGAGAGAATCAAGATCACGTGAAGGGTTAATACCACTTTATAAGGCCTTGGTAAGGCCACACTTGGAATACGGCATCCAGTTTTGGTCTCCACGATATAGAAAAGATGTGGAGACTCTGGAAACAGTGCAGAGAAGAGCAACAAAGTTGATGAGGGGACTGGAGACCAAAACATATGAAGAACGGTTGCAGGAACTGGGTATGTCTAGTTTAATGAAAAGAAGGACTAGGGGAGACATGATAGCACTGTTCCAATATCTCAGGGGTTGCCACAAAGAAGAGGGAGTCAAGCTATTCTCCAAGGCACCTGAGGGCAGAACAAGAAGCAATGGGTGGAAACTAATCAAGGAGAGAAGCAACTCAGAACTGAGGAGAAATTCCCTGACAGTGAGAACAATTAACCAGTGGAATAATTTGCCTCCAGAAGTTGTGAATGCTCCAACACTGGAAGACTTTAAGAAGATGTTGGATAGCCATCTGTCTGAAATGGTATAGGGTTTCCTGCCTAGGCAGGGGGTTAGACTAGAAGACCTCCAAGGTCCCTTCCAACTCTGCTATTGTATATATTGATCCAAAATCATCCTGCTGGCTTTCCTTTCTAAGGTGGAACTAGAACTCACCGTCTCCTGGTGATTGGCCCAAAGTCATCTGCTGGCTGTCATTTCTAAGGCAGGACTAGAACTCATAGTCTCCTGGTGATTGGTCCAAAATCATCCTGCTGACTTTAATTTCTAAGGCAGGACTAGAACTCACAGTCCCCTGGTGATTGGCCCAATGTAACCCGGCTTTCGTGTGTAAAGAAAGATTGCAATAGTGGCAAATGTCTGTCGCTTGGGTGTAGGATGAGGTTGAAGGTTCGTCCTCCGAGGTTGTGGGTTGGTTTCTGAACGTTTCATTACCAGGCTAGGTAGCATCTTCAGGGGAGTTTAGGGAACGTCAGTGTCTGTCTTCCGTTTATGAGGGCTTCAGGCATTGGTGTGTCAAGTGAGGGTCTTGGGATAGGGAGGTTACATCAGGTCAGGGTCGTTTGGAGGTGAACTGCTGGTGAGGGGGGGGGGTTACGTGGGTTGGTTGAGGGTCGGCGCCATCTTTGGTTGGCTGTGTGGTTGGTTTGGATTCTGAGGGGTCTGTAGGCTGGTTTTAGGTCAATGTGTCTGTTGACGGAATTGCTTGTGCAGTGCCTGGCTGTGTGAAGTTACAAATGCTGCAAGGAGGAGAAGGAGAAGGTGGAGGAGGAAGAGAAAGAGGAGGAAATGGAGGAGGAGGAGAAGGAGAAGGAGGAGGAAGAGAAGGAGAAGAAGGATGAGAAGAAGAATGAGGAGGAGGAGGTGAAGGAGAAGGAGGGGGAGAAGGAGAAAGAAAAGGAGGAGGAGGAAGAGGAGGAGGAGGAGGAAGAGGAGGAGGAGGAGGAAAAGGAGGAGGATGAGAAGGAGGAGAAAAAGAATGAGGAGGAGGAGGTGAAAGAGAAGGAGGGGAGAAGGAGAAGGAAAAGGAGGAAAAGGAGGAGGAGGAGAAGGAAAAGGAGGAGGAGGAAAGGGAGAAGGAGGAAGAGGAGGAGAAAAAGAATGAGGAGGAGGAGGTGAAAGAGAAGGAGGGGGAGAAGGTGGAGAAGGAAAAGGAGAAGGAGGAGGAGAAGGAAATGGAGGAAGGGGAGAAGGAGAAAAAGGAGAAGGAAGAGGAGAAAAAGGAGAAGAGGAGAAAAAGGAGAAAAGAGAGGAGGAAAAGGAGGAGGAGGAGGAGAAGAAAAGGAAGGAGGAGGAGGAAGAAAGGGAGGAGGAGGAGAAGGAAAGGAAGGAGGAGGAGGAAGAAAGGGAGAAGGAGGAGAAGGAGGAGGAGAAGAAAAAGAAAATGAAGAAGGAGGGGGAGAAGGGGAAGGCGGAGAAGGAAAAGGAGGAGGAAGAGGAGAAGGAGAAGGAAGAAGAGGAGGAAAAGGAGAAGGAGGAGGAGGAAGAGGAGAAGGAGGAAGAGGAGGAAGAGGAGGGGGAGGAGGAAGAAGAGAAGGAGAAGAAGGAAGAGGAGGAAAAGGAAGAAGAGGAGAAGGAGGAAGAGGAGGAAAAGGAGAAGGAGGAGGAGGAGGAGAAAAAGAAGGTGAAGAAGGAGGGGGAGAAGGAGAAGGAGGAGGAAGAGAAGAAAAGGGAGAAGGAGGAGAAGGAGAAGGGGAATGAGGAAGAGGAGGAGGAGAGTCCTCTGCCTGTTTCCTTCTGACTTACCACCATGCCGTTGATGGAGACCCAGCAGTCAATGGGGAAATCCTGCAGCATTGGAACCAGGAACTGGAGGCAGCCATCCCAGTGGCAAAGAAGGAGCATCATCCCGATGAGGTTGATGATTCGCATCACAGCGCTGGCCAGGTCGTACGTCATGTGGAATATCTGTCCAGGAGGGCGGGGGGAATGGAAAAAGGGGTTAAGTTGCAGAGTCCCCATTTTGGAGAAAGGGAGATGCTGCAGATCCGTCTGACGGTCGAATGCTATTCAGGAGATGGCTATTAAGGAGTCAGAAAAATAAGTCAGTATTAATGTACAGTTGTCCTCGATTTACGACTACAACGGAGCCCAAAATGTCTGTCGTTAAGGGAGGCATTTGTTGAGTGAGCTTTGTCCCGTTTTACGACCTTTCTTGTCTCAGTTGCTAAGTGAATCAATGCAGTCGATAAGTTAGCAGCATGGTTGTTAAGTGAACCAGAATTTCCCTGTTGACTTTGCTGGTCGGAAGGTCGCAAAAGGGGATCACATGAGCCCGGAATATTGCCCTCGTCATAAATATGAGTCAGTTGCCAAGCGTCTAAATTCCCACCACCTGATTGTGCGGAATGCTGCAATGATCATAATCCTGAAAAGCACTTTTTTCCAGTGCTGCTGTAACTCTGAATGGTCACTAAATGAACTGTTGTAAGTCAAGGACTACCTGTATTGTTTCCCAGAGCCCTAGTAAGATCACACCTAGAACACCGCATGCAATTTTGGTCACCCCAATACAAAAACGATGTAGAGGCTCTGGAAAGAGTGCAGAGAAGAGCAACCAGGAGGACTAGTGGCAGCAGGGGGGTTCACATTTTGTTACCACTGGTTCGTCGCCTGCACGCCCGCTCGCTTCCGTGTATGTGCCCGGCCTTCCATACATGTGCTTTGCTCTCACACGCGCCTTCCGTGCAGGCACCTAGATACCAAGGACTGAATCTGGAATTTGGCACATATGAGAATGGTGGCGTTTTGCCAATTATTCACCCATCTTTGGCAGGGGAGAGAGTGAGACCCTTCCCTTCACTGTGCTTGTCATTTTTATCTTTATTTTTTAAATAGATTTTACTGTAATTTCATGGATTGGTTACTGAGCCAACCAGATTTGTTGAGAGTCAGGGGTCATACAGGTTTAATGAATTATTATCCAAAGCACCTGAAGGCAGGACAAGAAGCAATGGGTGGAAACTAATCAAGGAGAGAAGCAACTTAGAACTGAGGAGAAATTTCCTGACAGTGAGAACAATTAAATCAGTGGAACAAATTGCCTCCAGAAGTTGTGAATGCCCCAACAATGGAAGTTTTTAAGAAGATGTTGGAGAACCATTTGTCTGAAATGGTATAGGGTTTCCTGCCTCAGCAGGGGGTTGGACTAGAAGACCTCCAAGGTCCCTTCCAACTGTTATTCTATTCTATTTATTATAATTTCTGTGAACGCTCGCTAGCACTGATGATATTACCTAATCAGGCAATGAAACATCTGCAAGCAAACAACCAAGCAGAGAGAATACCCAGGACCCCACATTATTATTATAAGCTAATATTATGGCACACAAATCGGATGTTACAAAGCACTTATTTCTTTATTTAAATCGCAATGGCCACAGTGTGGAAGCCAGGAATGAGATGGTATTAACAGAAAGGAAGGGGCAGGATTTTCAAACACTTCTTCCATTTGTTGTTTTTAACCCCCAAATTTGGGTTGAAGAAAAGTCAATGCTCCTCCTTTAGTTTAATGAAAAGAAGGACTAGGGGTGACATGATAGCAGTCTTCCAAAATCTCAGGGGCTGTCACAAAGAAGAGGAAGTCAAACTATTCTCCAAATTACCGGAGGGTAGGACAAGAAGTGGAAACTAATCAAGGAGAGATGCAACTGAGAACTAAGGAGAAATTTCTTAGAAGGATTAACCAATGGCACAACTTGCCTTCAGAGGTTGTGAAGTTTTTAAGAAGAGATTAAATAACCATTTGTCTGAAGTGGTGCAGGGTTTCCTGCCCGAGCAGAGGGTTGAATTTAGAAGTTCTCCAAGGTCCCTTCCAACTCTTGTTATTCTGTTATTCCTCTGAGCCAAACCTTCCCTTTGAGGATTTCGTGCCATTTGTTTAATATCAGTATGGGGGAGATTTGGGATTGGCTTGTGCTCGGATTTCTTTTTTCTTTATTTTCCAGTCTAGGTGAGAAACTAAACTGGAATTTTAATTATGAATTTTTATTTTAAAGAACTATAGAATGAAGAGTTCAAATTTAAAGAAAAAAGGAAAGTAAAAATAAAGAGAAGAATGTTGATAATATGTGTGTGTATTTATTTATTTATATAAATATAAATATAAATAATATAAATATAAATATAAATAATATAAATATAAATATAAATATAAATATAAATATAAATATAAATATAAATATAAATATAAATATAAATATAAATATAAATATAAATATAAATATAAATATAAATATAAATATAAATATAAATATAAATATAAATATAAATATAAATATAAATATAAATATAAATAAATATAAAAAATATAAATATAAAAATATAAATATAAATATCAATATCAATATAAATAATATAAATAATATAAATACAAATATAAACACAAACATAAATAATGTAAATGTAAATGATTGGCTTTTGATTTCCTTTCCAACAATTATAAATCCACTTATATTTTATTCTCTCCACTTCTGGTGGATTTTCACCCAGGTTTTGACTAGCCCAAGTGGGCAGGGGTATTACCTACTTGTAGGATTAGCAAAGCACTGTTGCTACAAACAATATTTGTATAAAAAATAAATTACTACTTATTTATTGCTTCTATATTGCGTCTATATATTATTTATTATGCATTTTATAATAAAATAATAAACTCAAGATAGGGAACATACCTAATATTCCTTCCACCACCACCTATTTTCCCCACAACAACAACCCTGTGGGGTAGATTGAGCTGAGAGAAAAGGACTAGCCCAAAGTCACTCAACTGGCTTTCATGCCTGAGGCGGGACTAGAACTCACCGTCTCCTGGTGATTGGCCCAAAGTCACCCAACCACTGAGGTGCGATTAGAACTCACCGTCTCCTGGTGATTGGCTCAAAGTCACCCAACCATCTTTCATGCCTGAGGCGGGACTAGAACTCACTTTCTCCTGGTGATTGGCCCAAGTCACCTAAGCATCTTTCATGCTTGAGGCGAGACTAGAACTCAGAGTTTCCTGGTTTCTAGCTGGGTGCCTTAACCACTAGACCCATGATGTGCCACCTATCGTTCCAGCTCAGCTCCACCACACTTGCGCGCTCACCTCCTGCCAGCCAGCTGATTTTTTGGTGTCTCTTGTGCATGTGCAGAGGGTGGGGCACATGTGGGAGATGTGTGCGCATGCGCAGGGGGTCGCACAAACATGCGTGGTGGGTGGGTCTACGGGGGAGTGGGGGAACATTGGGGGGCAGGGGGAGCACGGTGCGGGCGTGGGGAGGGCCTGCTAGGTCCAAAACGGGGCGTGGGGAGGGTCTCAGGCATGCATGCGCGGAGGGAGCACGGTGTGTGTGTGTTGCGTGCGTATTGCACTATGGGTGTGACAATGTGCACGCATGCTGTCGCATGCGCACTTTTGCCATCCAACAATAAAAAGGTTAGCCATCACTTCACTAGACCAAACAGATGCTCAAATTTAAAATCCCTTTTAAATCCAAAATAAGCAGTATTGTGATTTAATACAACCCCTTTATTTATTCCTGTAATGAGGTAAGACAACAGGCACTTAAGAGTGACAATGACTCGCCACACTGATGCACAATGATAATGCATTTTGCATTCCTTCTGTGACCATCTTTGGCCCATCCAGGACCCGGAAAGCTCTCTCCGCACCATGCACAGGAGCCTCATCCAAGGAACAACCTGTAAATCTAATTTAAATTTTTTTTTTTAAATGTCCCCTAAAGTGGAAACAATGAGAGGATTTTATTTTGCTTTTTTCTAAATTTGGAGGACACCCATAAGGAACCGAAGCGTTTCCAAAGCCAGGAATCCACCTCACCTCGGAGGCTGAGCTAACAGTTCCTGGTTTCAGCAACGGAGATGCTTCCATCAATTTAGTGGCGTAATTTGTAAGCTCTGTGACGAATGAAAAACGAGGAAAAATCGGAGAGTTGCAATCCTCCGCCTGCCGCTTGCTCACCAATCCCCATCGGGAAAGAGCCGGTTTACCTTCCTACGCAGAAGCTGAGAACAAATTTGAACTGGTCGCCTCAGTGATTCAAAAGGGGAAAAAAAAATTATCTCCAAAAGCTGCCTAAGAGAAATGCAAAGCACGTCTCCATGCCGCTTCACTGCAGCAGGCCATCCATGCAAGATGAGGGGAGAAATTCCAAAACCAGGATCTTTGGATGACAATCGATTCAGCCGTCGGCCCACCTGGATACAGACAGTCCTCAACTTATGAGGCCTCAAAAACGTGGCTAAATGGGACGGCACAACACAGGGGCAGGCCCACCTGCGATCTCCGCTACCTGTTTGCCCGAACCGGTCAGAATTGGCTGAATACCACCTCTGCTTACGACCATCGGTTTAAAAACCGTTCAAATTTATGACTCTGCTGAAAAAAGGGACTTCAGACCGGTCCTCATACTTACAACAATGTTCCCATGGTCACGTGATCAAAATGTGGGTGCTTCGCATGTATCTATGATGGCTGCAGAATCCTGGGGTCACGTTATCTCCAGGGCTGTGATAGCGAACCTATGGCATGCGTGCCACAGGTGGCGGCACACGGAGCCATTTGTTAGGGCACCTGCGCGCGCTGGCCAGCTGACTTCAGTCTTCTTTTAAGGCCATTTTTCGCCTTCCGGAGGCTTCAGGGAAGCCTCCTGAAGGCTCCGGAGGGTGAAAAACGGCTCTATAGCCAAATCGGAAGTTAACTTCTGGTTTGGGCGTAGAGCCGTTTTTTACCCTCAGGAGCCTTCAGGGAAGCCTCTAAAAAGCCTCCGGGGGAGGGGGAGGCTGTTTTTGCCCTCCCCAGGCTCTTAGAAAGCCTCTGGAGCCTGGGGAAGGTGAAAAACAGTCCATCGTGCGCCAAAAGCGGGGGGTGGGGTTGCACGCGCATGCATGCTGGTGTCGCACGCATAGTATTATGGGTGTGGGCATGCCCGCGCACGACACCCCCCCCTATGCTCCCCCGACTTTTGGCACGCAATGGGAAAAAGGTTAGCCATCACTGTTGTAGGGTTAGGGAACAAAATTAATGGCGGAAGCTGGACTCACTTAATGACCTTGGCAAAATAGGTCATTAAATCAGGTGCAACTCACTCAATGGCAACCTGACTTAGTGACAGTTCCAACTGTGGTCATAAATCAAGGACTATCTGTAGAGAAACTCAAGAGCCTGAAGATATATATACATACATACATACATACATACATACATACATACATACATACATACACACACATAAGTATAAGTATAAGTATATGTACGTATGTATGTATGTATGCATGCATGCATGCATGTATGTATGTATGTATGTATGTATGTATGTATTGTGTCATAACCCCTGGTATGCCCAAATATGGGAGGGAGCGTAGTACCTCCCTTTTCTGTCAATCAGTTCACCCTAGGAGCCATCCAGGCAGAAAGCCATATTTTTTATGTTGCAACACAAATGTTATGTATGTATGTATGTATGTATGTGTATATATGTATATGTATAACACAACACAATACATATGTATATATGTGTATATATGTATATGTGTATATATGTGTGTGTGTGTATATATATATATATATATATACACACAAACACACACACACACACATACACACACACACACACACACACACACACACAGCCAATTCCCAGAAGGAAGATCTATGGCCAATTAAACTCTACTGCCAATGGTTGAAAACGTTGCTAAAGGCTGGGAATAACCATTGAACGATGCAATTTTACTATCTTTCAACCCAGCGGTTAAATTCATGCAA
This sequence comes from Thamnophis sirtalis, assembly GCF_051295495.1. Lineage (NCBI taxonomy): Eukaryota > Metazoa > Chordata > Lepidosauria > Squamata > Natricidae > Thamnophis > Thamnophis sirtalis. Next base: position 171,613,294 of record NW_028261381.1, on the reverse strand, counting down.
GATGATAAATGGAGAAGGCTCAGTTCTTCTAACCTTCTGATTTATTGACTCTGTGGATGGAGAAGAAGTATCAGCTAACAGTAAAAATGTCAACAATTGATCTCAAGCATATGATGTTAAAAGTACAAAGGTCTCCAAAAGTAAAAATAGACAACATTTCCTTTCCTTATTTTGCTTCCTATTTTTGATTTGCATTTTCATCCCACCCCCGCTCTCCTGGGAGGGGGGGAGGATGAAAGAAAAAAAATTATTTGCAGATTTACATCTGATGTTGTATATTGACGCTAGACACATTAGCTTCCTATAATTATAATTTATCACCTTTATAAGGCAGCTGCAAGCACAAAATGTTTCTTTGGATTGAATGGATCCTTTCAGGGGCGTCAATGAAGAAGCAACTGTGCTGCTTTGGTGTAATATGTATGCTTCATTACTCTTGATAGCGATTTGATTACCGTATTTTTTGGAGTATATGACACACCTTCCCCCCCCTCCAAAAAGAGTGAAAATCTGGGTGCGTCTTATACACTGAATAAAGCGTTTTTGGCCTACCGAAACCCCACCCCCCTCGCAAAAATGGACATGCCGAGGGTTTGGGAGGCCTGCAAAATGCTGGGGAGGGCAAAAGTGAGCAAAAAAATGGGTTGGTTTTTGCCCCCTCCCCAACCCGCAGGAGCACTCTACAAGTCTCCTAAAGGTTATACATGCCCTTTTTTGGGCAAAAAAACGGGCCCATTTTCACGAAAAACGGGCTGTTTTTTGCTCATTTTTGCCTCCCCCCAGCCCCCAGGAGCATTTTGCAATCCCCCGATTTTCACAAAAAACAAGGAGTGCTGAGGGTTTGGGAGGCCCGCAGAGTGCAAAAACTTCTTTTGAATTTACCTCTCCAAAATCTTGGGGTGTCTTATACTCCGGTGCGTCTTAAAATCCGAAAAAAAAACGGTATTTGTTCTTTCTTGCAGAGCTTGCCCTGGGTTTCCCAGGCACCCCAGACCTTGCACAACGATGCATGTGTTCGTCGTCTTACAACCATTCAGTTAGTGACCGAAGTTACAAAGGCACTGGAAAAAAGTAGCCTATGACCATTTTTCACACTTATGTCCGTTGCAGCATCCCTGGGGGGTCAGGTGATTCCCTCTGACAAGCAAAATCAATGGGGAAGCTAGTGTCAGCCTCTATATCGCTTGCTTGATATCGGCTGCCATAGTAACGGGGAGGGAGGGGATTTCGGTATTTGGGAGGGGAATCGTGCTGGAGGAGATAACTCGGGGGGAGGAGGGAGTTTTGTTCTCACCATCTTCTGGCCTGCTGAATGGTCTTGTTTAGGTCTGGTCAAGGCCAACCGTCTCTGCATACCAGATGGATGAGGCCACCTGAAGTTGTACCCCACATGATACCCTTGGGGGCTGGAGATTGGATGTTTAGCTTGGGGTTGTTGGGGGGAGGGATTTGGGCAGTGGTGGGTTTCAAATTTTTTTAGAACCTCTTCTGTAGGTGTGGCCTGCTTTGTGGGAGTGGCTTGCCTGCCATGTGACTGGGTGGGAGTGGCTTGCCGGCCATGTGACTAGGTGGGCGTGACCAACTTGTAAAATGTAGTGAAACTCACTTAACAACATTCTTGCTTAGCAACCAAAACGTTGGCTCAGAAACTCTGGCATTTGAGGTACGCAAGTCTTAAAGCTGTCAAGTTACAAGACCCTTGCACCCCTAACCCTTTAGGAAAAAAAAATCCAGGGGTGTTCAAACTTGATAGCTTTAAGACTTGTGGACTTCAACTCCCAGAATTCCTCCTCCAGTCATGTTGGCTCAGGAACTCTGGCATTGAAGTGTGCAAGTCTTAAAGCTGTCGAGTTACAAGACCCTCGCACCCCTAACCCTTTAGGAAAAAAAACCCCAGGGGTGTTCAAACTTGACAGCTTTAAGACTTGTGGACTTCAACTCCCAGAATTCCTCCTCTTGCTCTTCATCTTGATGATGTGCAGAGAGGTGGGGGGGAGCTGGAACCGGTTCTAAATGGCACTATAGATTTGTGGAACCTCTTCTATAGAAGAGGCTAGAACTGGCAGGAACCCAACTCTGGATTTGGGTAAACTTTTGATATGCACAATTTCGCACCTTTTAGCCTCAGATCTTGCTTCACTTTTTGCTGTTTTCACTTCACATTCAGTAAAAGTACCTTTTCTCTAAAACAACGGAGTCGGGGATTTCCTTTCTTGAATTTTGAAGGAAGCACTACCGTGCTATTAATTTAATAACTGCAGTGATTCACTTAGCAACTGTGGTGGCGAGAAAAGCTTAAAATGGGACAAAACTCCCTTAATATTTCACTTAGCAACAGAAATTTGAGGCTCAGTTGTGGTTGTCGAGGTCTACCTGTCCAATCGTATTCTGGAAAACATATGAAGAACAGTTGCAGGAACTGGGCATGGCTAGTCTAGTGAAGAGAAGGACCAGGGGAGACAGGATAGCAGTCTTCCAATATCTGAGGGCCTGCCACAGAGAGGAGGGGGTCAAGCTATTTTCCAAAGCACCTGAAGGCCAGACAAGGAATCATGGATGGACACTGACCAAGGAGAGATATTCAACCTAGAAATAAGGAGAAATCTAGGCAAGGGGTTGGACTAGATGACCTACAAGGTCCCTTCCAATTCGGTTAATCTGTAAATTAACTAAACACCTGCAATGATTCACTTAGCAACCGTGGCAAGAAACATCAAAAAATGGAGCAAAATTCACTTAACTGTCTCACTTACCAATGGAAAGTTTGGGCTCAATTGTGGCCATAAGTAGAGCAATAGCAATAGCAATAGCAGTAGACTTATATACCGCTTCATAGGCCTTTCAGGCCTCTCTAAGCGGTTTACAGAGAGTCAGCATATTGCCCCCAACAATCTGGGTCCTCATTTTACCCACCTCGGAAGGATGGAAGGCTGAGTCAACCCTGAGCCGGTGAGATTTGAACCGCTGACCTGCTGATCTAGCAGTAGCCTGCAGTGCTGCATTTAACCACTGCGCCACCTTGACTCCCTGTCAATGACCAGAAGGTGGCAAAACAGCTGAAGGTCGCACCTAGCTGAAAAACTCAATCCTGCCACTAGATGGCAGCAACGTTGAGAATTTCTGTCTGTCTCCATTGCCTTGGATTTGAAAAAAATCCGATTTTATAGCAGCCTTTTTCTGAGTAAGCAAACCTCCCTCCCGGCCGGCAGCTGTTTTGAACCCCGTTATTAAAATTCCACAGCTGTCACAAGTGTGCCAATTCCCTTAAATTCACATGCACCTGCCAGGCTCTTCAAAGCAGCCTCTCCATCAGGATCAGCATCACAGTTTTTTAAGCTCCCGGAAGGAGCCTCGTGATGTCAATCAGGAAATCACAAGCCGTAGATGCTCAGAATGTGTGTAGGTTATTTCTCAACTTACTACCTCAGTTGGGCCCCAAATTCCTCTCGCTAAGCAAAACAGTTGCTAAGTGAGTTTTTGCCCTGTCTTACAACCTTTCTTGCCGCCGTCATGAAGTGAATCACACAGTTGTTAAGTGAATCCAGCTGGCTTCCCCGTTGACTTGGCTCAGGGATATCAAACTTGTGTCAGGCCTGCAATTATATTCCTTTTAGAATTTTGGCCTGCCACACTTTCTCTTATTTCAATACGCTGTTTCATTAGTATAGTTGATGGGAGGGGGGAATAAACAGGAGTAAGATTGTGGAATGTATTGTTAGCATTCTTTTCTAGAAGCCAAGGTCGTCTTTTGTCTCCGCACTAGTACACCTGACCGGAAGCAGCTGGGTGTGGATGCCAGCATGGAAGAAGAAGATTGGACCATATGATGGATTGTGGTTGTGGGGACAAGATCATGAACTTTTAACTGGGTGGAATTCTGATGTCATTTCCAGTATTGGGATTTCATAGCATAATGCCAAGATGTCTGATTTATTAATTTGGAATTTTAAGGATCGTTTTGCCTTGGACTTTGATTTAATTCTACATGATACTTGGAACCCTGACAACTTGATTTCATCGAGGGTTGCGTCAGGGTTGTGTTTGGAGGGGTGGGGGCTGGCCAGCTCGATGTTACTCATTGAGGCTCTGTTTTCAGCCACAACGGCCTCCTACAGCCTTCTGCTAGTGAAAACGGAGCTTGGGGACACCACACATGGCATCCCTGAACTCGGTTTTCATTGTCAGAGACTGCAGGAGGCCATCGCGGCTGAAAACTGAGCCCAGGTGGGTGCCACACAGGCTCCCCGACCTCCGTTTTTGCTGATAGAGGGTTGCAGGAGACTGTCACAGCTGAAAACGGAGCCCAGGCGGGCCATGCAGAGCCTCCTCGAGCTTCATTTTCACTGGCAGAGAGCTGCAGGAGGCCATTGCGGCCGAAAACAGAGCCCAGGTGGGCCACAGACAGCCTCCTCGAGCTTCATTTTCACTGGCAGAGGGCTGCAGGAAGCCATTGCGGCCAAAAACTGAGCCCATGTGGGCCACTCGCGGCCTCCCCAAGCTCCGTTTTGGGTGGCAGAGGAACCGTGGGCTGGTCCTTTACTGTTTCCAAGGTGGGCCCGTGGGCTAGATCTAAATATCCGGCAGGCCGAATCTGGCTTGTAGGCCTTGTGTTTGACACCCCTGATTTGGCTTGTCGGAAGGTGACACTGCAGTGGACATAAATATGAAGCACTTGCCAAACGTTGCAATTTTGATCACCTGACCCTGGAGATGCTGCAACGGTTAGGGTAAGTATGAAAAATGGCCATAGGTCACTTTTCTCAGTGCTGTTGTAACTTTGGTCACTAAATGAACCTTCGTAAGTCAAGGACTGCCTGTATACATGCAGGAAGACTCTCTGCCCACCCCCAACCCCCAGCAAATCTCATCCTGCTAGGATTAAAATTGGCTGATTCCTCTCTACTTTTCTTTCATTTTACTGGTGTTAAGGTACAGGTTCCCCTCGCACTATGTGCTAGTCGTTTCAGACACTAGAGGGCAGTGCTCATCTCCGTTTCAAAGCCGAAGAGCCAGCGCTGTCCGAAGACGTCTCCGTGGTCATGTGGCCGGCATGACTAAACACCGAAGGCGCACGAAACGCTGTTGCCTTCCCACCAAAGGTGGTCCCTATTTTTCTACTTGCATTTTTTATGTGCTTTTGAACTGCTAGGTTGGCAGAAGCTGGGACAAGTAACGGGAGCTCACTCAGTTACACAGCTCTAGGGATTCGAACCGCCAAACTGCCGACTTTTCTGATCGACGAGCTCAGCATCTTAGCCCCTGAGCCACCACATCCCTATACCTGTACCGGTGTTAAAGCTGCTTTTTCTTGTTGTTGTATTTTAAACTCAGCAGGCAGCAAGCTCTTTCCGTGTAGAAATTCTGCACAGAAAACACACTTGGTTTTTGTGGGTTTTTTTTAGCTTTAACTCAGAGGAGGTCATTGCACCTTGCAGGAAAAAAAAAAGACAAATTTTCTAAAACCCTCATTTCCTGGGAAATCTGGTGATGACAGAACTGGTTCACCGAGAGGTTTTCTGGCTTCTGCACCGAGCAGCCTCTGCAATTATGGAAACCTTTTAAAAAACAAGAGACCCCAGGAGTTTCAAGGAAAATGGTGCTTACGGCTGCTGCTCCGTTTTCATTTCATAGGATGCATTTTGTTCTCCTCTACAGGAAGTCCTCGAGTTGCAACGGTGCGTTTAGTGACCGTTGGAAATTACAACGGCACTGGGGGGAAAGAAGGCCGTTGGCTATTTTTCACATTTACGACCGTTGCAGCATCCCCATTGGTGACGTGATTCGCATTTGGATGCCTGACGACTGGTTCATATTTACGACGGTTGCAGTGTCTGGCGGGGGGGGGGGGACGGGGAACCTTCTGACAAGCAAAGTTAATGGGGAATACAGACAATACAGATTCACTTAACAACAACTGCTGTGATTCACTTAACAATTGTGGCAAGGAAAGTCGTAAAATGGGACAAACCTCACTTAACAAAATTGTCCCTTAGCAACATAAATTCTGGGCACCGTTGTGGGTGTAAGTCAAGGACTACTGTGTTTCTCCAAAAATAAGATAGGGCCTTATTTTCTTTTGACCCCCGAAATAAGCGCTTGGCCTTATTTTCAAGGAGGTCTTTATTATTTTTGAGATGCAGGAGGAGGCAGTGAGCATGGTCACCTCATGGCTGCTGCTGTGTTGCAATATTTTTTTTGGGGGGGGAGGGCTTATATTAGGGCATGCGCTCAAAAGCCCGATTGGGCTTATTATGCAGAAAGATCTTATTTTCGTGGAAACAGGGAACCTGTATTTTATTGTAGGCTGCCACTCATGTGAGATGGACCGGGAAAGGGGGGGGCAGGGAGGCTATGTAAATTAAATAAATAGTAAAATCTGTTGAGAGTCAGTGGGGTGGTGGGAAAAGTGGCAGGTTACCCATATGCCAGGGATCAATTGGTGCAAGAGGGGCATTTTTTTCAGTCTTTGGAACTTGCTCCTCAAATCTACCCTTCTGCTTCTCTTTTCTCCCTTTTAAAACAATCCTTGCTTTCTTCCTTCCTCTTCCCTTTAATTAAAATTTATTTTAACTGAAAAGCAATCTGCTGAACTTGGTTTTATCTTAAACCAGTAATTTGAGCTATCGTTTGAGCAGCGATGTTTGAATTGTTAAAATTGGGAGTTTGCTGACAGGTTAACAGTATTACCATCTTTTAAAAAAAAAACTTTTAAAAATCTCTTTCAACTTTGGTTGAAAAATGAAGTGGAATGGGGGCAGATGAGCTTTCATGGAGTTGAAATGCAAGAGTACATTTTGGGAAGTAAGGGAGTGGAAGGGAAGAGTGGAGGAGAGGGGAGGGAAAAGAGAGGAGGGGAGGGAGAAGGGGAAGGGAGAGGAAGAAAGAGAAGGGGAGGGGGAGAGAGGAGAGGATGGAGAGGAGAAGTGGGAGGGGAGAGAAAGGGGAGGAGAGAGAATAAAAAAGAGGAGAGAGGAGGGGAGAGGGAGTAGGGGAGGGGAAAGAGGAGGAGAGAAGAGGGAGGGGAAGAAAGTAGGGGAGAGGGGAGGGAAGAGTATGGAAGAGAGATGAAGCCTGAAGAGACAGAAGAGGGAAGGAAAAAGGAGGGAAGGGAAGAAGAGAGGGAGGGAGAGAGGGGAGGGGAAGGGAAGCAAAGTCACTGGGAATTCTGGGAAGGTGGCCAGCTGTCCTGTGATGTCTCTGACCATTACCATAAAAAAATGTAACATTAGATGTAATCCCCTGATGCCTCACTTAATGACTACACCGCTTAATGATGAGTTTTCCAGTCCCTATTGTGGTAAGTTGAGGATTACCTAAATAGCGAGTAACCCACTAAATCCAATCACTTAGTAACATTTCCCCAATCTGAGCCTGTAAGGGAGGCCTTAAATCCTCCTCTACATTATATACAGCTGGCTAAACCCCCTCAAACTGCCTCAAAGAAATAAACTATATATGCATACTTTTTGTTTATCCCTCGTTTAAAGAAAGGAGGAGGAAGAGGTATGTTAAAATTAAATATGTATATTGAAAAGGAATTATAAATACCATCAACAAAGAAATGGAGCTTGCTCAGAAGCTGAAAGACACCAAGTAAATGAGATGAAGAGTGTGAGGTAGAGGATAGAGGTAAGAGAAGAAGAGAGGATAGGAGAGAAGGTGGGGTGGGGGGAAGAGGAGGAGAGAAAGGAGGAGTGGAAAGGGGAGAGAAGAGAAGGAGAGAGGAAGGGGAAGTAGAGAAGAGAAGGACGACAGAGGGAAGAAAGGAAGTAGTGTGGGGGAGGAGAGAGGGAGAAGAAAGTGATGGATAAGATACAAATAGGGTGTACGGAGAGCAGAAGAGCCAATAATTGTTTTTGGGAGTGGATGGTAAGACGAATTGATGTAAACATTTAATAATATAATATTATGTTGGCTATGTAATGGTATGCATGTGGTTATATGTTATGAAAAAATAAATAAACCCCACCTATTCCTCAAGACAACAAGCCATAATAACGGCCGAGAAACCCCAAGACAAGGGGTCTCCAACCTTGGCCACTTTAAGACTTGTGGACTTCAGCTCCCAGAATTCCTCAGCCAGCTTCGCAAGCGGGCGGGCCAACCTGATTGTTGGCGCGAACCAGTTTGCTCTCAGCTGATCGTCGGAGCTACCGGTTCGCCCGAATCGGTCCAAACCAGGCTGAATCCCACCCCTACCTCTGTAACAAAACCAGCAAGCTCAGAGAGCACCAAGGACTCAACAGTTACAAATATCGTCTTCTATAAATAATGGGACGCTTCTCTCTTTTTTAAATGCCCCCAAACGGCAAGAGATGCTCCTTGGAAGGCCCTGTGAAAATTTCATCTGTGGTGTATCTCCCGCAGCTTCAAGCCTGGCTCTTACCTCTTCCCACTGGTGAATGTACCGGATTAGACGGGAGAGACGCAGTAGCCGCAGGAGACTCAAGATTTTGGTGAAGCGGACGATGCGCAAGGCGCGCGCAGTCTTGTACATCTCGGAATCCATGCCCTTCTCCACAATGAGGAAGATATAATCCACAGGAATGGAGGAGACAAAGTCCACCACAAACCAGCTCTTCAAGTACTTCTTCTTGATCCGCTCGGGATCCAGGATGATATCCGTGTTGTCCTCGATGACGATGCCCGTCCGGAAGTTCATAACAAGGTCCATGAGGAAGAAGGTGTCCGACACCACGTTGAAGACGATCCAGGGAGCTGTGGTCTCCTCTTTGAAGAAGGTGATGCCGACGGGGATGATGATCAGGTTGCCCACCATGAAAAGCAACATGGTGAAGTCCCAGTAGAACCTGGAATGGAAAGGAAGAACATGGGAATCAAGGCAAGGGAGAACATCGGAGCAAGGCCTGGGTCAGCGCTAGGCTATTGCTGTGTTTGCACGCCACACCTGTAGTGGGTTCCAGATCCTATCGCAGTCGGTAGGCTGTGCATGGGGCCGGGCGTCCTCGTTGGGCACAGCCGCTGTGCACACATGCACACGCCACCGCCCTGCGACACCCAGCTGCTCAGCGGAGGTTGCACAGTCACCACACACTGTTCGTGCGTGCGCAATTGGTCCGTTTGCGTCAAAAACCGGTAAGGAACGTGGGCGGGCCAAACAAGCCACTGTTCCGGTACAGTGGCCGCTGCTCCCAGCTACCACTGGTACGACCCTACCGGGCCCTATTGCCCGCCACCCACCACTGCACCACACCCTTAAGACATTGAGTGGATGCATTCAGACAGTACACTAAATTTGGTCTGCATTTGCCTTAAGTTTGCTTTTTTTCAAGAGGATCTACCGAAGTGTTGGCGAACCTTACGGCACCGAGAAGCGCACATATGGGGGAGTGCCAGAAACTGGAAGAGCAGCTCCCCAGCGCGCATGCATATGCCGGGAAGCTGAGCTTCCGGTTTCTGACACGTGCATGCACTCCGACCACATAGTCTTTTGGTTTCTGGCACACAAGTGCACGTGAAGACCAGCTGGCCAGCACACATGCGCACACCAGAAAGCAGAAGCTCAGCTTTCCAGCGTGCATCATGCGTGCCAGGGAGCTGCTCTTCCAGGTTTCCGGCGCTCCTGCGCGCAAGAAGGCAAGCTAGCGTGCCGGAACCAGGAATAGCAACGGGCAACGGCTGGCGTGCCTAGAGAGATGGCTCTGCGTGCCACTTCTGGCACATGTGCCATAGGTTCTCCATCACGGATCTAGGGTTTTCTGGGCAACCCAAAAATTCTGGTTTATGTTTTGTGTTAGAACATAGAATATTCTATAGCAGGGGTTCCCAACCTTTTCCATACCCTGCACCCCTAGAACGCTTCTGATATATTCTTGCACCCCTTACAAAAATAAATTATTACCATATGCATATAATTATGCCTATGCACGATAATTTTGAAACTTCTAAACCCAGGTTTTTGCACCCCCTGGAATATTGTATCATACCCCTGGTTGGGAAACCATTCTATAGGGACCTTGGAGGTCTTCTAGTCCAACCCCTGCTCAAGCAGGAAACATTATACTATTGTGGACATATGGCTGTCCAATGTCTTCTTAAAAGCCTCCAGTCATGGATCGCCCATGGATCAAAATGGCCAATGTGTTAAAGTTTGCAGCCATCTTGTTTATTTTCCTCCTCCTCCTCCTCCTCCTCCTCCTCCTCCTCCTCCTCCTCCTCCTCCTCCTCCTCCTCCTCCTCCTCCTCCTCCTCCAAGGTCCTTGGTGCTCTCCGTCCTTGGTAAGTCAGAGCAAGCCACTTGTACATAAACTGAGAGCAAACCCCACTCCCTTCCAGCACTGATGATGTTACCCAGTCGGATAATGAAACGTCTGAAAGGAATCAAACAAACAAGCTCAGAGAGCACCAAGGAGCCCACTGTCCTCCACCTCGTCTACTCTGCAAATCCCAATCCCTTCTAGCATGGATGTTGTTACCTAGTTTGGTATTGAAACATCTGCAAGGAAACCAAGGGAGTACCAAGGACCTCACTTGTTCAACCCCCAGATATTCTCTTCTGTTGGTATCTTTAAGGTTCTTAAAACCCAGCCAGATCTTTCCTTTTTTTACTATAAAGGAAAAGAAGACTTGGGACACTCCTATCTAAAAGTTCAGAGATATACATTACGGCTAAGCTTCTTATCAAAATGTTAAACTGCTGAAACTTAAAATAAAATCAACGCAGGTATATCAGTCATCCCAGAGATGACAGCAGCTCAGAAACACAGAAAAATCTTATGGGGTCAAAACTACCATGGATGGTTTATTTTCACAGAAGGAATGCAAAAATCTGAATCCCTTCTGTGTGCGTGTGTGTGTGTCTGTCTCTATCTCTCTGTCGGTCTTCTCTGTCTGTCTCTCTCTACCTGTCTATCTCTGTGTGTATGTCTTTCTCTCTCTTCTTTCCCTCCCTCCCTCTCTCTGTCTGTCTCTCTCTCTCACTCACACACACACACACACACACACACCAGGAAATATATTTTCAGAATCCTGTTCTCCCTCCCTCTGGAAGTCTGGGTGACCTTCTCCAGAACCCTGCAAGGTCAAAACGGATAGCCAAGGTTTTTGAGTTCCAGTTTAGCCACGGCTTCCCTGTCTCGCTCTATAATTTTGTCAGCCAGAATTTTTTTTATTTAAAAAAAACAAAAATAAAAATGACAAGAGAGTTTCTCCCTTGTCCTCAATCCACCCCGAGAGGCGCATAATACAAATAAGGACGAATCGGAGGAAGCGAGACAGATGATAATTTATTTATTCTCTGACTTTTCACTTTTTTGGGGGTGGGGGTGGGGGGAGGTACTGCCCTCCCACTGCCATTATAATAAGATCATCTTTTATTGCTGCAGGAAAGGAAAATTTATTTCCCCGCCAGTTTTTAATTTTATTTTTTCCTCTGTGTGTGTGTTGTGGTGGTGATGGGAGGGGGGTACATTGGCTTGTTCTTTTTGCAATGAACTGGCACCGCTGCTGTTGTTGAAAGAAATATGCACAATTGAAATAACTGTGGGTTGCGGATTTTCTATTTACCCCCCACAGTCGCTGTTCTTGTTTGCTTCTCCATTGGGCATAAAATATTTGCCTGGAGCCATAAAGAGAAGCGGCCATCTTTTATTTCCTGTTGCGATCGTCCGGGGAATGAAAAAATTCTTGCAACTGCCAATCATCTCAGAGAGAGGAAAATTAGAATTTGGGGAATGCTGCATTGGGTCCTGGATACCTTTCAGATCACCCCAAAAGCTACAGGTAGAGAAGAGGGTTCCACCACAAAACCACGGTCGACTAAAGCGCGGTGACAAAACCGCGCCGTCAAAACCGTGCGACAACAGCGCGCCGACAACAGCGCGCCGACAGACGCGCGCTGTAACATAACCCTAAAAATAACCCTAAACCTAACCCTAAACCTAACTAAACCTAACCCTAAACCTAACCCTAAACCTAACCCTAACCCTAACCCTAAACCTAACCCTAAACCTAAACCTTACCTTAAGTTAAATCGCGCTTCTGTCGGCGCGCTGTTGTCGGCGCGCTTTTGACACCGCGGTTTTAGCGCCGCGGTGTTGTCGGCGCGCTTTTGACGTTCGTGGTTATGTCGTGCCACGAGAGAAGAGGTCCCTGACCTATAATAGTTCATTTAGTGACTGTTTGAAGGTATAATAGCATTGAGTTATAGCAATAGTACTTGGACTTATATACTGCTTCACGGTGCTTTACAGCCCTCTCTCTAAGGGGTTGTTCTGACCGAGGCTTCCCCCAAAAGCACGAGCCAGAGTCCTGGTCCCGACAAAACCCCTTTTATTAAACGAATGTGAATTCCTCTCATTCACATTCAGCCAAGCCCTGGCAAACAGGCTTTCAAAGGAATATTTATGACCACAGACCTTATCTGATCTTGGAAAGCTGCCACGTAAATGTTTCCCAAATGAGGTGCTCTCCAGTTTTACTACTGGTCTGCAACCCACATGCAATGTGCACGTCAATGTTCAATGTAAGTTGTTTTTCACGCTTGCGCAGAACAGTTTACAGTGAACTTCGCATGCGCAGTCACTAAAATCCAAAATGACAGTGGACCAGCAGTGGCAGCGAGGGAAACAGTTCGGGGGTATGGCAGGCCTGGGATGCTGCTGGTTCTGAGACCCAGGCCTGAATTCCACTACCGGTTCAGCTGACCTGGGCCGAACCAGGAGCAACCCACCTCTGGTGCTGTGCAAGGAAAGACTAGGCACAGAGTCTCTGAGATTCACGGACATATCTTCACATTCCTGAAACGAACCTAATGCCCGGACGAACGAATTGTTTCCTGCAAAAGCCCCCTCCCCTTTCGCTCCTCTTTTGTTTCCTATGGGAGGGAGCCAATCACCTTCCACCTGTGACTTTACTCCCAAGTCGACCCTGATTTCTGAGTTGTTCTTTTCTTCTGGCAGCTCTGCGCATGCACACACTGGGAACAGGCTCCAGCTGTTCCTCTGCCTCACTGCTGTCTAGCTCCATAGGTACCTGATCCTGATCACTGCCAGGCGGCTTTGGCCTGTCTCTGCCTCCAACACAGAGCCCTTGTCTCAGCCTTCCCAAGCCTCCAGGACTGGCCCACGCTCCTCCCCAACCTCCTCACTGTCCAACTCTGCTGCCAGCTCCGCAACAGGGGTTTTACAGAGTCAGCAGAGCCAAACAATTTCCATCCTCATTTTACTGACCTTGGAAGAATGGAAGGCTGAGTCAACCCTGAGTCAGGATCGAACTCCTGGCTGTGGGCAGCATCAGCCTGCAATACTGCCTTCTCACCACTGCACCACCAAGGCTCTTACGACTGTTGACGTCTGACTGTTTTTCACACTTACGACCATTGCAGCGAGACCCCCATGGTCTCGTGATAAAAATTCAGACGCTTGGCAACTGGCTCATATTAAGGATGGTTGCAATGTCCTGGGGTCGTGTGATCCCCTTTCTGCGACCTTCCGCTAAGCAAAGTCAATGGGGAAGCCAGATTTACTTAACAACCATGTTACTAACTTAACAACTGCACGCTTCATTCAACAACGGTGGCAAGAAATGTCGTAAACTGGGGCAAATCTCACTTAACCACCATCTTGCCTAGTAACAGAAATTTTGGGCTCGATTTTGGTTGTAAATCGAGGGCTACTTGTAATAGAGGTTGTGGGTACTCCAACACTGGAAGTTTTTAAGAAGAGATTGGACAACCATTTGTCTGAAGTGGTGCCTGAACAGGGGGTTGGACTAGAAGGCCTCCAAGGTCCCTTCCAACTCTGTTATCCTCTCCTCTCCTCTTCTTTTCTATTCCCATTCTATTCTATTCTATTCTATTTTCTACTCTACTCTACTCTACAAGTTCTGCCCAATGAGGGAAATAGAGGTATGTTGCAACTTTAATTTTTTAAAAATATGATTATGGCGAGTTGCACATTTAGCCAGATGTTTAGAGTGGGTTTGGCATTTATATCCACCTAGGGAGTCCTTCCCAAGGACCTGAGATAGACAGGTGTTGTTTGTTTGATGATGTTGAAGGTCTCGTTGTAGGACATAAACTGCTCCGAGTCTCAGCTTTTGCAACTGACTGATGAGGATTATGACAATGCCAATGTTGTACAACTGGTGCTGCAATTGTTTTGGGATTGTACCGAAGGGGCCTATCCCCCTTTGGTATCACCTTTGCTTTCTTTTGCCAAAATCATTCTACTTCTATTTGCGGGTCTTTGTATTTTGTGATTTCCCTCCCCCTCCAGTTCTTTCTTTTTTCTTCTTCTGTCTTCAGGCCCTGCCTGGACGTCCACTGTCCAGGCTTTTTTTGTCTTATTCACAACTGTTATTTAATTTATTTAATTTAATTTATAAAATTTATATGCCGCCCAATCCCGAAGGAATCCGTTATTCCTGGGTTGTTTTGGGGCCAGTGCCTTCTTTGAATTCTAAGCACTTTTGTTTCTTCATTGTCTGTTACTTTGTCTATTTGCTTGCAGGCAAATGGAATTTCTCGCAGATCTTCCAAGGCACCGTTGTTGCTACTTTGCCGTGCCATCGTTTGCAGTCAGTCTGCACGAACTGAGCCGCGGTGGCGCAGTGATTAGAGTGCAGTACTGCAGGCTGCTTCTGCTGATCACCGGCTGCCAGCAGTTTGGCAGATCGAATCTCACCAGGCTCAAGGCTGACTCAACCTTCCATCCTTCCAAGAAGATGCAGCTGAGCATTTACTGGCCCGATGCCCTTCCTGATGCCACGCTGTGTTCACAGCAGATATTTTTTTCTTTGCGCCCTGAGAGAGAAATATCTGCCTCTACCGAAGATTGAACTCAACCTTTTGAGTAAGAAGCGAGTTTCTTCACCGCTAAACCACCACACCGCTCCAGGATTAAGATGCAGTATTCTGCGTTCCCACTGCCAGCAGTTCGATCCTGACAGGCTCAAGGCTGACTCAGCTTTCCATCCTTCCGAGATCAGTAAAATGAGGACCCAGATTGTTGGGGCTGTAAAGAGCTTACAGAGGGTTGTAAAGCACTATGAAGTGGTATATAAGTCTGAGTGCTATTGCTATCTTCTTACAGTAGCTAATCAGGTGGTTCATTCTTTCTTCAACTTCTTGGCAGAGGAAGCATTGGCCTCTGATGTGGGCCATAGGAGCCACCCTGGCACACAGGCTACAATGCAGTAACTCCCTTTTTACGACCTTGTAATATCTTAATTCAGGGTAGAGTTGGTCCAAGTAGATGCAGCTGAGCATTTACTGGCCCGATGCCCTTCCTGATGCCACGCTGAGTTCACAGCAGATATTTTTTTCTTTGCGCCCCGAGAGAGAAATATCTGCCTCTACTGAAGATTGAACTCAACCTTTTGAGTAAGAAGCGAGTTTCTTCACCGCTAAACCACCACACCGCTCCAGGATTAAGATGCAGTATTCTGCGTTCCCACTGCCAGCAGTTCGATCCTGACAGGCTCAAGGCTGACTCAGCTTTCCATCCTTCCGAGATCAGTAAAATGAGGACTCAAGATTGTTGGGGGCAATAGGCTGACTCTGTAAACCACTTAGAGATTGGTGTAAAGCACTATGAAGCGGTATATAAGTAAGTGCTATTTGCTGCCTATTGCTATCTTCTCAAGTCTGTTTTTTTTTGTCCTGACCATGTAATATTTAGCCTCGGACCATGTTTCTTTTCTATTCTTCATTTGGTCATTCATGTAGGTCAGTTTGGTCTCTCCAGTACTCGGTCAGCCTCCATAGATATATAGTAACATCAGTGCACCTCCTTCACTGTCCTTCAGCTATTCTTCCAAATTCCCTTTTTAATTCTTCAACTATCTGGTGCACTTGCAACATTCCACGCCCACCTATTTTCTGCGTAAGTAGAATCTGTCAGCGTCGCTGCCTGGATGAAGAGTATGATTCATTGTCACTATTTTTCCTGGCCTTCTTATCCAGGGCTTTTAGTTCTGCTTGAGTTGAGTCCATTATTCCAGCTGTGTGTATCTAATGAGTGGAATTACTCAGGTGCTAATTGCCTTAAAGGCATTTCCTCCCCTGAGTTTTGGCATTAAGATCGTCGTGATGTGACCCTTTTCTTGACTTCGGTGTGCTTGACGTGGTCAGTTAGAAGAATTTGCAGTGATCACCTTCATCCAGAGTCTTGTTATTTTCATATTGCATCTTGATTCCTTCAGTTTTCATTATTTTTCCTCTGTTGATAAGTGAGTTCAAGTCCAGGTTCCAGTGCAATGTCTCGGCTTTCCCCTCTTCTGGTGGATTCTGTGCTGATTTTTTGTATGCAAAATCAATCCGTTTCGGGAGACTGAGATGGAAAAGAATCCTCAAAGTATCTTTTCCAAAACAAAACAAAAATAAAAGAAGTTTCAAGTACCAAGATTTGTCATGCCCTCTCTTGCATTCCCCCCACCCTCCTAAACTGGGAAGGGGACATATTGCAAAAAGCCTCTGTGAGATTATACCCGCTCAGAATCAGAATAGAGCTGGAAGGGACCTTAGAGGTCTTCTAGTCTAGCCCCTGCTCATACAGCCCTGTACCATTTCAATAATACAATAGCAGAGTTGGAAGGGACCTTGGAGGTCTTCTAGTCCAACCCCATGCCTAGGCAGGAAACCCTATACAGTTCCAGACAAAATGGCTATCCAACATTTTCTTAAAGACTTCCAGTGATGGGGCATTCCCAACTTCTGGTGGCAGGTCGTTCCACTGATTGATTGTTCTAACTGTCGGGAAATTTCTCCTCAGTTCTAAGTTGCTTCTCTCCTTGATTAGTTTCCACCCATTGCTTCTTGTTCTAACTCAGGTGCCTTGGAAAACAGTTTGACTCCCTCTTCTTTGTGGCAACCCCTGTGATATTGGATCACTGCTATCATGTCTCCCCTAGTCCTTCTTTCTATTAAACTAGACATACCCAGTTCCTGCAACTGTTCTTCATATATTTTAGTCTCCAGTCCTCTAATCAACTTTGTTGCTCTTCTCTGCACTCTTTCTAGAGTCTCCACATCTTTTCTACATCGTGGCGACCAGAACTGAATGCCGTATTCCAAATGTGGCCTTACCAAGGCTTTATAAAGTGGTATTAACACTTCACATGATCTTGATTCTATCCCTCTGTTGATACAGCCTGGAACTGTGTTGGCTTTTTTGGCAGCTGCTGCACACTGCTTTCAGACAAGTCGCTGTCCTGTTTCTTCATAAAAACTTCCAGTGATGAAGCATCAACAACATCTGGTGGCAAGCTGTTCCACTGGTTGAATGTCCTCACTATTAGGACATTTCTCCTTAATTCCAGGTTGCTTCTTTTCTTGATTTCCCTCCATTGTTTCTTCGGTCCCTCAATCCTCAATGACAAAATGTAACCTGATCTTGTACAACAGAAATGGCAGAATTAAGAAGTTGAAACGTTGCAAAGTTTTGAGCTGGCACACTAAGCCCCTCAAATATTGCCTATCCCTGTTCTAAGTTAGGAGCTTTTGCACTGAGTCTCTGCATGCTTGCCTCGGATGCCATTTCACAGATGTGGAAAACTGAGGCGCTGCAGACAATTCCAGCAAGCAATGCCAGCATAGTCAGAATCTGACTATCACCAATCTACAGGTTTCGCACTCTCCTTTCTGTCCTCCTTTTCTGCTTTCCCTGCCTCCTTCCGAAAAGGAACATGAGCCAGTCCCAAGGAGTCACTCAATATTTCCCATTGCAGCAGACCAAAACAAAAAGTCAGAATCTCTTTGAAGAGTCACCTGTCATGGCTGCAAATTGTCCTTGGGTTGCTGCAAACTACAGCTCACTCGCTCCCTTCTTTAAACTAAGCCTGATTTGTCCAGCTCAGCTCCTTTTTAGATATATTGCTGCAGATAACAGAATGAATGAAAAAGACAGGCTGGTGTCTTGACAGACCACTGGGGGGGGGGGAATGCACCAGAGAGGCAGAGGGAGGGAGAGAGGGAGGGAGGGAGGAGGAAAAAAGAAAGGGAGGAAGGGGGGAGGACATGGAAGGAAAGAAGGAGATGGTAGGGAGGGTGAGAGGGAGAGAGTAAGGAAGGAAATGGAAGGGAGGGTGGGAGGAGATTGAAGGGAAGAGAGGATATGGGAAGGAGGAAGAAAAGAAAGAGATGGAGGGAGAGAGAAAATGGAGGGCAGGAGGAAGGAAGGAGATGGGAGGAAAAGAGGGAGGGAGGAAGAAAGAAAGGAAGTGGGGGAGAGGAGATAGAAGGAAAGAAGGAGATGGGAGGAAGGGAGAGAGAAAGGAAATGATGGAAGAGATGGGGGGAAGAGGAGAGAGGAGGGAGGGAGGAAAGAGATGGGGGAAAGAGGGAGGAGGAGGAAAGAAAGGAAGTGGGGGAGGACATAGAAAGAAAGGAGATGGTAGGGAGGGTGAGAGAAAGGAAGGAAATGGGAGGGAGGAGATTGAAGGAAAGAGAGGAGATGGGAAAGAGGAAGAGAGGAAGGAAATGGAATAGATAGAGGGAGGGAGGGAATGGAGGGAAGGAAGAAGAAGATGGGAGGAAGGAAAGAGATGGGAGGAAGAGAAGAAATGGACGAGTGGGAGGGAGGGAGGAGATGGATGGGAGAAGGGAGAGAGGAAGGAACACAGCCAGTCCTGTGACAAGATAATAAAGAATGTGCAAATCTACCAGTGTTTGGGCTCTAAAGGTCTGCCAGGCAAAAACTTGCACCCATCCTAAAGACGTAGCGTGATTCATCAGAGATTTTAGATCTGCCCATTTTTGAATCTATTATCCGCAAACGAAGAGAGTCCAGAAGACCATGCAGGAATCATAACTGTTCTGATGACCCCCACAAGCACTTGGCTCCAGAAGAAGACAGGAAAGGACGGAAGCCCAGATTCAAAAGAGCAGAAAAAGTGTGGCAACAGGAGCCTAGACGACCGATTTGTTTCCTATTAAAAATACATCTCCCTTAAAGTTAGGGACAAACATCTCAAACCCGCTGAGAAACCTTTCTTGCTCTCACTGTGCTATTCTCTGGGTTCTTCCCAGCCCGCCTTCGTTTCTCCAGGAGAAAAGAGAGAATCGCATCGCAGTCGTGAAGCAGAATATAGATTTCAGGGAAATAAAAATAGGACACTTAAAGCAGAGGGTGTGGGGGAAGGAGGAAAAGATTCTTGGCTCTCCTATACAGCCAGGCTGCCAGTCAAAACCTCAAGGAAATCCAGAGGATTCAACTCCCAAGGCCAAAAGGGGGCAGGAGAAGACATACCAAATGGCCAATGCTGCTTTCAGACACTTAAGAGTACCTATCTGAGTTACACGCTACAGAATAATGGGGTTGGAAGGGACCATGGAGGTCTTCCAGTCCAACCCCTTGCTCAAGCAGGAAAACTACACCTTTCCAGACAAACGGTTGTCCAATCTTTCTCTAAAAACTTCCAGCGTTGGAGCATTTACAAGTTGTTCGACTGATTAATTGTTCTCACTGTCAGGAAATTTCTCCTTAGTTCTAAGTTGCTTCTCTCCTTAATAAGCTTCCATCCATTCCTTCCTGTCCTGCCTTCAGGTGCTTGGAAGAATAGGTTGACCCCCTCTTCTCTCTGTGATACCCCCTCGAATATTGGAAGGCCGCTATTGTGTCTCCCCTAGTCCTTCTTCTCATTAAACTAGACCTACCCAGTTCCTGCAACCGTTCCTCATATGTTTTAGCCTCCAGTCCCCTAATCATCTTTGTTGCTCTTCTCTGCACTCTTTCTAAAGTCCCAAAACATCTTTTTTTATATCATAGTAACAAAAACTGGATGCAATATTCTAGGTGGTAAGCAAAGATTTAAGATAAACCTTGAAAACTCCAAGTCAAGCTTGATTCAAGGAAATTATAGGGGGCAATCTATGCAGTTATCCTGGCAGTGTGTGATGAGAGTGATCTGCCACAGCTTCTTAGCAGGGTGTCTACATTGTACGTATTTGTTGATCTCCCATCAAAGAACAATTTTAGTGTTAGTATTTGTTGTTTTAATATTTTATGTTGTTTTTATGATTGCAAGTCACCTAGAGACACCTTTAGGCAATACAAGGGGCAGATACGTTTAATAAAATAAATAGCAATAGCACTTAGACATACGCACCACTTCACAGTGCTTTACAGCCGTTTCTGAGCAGTTTGCAGAGTCAGCCTATTGCCCCCAACAATCTGGGTCCTCATTTTATCGACCTTGGAAGGCTGGAAGGCTGAGCTGGCCAGGATCGAACTCCTGCCAGTGGGCAGAGTCAGCCTGCAATACCGTATGCTAACTACTGCACCACCACAGCTCTTTATCTGGGTACTTGAGAGACCGCCTGCTGCCAATTACCTCCCAAAGACCCATTAGATCACACAGGGTTGGCCTCCTCCGGGTTCCGTCTACCAGCCAATGTCACCTGGCTACTACCCGGGGGAGGGCCTTCTCTGTGGCAGCTCCGGCCCTTTGGAACGAACTCCCCGCAGGGATTCGGACCCTCACCTCTCTCCAGGCCTTCCGAAAAGCCGTCAAAACCTGGCTTTGCCGGCAGGCCTGGGGTTGATGAGTTCCCCTCCCCTCTCGACTTGTGTGGTTGTGTGATTCTTGGCTATTTTAATTACTTGTATTCTGTTCTATGTTCCCCTTTTCCCCTTTGAGTTGTCCGCCGCCCTGAGCCCCTCCCGGAGAAGGGCGGCATACAAATAATAAAATTCAATTCAATTCTTTATTAATAA
This sequence comes from Thamnophis sirtalis, assembly GCF_051295495.1. NCBI lineage: Eukaryota > Metazoa > Chordata > Lepidosauria > Squamata > Natricidae > Thamnophis > Thamnophis sirtalis. The sequence continues at coordinate 171,592,619 of NW_028261381.1, read as the reverse complement.
AATAAATAAAACTTGCTATCTAGATCCTGCCTGGCTTCTGGCTCAGATAAGATGAGTCAGGTGCACTTGCCTTCTGAGCATGCACAAAGAACCCTGTGCAAATGTGGTATCCTAGTTGTGAGTTTGAGGATGTAGGGAGGAAAAGGAGAATAGAAATAAGTTGCTTGTTCGGGCAAAGCAAGAATACCAAAGCAGGATCACAGCCCTTCTGCCTGACCCTAAGACAGTGTTTCTCAATCTTAGCTACTTTAAGTTGGGTGGACTTCAACTCCCAGAATTCCCCAGCCAGCATGGTCTACTCTAGGATGTCTATGAAGATTCTCAGTTATCCAGGTCCTGGTTTTCCCAAAGGTGATTTTTCAACAGGCAACTGGACTTTTTTGTTTTTCCTTGACGTTTCGCTTCCCATCAAGATGAGAGGCGAAAAGTCTTCAAAGAAAAAACAAGAAAGTCCAGGTGCCTCTTGCAAAAACACTTTTGTACACCAGCTTAGGATGTGACGAATATCAAAATTTCATGCTACCGTTATACCCTCTTCACTGATTCTTGGTTGCTTTCCGATCTTCTCTAATTCCCCAAATTCTACACTGGGTGTAATTTCAGATTGGTTGGCAATTCTGGATATTATCGTCTTCGCATATCTGGAGGCTACCCAAGCTAGGGAAGGCTACTGCACCAGGTGATGCCAAACTCCAGATCTGCAAGGCTAAACGATGAGCCTTCCTGCCAGCACTACCACCATTTCTGTTTTGGCAACGGCTAGTAATGTCATTGATTTTGGATTCTGTCACCATTCCACAGGGAAGACATTTTCCACATTTTGGAGAGCTAGTGTACAATAAGGTGCCAAAGGATACAAATTGCAACCTTGGGCAGCAGAGCTCTGAAGACTGGTGGGGATGGAAGAGATCTTAGAGGTCTTCTAGTCCAACCTCCTGCTCAAGGCAGGAGTCCTTATACCACCCTGGACAAAAGTCCACTTTTCTTGAAAGGCTCCAGCAATGGAGCACCCACAGCTCCAGAAGGCAAGTTGTTCCATTGCTTAATAGTTCTTACAGTCAACTTGTAAAGCATCCCTGGCCTGCTCTAGGTAGGAAGGGAGGAAACTGAAAAGAGTAGCACGGGAGCCACAACCAGAAGCACATTCCATGCATACCATTATCAAGGCTGTATCCCAGGTTACCTGCAACAGCCGGAGGGGTGTGATCTCTACAGCCCACAAAAGTGCTCCATCACAGAATATGATTTATGTCACACCCTGGGAGGAGGGGGGAAACAAGTTCATAACTGGGCTTTAAATTACTTGGGGATAGAGCTGGCTTCACTTGGGTACATGCCGACATGTTGCTCCTAATAAATAACTGGATTTCTTTTAAAACTTGGCTCGAGGCTCATGATTTAATTAGGGCTTCCGTTGGAACCCTGACACTTACCCTCAGGAAATTATTCTTTATTTCTAGGTTGGATCTGATGTGCTTCCACTCACTGCTTCTTGTACTGCTTTCTGGTGCTATGGAGAATAAATTGACCCCCTCTTCACTGGGGCAGCCCTTCAAGAATGGGAAGACTGTCACCCTGGCACCTTCTGTTTGTTAGGCTGAATATACCTAGTTCCTTTAAGTCATTCATCATATGATTTAGCCTCCAAACTCCTTATCAACTTTGCTGCATGTGGAAGAGGTAGTCTCTTGTTGTGTGAACGCAATTCTCAAGTCAAAGAAGTTAAGTGCTTGCTACAACCTTTGGTGGAAAATGAACAGATAAAAGTGGAGGTTCTCCCTAATTCTACTAAACCATCATTCATTCTCCAGCTAGGTTCGCACAATGTAGAGCCGAGGTGGCGCAGTGGTTAGGGTGCAGTACTGCAGCCACTTCAGCTGACTGCTAGTTCTGCAGCTCGGCGGTTCAAATCTCACCGGCTCAGGGTTGACTCAGCCTTCCATCCTTCCGAGGTGGGTGAAATGAGGACCCAGACTGTGGGGGCGATATGCTGACTCTGTAAACCGCTTAGAGAGGGCTGAAAGCCCTATGAAGCGGTATATAAGTCTAACTGCTATTGCTATTGCTACAATGCACTAGATTTGATTAAAGCTGGGTAATTTGGTTCTCCTGTGGCAGGAATCCAATCATTAGTCCAAAAGTTGTGCACAGCAGACCTTCACAGTAAGCCACTATCAAGCCTGTTTGGGTACTAAACACTGAATAGGCATTCTCCATTAACCTGGTTTAAAGCTTAGCATGCTGGGCTTTGTTGTCTTCTCGTCTGTTTTCCTTCTCTTGCATGCACATACACACAAAGAAGGGAGGAAGAAGAAAAACTACGGGATCTTTGGTGTTCTCTGAGCTTGGTTGAAGTTTTTTCTTTTTTTCTGCAGACATTTCATTACCCAACTGAGCAACAATCACCCACCTTGAGTTGCAAATAATCTGTAACTATATTCCGTGGTGGTGCAGTGGTTAGAATGCAGAACTGCAGGCTAACTCATTGCTCACTCTCAAGAGTTCGATTCTGATTGGCTCAAGGTTGACTCAGCCTTCCATCCTTCTGAGGTCGGTAAAATGAGGACCCTGATTGTTCTAGGGCAATCGGCTGACTCTATAAATCACTTAGAAAGGGCCGTAAAAGCTCCGTGATGCGGTATTTAAGTCTAAGTGCTATTGCTATTCTATTGGAAGAAAAAAAAGGTTATGCAGTCTTCATCCAGATCCTGAAGATAAAACTCAAATATTTTGGCCACCTGATGAGAAGGAAGGACTTCCTGGAGAAGAGCCTCATGCTGGGAAAGATGGAGGGCAAAAGAAGAAGAAGGAGACGTCAGAGAATGAGGTGGCTGGATGGAGTCACTGAAGGAAGGCCTGGAGGAATGTTGCTCATGGGGTCGTGATGGGTCCGACACGACTTTGCAACTAACAACAACAAGAGTCTTCACGTTTGGTGACATTCTGCCACATGATCCTCTAGACAGCAATAGCGAAGGACACCTATTGCTTTCATGACCAACTTGCTGGAATTCTGACCGACGTCATTTGATGTATTTGGAGGTCACCAAACTGAAGATAGTGCATTGGAGACGGGCGTTGCCAGGAAAAAGAGGTTCTCCCGTTTTCAGCACCACAGACAGCTCCATCTGCAATAGGCCCTCTCTTCAGGTTGATTTAACAAACAGGAGAAAAACCACTTTGCATAGAAGAGATTTCAACGGCACACAAAAAAACAGTCTCTTTTCCAATCATTTATGGAGGGCTTTTTGTTTTGCAGAAATATGTGTGTGCTCCAGTTTTTTGCCCCAAAAACGATCTTGCAGCTTGCAGCCAAACGGAAACCATTAAAACCCGACTGTTCGTCAGTATATTTGTTGACAGAACCCTAGTTTTTCATGAATGATAAATTACCAATTTTTTAAAATGCACATTTACCTTCACTGGAATTTACCCACTGGAGGTGTTTTAAGATTGCAGTGCACACTCATGCTACTCTGCTAGCTAAAATAACTAATCCAGAGTCTATCCTGGGAGCCAAAGTCCTGCTACTTGTATCTCATTAGTCCTCATTCAGTAATTGGGGCAGGCAATTTGGTCACTAAACAAAGCAGTTGCTAAGCAAAACATGACTGCGTTCACGATCTTACTTCAGCTTTCCTTTGTTTTACAGACCTGTGAAGGTCATACATGTGAGGATTGGTTGTAAAATTATTTTTTTTCATCAGGCATAAAGTTGCATGTCTCCTGCGAGTCCCTTGGACTGCAAGGCCATCCAACCGGTCAGTCCTAGAGGAGATCAACTCTGACTGCTCTTTAGAAGGCCAGATCCTGAAGAGGAAACTCAAGTACTTTGGCCACCTGATGAGAAGGAAGGACTCCCTGGAGAAGAGCCTCATGCTGGGAAAGATGGAGGGCAAAAGAAGAAGAAGGGGATGACAGAGAATTAGGAGGCTGGATGGAGTCACTGAAGCAGTTGGCATGAGCTTAAATGGACTCCAGAGGATGGTGGAGGACAGTGGGGGGGGGCTGGAGGAACATTGTCCATGGGGTTGCGATGGGTCGGACATGACGTCGCAACTAACAACAACATAAGGTTGCTAAGTGAAATGGTCACTAAATGAAGTGGATGCTAAATGAGGCAGTCACCAAATGTGGACAATTCTAATTTGGAGGTATATACAGTTTTCACACACACACACACACACACACACACACACAGAGGATGCTATGAAGATATAGAAATAATCGTTTATCCTTTGGCAATTTACAAATAATATTTAATACAGCGAAGAGGCCTGAATGAAATTGGAATGTTTTGTGTAAATATAGAATTGAACTTCAGTTACTGAATGCAGTAAGAACAGGATAAAATCAAAGTAAATCATGAATGGGAATAAATGGAATGCTTAGAAAGCACTGAGCTGGGAATTAAGCCAAGGATGTGATATTTTTTCTTGAATGCTTAATTTATTGACAGATAAACATGTAAAGATTGCCTAGAAGTGGGTTGACTGATGAAATAAAACATACTGGCGGTGGCATATTGTTGGCGACAAACCCATATAATTTGCAGCGAACATTAGAAAGATTGTGTGATGCAACAAGGAGAATGGAGTTAGACAGTAATATATCAAAGACCAAAGACTGCTGTGTCTGACAGGGAAAATGAAGTACCCAATTCAAAACTAGCAAGAAAAAACAGTGTACCTTGGTTGAATGCCTTTTTAATGCAAAATTCTAAGACGTATATATCTACTGATAGAAGAGTAGTTAGGACTATGCAATATGTTGCGAAGAATATAGAACGAAACAAAAATTGCTGTAAGTGCATGTTTCCACTCAGTTGTCTGGAAGTGAGAATGGAGTAACTTAGGCGAAACATAAAAGCAACTGGAATTGCAGTGAAAATGGGACATTTATGAAATGGTTGAGAAAAAAACATTCAGTGAATATGGGTTGAGAGATGGTTTGATTATAAAGAGCGCATGTAGAGCACATATTGTGCTTATTTATTTGAAGGAAGAGACAACAGTCAAGAGAAAGGAGCCGATTACGAATTGACAAGAACTAATCAAGGAGAGAAGCAACCTAAAACCCAGGAGAAATTTAAGCACTAGTGTTGCCTGTGAGAGCAATTAAACCAGCGGAACAACTTGCCTCCTGAAATTGTGGGTGCTCCAACACTGGAGGGTTTTAAGCCACGGAAAGATACCTGCTCGGCATGACAAGACAAGATAGAAAGAACTGCACATGGATTAGAGAACATTTTGGGATAACCACAACCTGGATGACTGAAAATCTCTGCAGACTTTTAGCTGAGGGGTGGGTTCCTGCCAGTTCCAACCTCTTCTATAGAAGAGGTTCCACAAATCTACAGTGCCGTTTACAACCGGTTCCAGCTCCCTCCACCCACCTGTCCGCAAGATGAAGAACGAGAGGAGGAATTGTGGGAGTTGAAGTCCACAAGTCTTAAAGCTGTCAAGTTTGAACGCCCCTGGGTTTTTTTTTTCTAAAGGGTTAGGGGTGCGAGGGTCTTGTAACTTGACAGCTTTAAGACTTGCACACTTCAATGCCAGAGTTTCTGAGCCAACATTTTGGTTGCTAAGCAAGAGCGTTGTTAAGTGAGCTTCACCACATTTTACAAGTTGGTCACGCCCACCCAGTCACAGAGCCAGAAGGCCACTCCCACAAAGCAGACCACACCTACAGAAGAGGTTCTAAAAAATGTTGAAACCCACCACTGTTTTAGCTGTACCCTTTGGGATAAACACTCTTTGAATGGTGTGGGAGTAGGAATAGATTTCCCAAGAAAAAAACTGCAGACTACAGGAACCATTTGCACCACTCAGGTGACCCTGAGGACACAGAGAAACCTCCAGGTGGCCTCAAGGACCCTCCCAAAGGATGCAAATGACCAGCTGTCTGCAAGGAATATAAATCCTTCCATTCCCCACCATCCAGTCAGAGCTGAAGAAGCTTCTTGGACGAGAAGCGAAACGTCTTCAAAGAAAAAAAACCAAGAAAGTCCAGTCGCCTCCTGGAAAAAAGCAGCTTTGGGGCAACCATGACCTGGATGACTGGACCAAGGCAGCCGTAGAATGGATCCCACTGGATCAAAAACACTCACGGAACAGACTTAAAACAAGATGGATCATTGACACCGGCAAGAATGGCAGGCCCAATTGGCAAAAGAAAGTTTAGGACTGTATTGGTTGGAAAGATATATACGTATGTATATATATGTATTCTGCCTTTATTATTTCTATAAATAACTCAAGGTGATGAAAATACACAATACTCCTTCCTCCTCCTATTTTCTCCACAACAACAACCCTGTGAGGTGGAATCTAGTGAGAGAGGTACTAGGCCAAAGACACCCAGCCAGCTTTCATGCCTAAGGCAGGACTAGAACTCACCACCTCCTGGTGATTGTCCCAAAGTCACCCAGCTGCCTCTCATACCTAAGGCAGGACTAGAACTCACCACCTCCTGGTGATTGGCCTAAAGTCACCCAGCCAACTTTCGTGCCTAAGGTGGAACTAGAACTCGCAAAGGGGTGCCTAGACCAAACCGGCCCTATGTTCCAACCTTTTCGTCACCCTATGTAAAGCTAAACATGTCAGCACTTGAGCGAGTCCAGCTTGGTTAGTAGTTTGATGGGTCACCACCAAGAAAGCCTAGGGTAGACTGGATGTTGAAAATCAACCACAGAAGAAAACATGATCAAAGTACTTCCATATTATGGCCCATAAAACCACATGAAGCCACCAGGAGCAGAGCTGAATTCAAGAGAATCCCAACTACATGACACCATTGATGGTGCATTTATTTTATTTAGGTAATTTATCTCACAGCAGTGACTCTGTGTGGCATACAAGAGTTTAAAAGGTTAACCATGAAGGACCGCTGTCCAATTCCTGAACGTGCAAACGGATCATTCCACATCCTATAAATAATGCATCAACCAAGGCGAAAGAAACCCTTTTGAGTATGTAAAAAGAAAAATAAAGGAGAACATAAAAGTTAATGCCACTTTATAATCCCGTGGTAAGACCACACACTTGGAATGTTGCATCCAGTTTCGGTCGCCATGATATAAAAAAGATGTTGAGCTCTAGAAAGAGTGCAGAGAAGAGCAACAGAAATGATTAGGGGACTTCGTACGTTGCAAGAATTGGATATGTCTAGTTTGATGAAAAGAAAGACTAGGGGAGACATGATAGAAGTCTTCCAATATCTCAGGGGCTGCCACAAAGAAAAGGGAGTCAAACTATTCTCCAAGGCACCTGAGGGTAGAACAAGAAGCAATGGGTGGTAACTAATCCAGGAGAGAAGCAACTTAGAACTAAGGAAAAACTTCCTGACAGTGAGAACAATTAATCAGTGGAACAACTTGCCTCCAGAGGTTTTGAATGCTCCAACATTGGAAGTTTTCAAGATGAGACTGGACAACCGTTTTGTCTGAAATGCTATAGGCTTTCCTGCCTGAGCAGGAGGCTGGACTAGAAGACCTCTATGGTCCCCTCCAACTCTGTTATTCTGTTAAATGTGAAATTTGGGTGAATCCAAAGCTCGTACTGTTGGCTCTCTGCATGGTATACCTTTTTAAATTTTTATTTCCTTCCCTTAACAAGGAGGTCAAGAAACCAACATATTTTAGATTTTGTGCATTGGGTGCATGTTTTTCAAAAGGAGCCATTATTAGGGGGAAACAAGGTGGAAAGTGACTGATGCAAAAATCACAGTGGCTCTGAAACAGGCTGTTCTGACTTTAACAAAAAGGTCCAAGCTTAACACGGCCAGAACAAGCTCAGAACATCACCACTTGATTGGAAGAGCTCATTACGGAGCTCAAGACAGTTCAAACCGAAAATGTTTTCCCCGCAGTAAAAATGAAATGTGCCTCAGCTAATGAAGTCATCACTCAATGATATCGTCCTTGTTCCAATGCAGATGCTCCCAGCTTCAATTTGCGGGCATTTTTGAGCATGTCTAGGGCTGTGTGAAATGAGACCCTTTTTCATATTCTGAAGAGCCTCGATGATTATTCCTGACAATGTCGAGCCAAACAGAACAGTGCTTTGGCTCAATTAAAGCAGTTGCCTTTGTTTGAAACCATGGGGACCAGAGCCTTGGTTTATTTATTTTTTTAATGGGAGTTGAGTATGCTTCATTGGCATGCAGGTGAGGAACACTGGGAGTTAAGGGACTGGAGGCTAAAACATATGAAGAGCGGTTGGGTATGTCTAGTTGAATGAAAAGAAGGTCAAGGGGAGACATGATAGCAATCTTCCAATATCTCAGGGGTTGCCACAAAGAAGAGGGAGTCAAGCAATTCTCCAAAGCACCTGAGGGTAGAACAAGAAGCAATGGGTGGAAACTAATCAAGGAGAGAAGCAACTTAGAACTAAGGAGGAATTTCCTGACAGTTAGAACAATTAATCAGTGGAACAGCTTGCCTACAGAAGTTGTGGATGCCCCAACACTGGAAGTTCCTAAGAAGAGATTGGACAACCATTTGTCTGAAATGGTGTACGATTTCCTGCCTAAGCAGGGGGTTGGACTAGAAGACCTCCAAGGTCCCTTCCAACTCTGTTGTTCTGTTCTGTTCTGTTCTGTTCTATTCTATTCTATTCTATTCTATTCTATTCTATTCTATTCTATTCTATTCTATTCTATTCTATTCTATTCTATTCTACTCTACTCTACCTCCATGTGCCTTAAAATTGCCAGGACTGAGAAACACTGACAAAGAACAGCAAAGGAAAAAGAGAAAGAAATAGAAAAGGTGTGTGATTATACTAAGAAAAAACAATGGTATTGATCAGTGCTCTCATTTCCCACAGGGGTATCCAACCTTGGCCACTTTAAGACCTATGGACTTCAACTCCCAGAATTCCCCAGCCAGCACAACTGTCGTAGAGAGTCCTTGACTTACAAACATTTATTTAGTGAATGTTCAAAATTATAACGGCACTGAAAAAAGTGACTTATGACCATTTTTCACAGTTATAACTACTGCAGCATTCCCCTGGTCATCTGATCAAAAATTTGGGCATTTGGCAACTGGCAGTATTTATGAAAGATTTTCCCCAGGGGGAAAATTCACTTAACAACTGCTTTGCTTAGGAAAAGAAATGTGGGTTCAATTGTGGTCGTAAGTTGAGGACCTGCATAGCCTAGTTCCCAAAGTTCCAAACTATCTATGATCCCCTTTTGCGACCTTCTGATAAGCAAAATCAATCAGTTGAGCCAGATTCAATTGAGAACCGTGTGACAAACTTAAGAACTGCAGTGATTCACTTAACAATTGTGGCAAGAAAGATTGTAAAATGGGTGCAAAACTCACTTAACAACTGTCTCGCTCAGCAAAAGAAATTTTGGGCTCAATTGTGCTCATAAATCAAGGACTCCTGTACACCAAGCACTGTGTTGTATGCATAAATGCTCCCTTTACCATTGGTAAATTTCTGTCACAAAGAAGCTGATTACCCTTTTTAAACATTCTCCCAGAGTATTCAATAAGCATTAAAAGCAATTCTCCAAGTCCCATTCAGCCCCCTGGAGTTTCTTGAAACCACACTGGGGCTCTGGAGATTAGAAATGACACACAAGTTTGCATCTTAAGTACAATCTTCCCTTGCATACCCTCACAAGAGAATGGTGCTGCATTGTGGAGCATGCAACATAATTTAGGTTCATTCCCCAGATTCCCCCCCCCCCTCTTCTGGGCAGCTAAAATGGATTTAGGAGATGGATTTGTTTAACAAGTCTTGTTAAGCCAAGATGGTTTATATAAGGGGGGCGGGAAACAGCAGGTTCTGGAGAACCAGTAGCAGAAATTTTGAGTAGTTTGGAAAACCAGCAAATGCCACCTCTGGCTGGCCCCAGAGTGGGAGATGGGGCCAATTGAGATTTTGCATTATCCTTCCCTTGTAGTGGGATGGGAATGGAGATTTTGCAGTATCCTTCCCCTGGAGTGGGGTGGGAATGGAGATTTTGCAGTATCCTTCCCCTGGAGTGGGGTGGGAATGGAGATTTTGCAGTATCCTTCCCCTGGAGTGGGGTGGGAATGGAGATTTTGCAGTATCCTTCCCCTGGAGTGGGGTGGGAATGGAGATTTTGCAGTATCCTTCCCCTGGAGTGGGGAGGGAATAGGGATTTTACAGTATCCTTTCCCTGGAGTGGGGAGGGAATAGGGATTTTGCAGTATCCTTCCCCTGGAGTGGGGTGGGGATGGAGCTTTTGCATTATCCTTCCCCTGGAGTGGGGTGGGAATGGAGATTTTGCAGTATCCTTCCCCTGGAGTGGGGTGGGAATGGAGATTTTGCAGTATCCTTCCCCTGGAGTGGGGAGGGAATAGGGATTTTGCAGTATCCTTCCCCTGGATGGGGTGGGAATGGAGATTTTGCAGTATCCTTCCCCTGGAGTGGGGAGGGAATAGGGATTTTACAGTATCCTTTCCCTGGAGTGGGGAGGGAATAGGGATTTTGCAGTATCCTTCCCCTGGAGTGGGGTGGGGATGGAGCTTTTGCATTATCCTTCCCCTGGAGTGGGGTGGGAATGGAGATTTTGCAGTATCCTTCCCCTGGAGTGGGGTGGGAATGGAGATTTTGCAGTATCCTTCCCCTGGATTGGGGAGGGAATGGGGATTTTGCAGTATCCTTCCCCTGGAGTGGGGAGGGAATTGAGATTTTGTAGTATCCTTTCCTGGAGTGGGGAGGGAATGGGGATTTTGCAGTATCCTTTCCTGGAGTGGGGAGGGAATGGGGATTTTACAGTATCCTTCCCCTGCCACACCCACCAAGCCACACCATGCCCCCCCTCAAGCCCACAGAACAGGTAGTAAAAAAAATTAATTTCACCACTGGTTTATATTTAGTGCATATCCTATCATAGCAGCCAACACAACACACTTGGTTCCTTAGTGATATATCAATCATGTCATTTAGCAGACAATGTGAGTCAAACAACCAGCAATCTTGAATTTAAAGCAGGAGCAGCAAGACACACAACTTAGAAACTTCATTCAGACATGGAATTGAAGATGGTGACTGGATTCATACTTACAGCATGGCAGTATTTCTCAACCGCGTATTTGCTCCTTTAAGAAAGGTGACTTCAACTCCCAGAATTCCCCAGCACCAAGAGGAGGCCACTTCAGAAGGCATTGCAACCATTTTAGAAGAGGCCTGCTCTTTTTTTTTGTCCAAAAAATACATCAATGAATGCCAACTCATACAAACACAGAGTCTCTCAATCTTGGCAACTTTAAGATGGATGGACTTCAAGTCCCAGAATTCCCTAGCCAGCGTGACTATCTGGGGAATTCTGGGAGTTGAAGTTCACTCATATTAAAGTAGCCGAGGTTAAACTCATCAAAATGTCCCATAGGACAAAGATGATGTGAAGATGCTTTTGTGACTCTTTGTGAGCTACAAGTTGCCAAATTTGCTGGGCAAATGGGCTCTGGGTCCAGCATAAAATGTCTCTGTAGGCCCTATTTGTAGCAGCCCAGCTTAATGGAAGACAAATCTATGCGTTAAAAGCTTGCCAAGGAAGATCAGAAGACATCTGAGCAGAGAAACTCTCCCCGTCTCCTGTTTGCCAATCGACAAAGGTGCACTTTCTAAAATTAACTTGGGAAGGATAAGAGCTATCACGCTGAGGCTGCAGTCAAATGAAACATTTAAAGCACTGAAGGAGGGACCGAAAACGTGTTTCTTCCACTGGCAGGGAGGTATGTGTGTATTTAGAATAGAATAACAGAGTTGGTCCTTGGAGGTCTTCTAGTCCAACCCCCTGCTTATGCAGGAAACCCTACACCACTTCAGACAAGGGGTTATCCAATCTCTTCTTAAAAACTTCCAGTGTTGGAGCATTCACAACTTCTGGAGGCAAGTTGTTCCACTGATTAATTGTTCTAACTGTCAGGAAATTTCTCCTTAGTTCTAAGTTGCTTCTTTCCTTGATTAATTTCCACCCATTGCTTCTTGTTCTACCTACAGATGCTTTGGAGAATAGCTTGACTCCCTCTTCTTTGTGGCAACCCCTAAGACATTGGAACACTGGTATTATTTCACACCTAGTCCTTCTTTTCATTAAACTAGCTATGCCCAGTTCCTACAACCGTTCTTCACATGTTTTAGCCTCTAGTCCCCTAATCATCCTTGTTGCTCTTCCCTCATTTCTTCCTAGAGTCTCAACATATATTTTTTTACGTTGTGGTGACCAAAACTGAATGCAGTATTTCAAGTGTGGCCTTACCAAGGCCTTATAAAGTAGTATTAACACTTCACATGATCTTGATTCTATCCCTCTGTTGATGCAGCCTAGAACTGTGTTGGCTTTTTTGGCAGCTGCTGCACACGGCTGGCTCCTATTTAAATGGTTGTCCACTAGGACTCCAAGATCCCTCTCACAGTTACTACTATTGAGCAAGGTACCATATATACTGTACCTGTGCATTATGACACTTCCTCCTGCCTTAACTGCTCCACAGATGCACACAAGAGCAAATTAAACAGCTGGTCTTTCAATAATTTATAATTACTGCATGGCTGTTTATTCTTCTGAAAGCTTGTCTTTCCCTTTAAGGACCATGAGGATGGGACAATGTCACAAAAATGATTAATGGTGGCCAAGGCTTCATTTCACCACTATAACAGATCTATTTTGTTTTAGACTTTAATGCTTGCAGTGCTGGCCTTCAATCAATCAGAATAGAGATGGAAGGGACCTTGGAGATCCTCTAGTGTAGTCCAACTGGTTGCCCAAGCAGGAGACCCTATATCATTTTAGACAAGTGGCTAAAGCAATGTTTTTCAAACTTTTTAAAAGTGGGGTGGACTTCAACTCTGAATTCCCCAGCCAGCATAGCATAGCTGGGGAATTCTGGGAATTGAAGTCCATCCCTCTTAAAGTGACTAAGTTTGGGGGGGGGAAACCCACAGCCGTAAAAAGTCATCATAAAAGGGGACAGATCTTTGATCTCTGGTGCTGAAGATGGGCTGTAGGAAAGATTATATATGGTTGTTAGGGGAAATATTTTAACCAGCGGAAGAGTTTGCTGACCGAATCAATTAGCTGGGAATGTTTGCATTCTGCAGAACCTGAAAGTGGATACGAAGCAGCAGCATAGCCGTCTTGATGGAAATGCTCCCATTTTTACAATTCCTGCATTGAATAGGATTGTTTTCTTTATTGACATGCTCTTTAAAATCCTACAGTCGCATCCTTTTGAGGAAGCCTTGATAACCGATTTCCCTCCCTCCTTTCTCATTTCAAATTGGATTTAGAGCTTGCTGCATGATAATACTTGCTTAATCTATTCAGCTTGCTCATAATGCCTTGGCGTTTTTTTCCCCCCCCCCATGTTTAAATTTGCTGCATTTGGCAGGCAAGGTTAAGTCCTGGAGAGAGACAGAACGACAGCTCCTGAATCCATGCTGGGAATGAGCAAGGCCACTCGCTGTAAAGATCCTGAACAACTGCAGCAACACGGATACTATTTTTTTTTAAGAAAAGGAAAGAAAAACATCCCAGATGCCGTTATGCTGCTCAGATTCCAAAATGAATGAGCTGCAAAGGGGCAGCTACTGATACTTGAGGCCTGCTTAATAGTATTACTCTGCTTCCCGAGAGTCTGTTTTCTTCTTCTTCTCCATTGTATTTATGTCACTTATGTTGGGAGGCTAGATATGACAACTGCAAGCCAAAATACCTGGTTTGTTGGCCAGAAATAGATAATTTGATTGTGCAATGGAATCAACCTAACCCTGTTTTGGTTCATTTTATTTTATTTATTTTATATTTTATTTTATTTATATTTTATTATTTTATTTTATTTATATTTTATTATTTTATTTTATTTATATTTTATATTTTATTTTATTTATATTTTATTATTTTATTTTATTTATATTTTATTATTTTATTTTATTTATATTTTATTATTTTATTTTATTTATATTTTATTATTTTATTTTATTTATTTTATATTTTATTTTATTTATTTATTTATTATTTTATTTATATTTTATTTATATTTTATTTTATCTTATTATTTTATTTTTTATTTTATATATATTTTATATATTTTTATTTTATATATATATTATTTTATTTTATTTTTTATATATTTTTATTTTATTTTTTATTTTATATATTTTTTATTTTATTTTTTATTTTATATATTTTTTATTTTATTTTTTATTTTATATATTTTATTTTATTTTATTTTGACAAATAGGAGTGAACAAATACACCTTCCTCCTATTTTCTCCACAACAACCCTGTGAGGTGGGTCAGGCTGAGAGAGAGGGGGGGGAGGGAGGGAGGGAGGAACTGGCCCAAAGTCACCCAACCGGCTTTCCTGCTTAAGGCGGGACTAGAACTCACTGTCTCCTGATGATTGGCCCAAAATCACCCATCCCACTTTTCATGACTAAGGCAGAACTTGAACTCACCGTCCCTTGCTTTTTATCCTAGTGCCTTAACCACCAGACCAAACTGTGTTCTCCTTTTGTGAAACTTCCAAGCTCGCTATTCTTCGTTTGTTGGCCAAGCCACAACTAGGATCTGGGTTCTGATGGAATGGAAGTTTTTATGTTTTTTGTTTATTCTTGATTAATTCATCAAGTTGGTAGATAACGGAGATGCCACATTAAAAATTCATCAGCAATAAGCCAGAATTTTCCGCAAATTCTGAACAAAAATAGATTGTTGGTTCCAACTCAACACAGAATGCTTGGAACAGTCTTTTCCAACCTTGGCCCATTAATAAGGGTGAACTTCAGTTCCCAGAATTACCCCATCGGCCAAGCTGGGTGGGGAATTCTGGGAATTGAAGTCCACCCCTCTTCAAGGTGTCAAGTTTAAACACTGATTGCTTCATTCAGCAACATCAACAGGCTTCAGGCTATAACAAATCACAAGAACTCTATGTTTTTTTTGTTTTTTTTTAAACCCTTTCTAATTATTCGCTGAAAAAGTACTTGTCATTTATCTTCCATGCAAGGTAATAACTTCTGCATAGCCAACCTGTCTCTACTCTCCCAATTTAAATCCAACTTCTGTTCAGCCAGATGTGCTCGATGACGTGAGTTGCTGCCGATGAAAGATTATGTTTTTTAATCTAATGAGTTAGGTAGAAAAGTAATACCTTTCTGATGTTTACAGACTTAACAGTTCACTAAAAAAAAAATTCAGATAAGAGGAAGATCTCTTTCTGTCACAAAAAGTGGGTGTGGAGAAAGTAACATCTTTGGGATACAAGCAAACTAGAACATAGAACACATACTAGATGGGCTGGAAGGGACCTTGGAGGTCTTCTAGCCCAACCCCCTGCTCAAGCAGGAGACCCTATACGATTCCAGGCAAAATGGCTGTCCAAGCTCTTCTTGAAATCAATCCTCCACGGATGGAGCAGTGGAGGCAAGCCGTTCCCCTGATTAATTGTTCTCACTGCCAGGAAATTTCCCCTTAGTTCTAGGTTGGTTCTCTCTTTAATAAGCTTCCATCTGTTACTGCTTAGGGCAGGAGTCTGCAAACTTGTCAGCTTTAAGACTTGTGGACTTCAACTCCCAGAATTCCCCAGGCAGCGAAGCCCAGAGAAAAATATCTACCTAGAATCGAATTCACAGCCTCCTGATTGTGAGGAAAGAGCTCCATGAGGGTGCTGCAAAGTTGTGTGAAAAACGGTCACCTTTTCCGTGCCGTTGTAACTTTGAACGGTCACTAAGTGAACTGTTGTAAGTTGAGGACTACCTGTACAGGCTTGTCTTTTTCTACATGGCCTTGGCCAATCTCCCCAGGCATCTTTCAAGAAGCCACACAAAAGTAGTTTTTTTTAACTGATAGGAGAATTATTAATAAATACATGGGAAAGGATTCAGTTAGGGTTAGGGTTAGGGTGTTTAATTACTTGTGCGTTGCAGTGAATTCAGACAATTAGCTGAGCCACAATGTCATCATAATGTGTTGAATGAGCCACTGTTATCTGGGTGCACATAGCATATTAATCATAAGCTGTGGTTGTAAATCACAGGAAATAGTTTTTGGGCAGCCCAGGGTTATACTAACCATATTACAGCAATATGAGAACTCGGGCAATTCAGTTTGATTTAAAGCAGTTTCTTATCTTGGAACCTAACTATGGTTAATTCAAATGTATTTTAAGCCACCTTCATGATGGTACAGTTAGTCATTGACTTTTGGTGACTCTTCAAAGCTTTAACAGTACTGGGGGAAAAAAGGACTTCCAATCAATCTAGTCCTTAAGGAAATCACCGGTTGTTAAGTGAATCTACATTTCCCCTAATTATTTTGCTGGTTGGAAGCTGCCTGGAAAGGTCACAAGGTTGCGCTGCCACTTTTCAAGAAAGATTTAATTCGGCATTTCCCAGCCTGAGCCATTGTAAGATGTGGGGACTTCAACTCCCAGAATGCCCCAGCCAGCAATGCTGGCTGGGGCATTCTGGGAGTTGAAGTCCACACATCTTACAATGGCTCAGGTTGGGAAACGCTGATTTAACTGACTTTGCAGAGGGTTGGATTAGATGCTCTTTGGGACTCCTTCCGAGTATTGAGAGGCGGAGCTGTATGACTTCAAGGTTTCTTCAAGCCAATGTTTCTCAACCTTACAAGTTTAAGATAAGTGGACTTCATCTCCCAGAATTCCCCAGCCAGCTATGTTGGCTGGGGCATTCTGGGAGTTGAAGTCCACACGGCTTAAGGTTGGGGAAACGCCAATTTAACTGATTTTGCAGAGGGTTGGATTAGATGCTCTCTGGGACCCCTTCCGAGTCTAGGGTTCTGTGATTCACCATTCCAGGTAAAAAAATATTCAGTTCTCACCCAGGCCCTCCTTTGCTTCCCTCAAGGGCCTGTGTTCGTTTCTTTTCTCCAAACATTCATCAGTTAATTGCAGTTCCTGGGATAATATCAGGGAGGCTCCTCTGACCTTAGCTGCTGAAAATTAACAATACCTGTCAGGCTGAGGAGGGAAAACATGAACCATGTAAAGCGAGCCCTAAAATAAGTGCCTCAAGGGAAACGATGAGAAAAGTCAGAGAAAGTGGGAAGAGAGAGAGAAAAAAGGCACCCCCACTCTTCCAACAGCCCTGACCCACTGGTGCAATGGGATCTCAGATGGTTTTGTCCCCCAGTTGGCTACCAGACAAGGCTCCCATCCCTGTCCTCTAATTGGTCAACCCCTATATTCTCACTCCTGATTGGTGACCTCCACTACCGTGTTCTTTCTGTGCCAACTCAGGAAGCTCAAACTGTCCAAGGAGCTGCTGATTCTATTCTACAAGGAATTATTGAGTCTGTCATCTGCACCTCTATAACTGTCTGGTTTGGCTCTGCAACCCGAAAAGACAGACACCGACTTCAGAGGATAATTAGAACTGCAGAAAAGAACAATTGCTACCAACCTGCCTTCCATTGAGGACCTGTACACTGCACGAGTCAAAAAAAGGGCTGTGAAAATATCTACAGACCCCCTCGCATCCTGGACATAAATTGTTCCAACTCCTACCCTCAAAATGACGCTTTAGGGCAACTAGACACAAGGACAGTTTCCCCCCCAAATGTCATCACTCTACTAAACAAATAATTCCTTCAACACTGTCAAACTATTCATTAAGGCTGCATTACTATTACTATTAGTCTTCTCATCATTTCCATCACCCATCTCCTCCCACTTATGACTGCATGACTGTAACTTGTTGCTTGTATCCTTACGATTTATATTGATATTGATTGTTTCCTGATTGCTTATTTGTACCTTATGACTATCATTAAGTGTTGTCTTATGATTCGTGACTAATGTATCTTGTCTTTTTATATACACGGAGAGCGTATGCACCAAAGACAAATTCCTTGTGTGTCCAGTCACACTTGGCCAATAAAGAATTCTATTCTGTTCTGTTCTCTACCAGAAGATTTCTGCCATCTTCTGTTGGTTGCCCAATTGGTCAACTACCAGTTCTCAACCACTCCTGACTTCCAATTTGTGACCAGGGCCACCAGAAGGTTGCTTTCTTGTCCTGCAATTGGTCAACCAGCAATTCTCAACCACTCTTCTCCCCCAATTGATCACCATGGCCACCAGAAGATGCTCCCACTCCTGTCCCTGAATTGGTCAACCATGAATTCTCAATCATTAATGTACTCAACTGGTGACCTTCACCGCCAAAGGATTCCTCCATCCCTGTCACCGAGTTGGTCAACCAGCAATTCTCAACAACTCCTTGTCCTCCAATTGATCACCACTGCCACCAGAAGATCCTCCTACTTCTGTCCCCCAAATGGCCAACCATGAATTCTCAACCACCCTGCCCCCAACTGGTAACCTTGGACATCAGACGATTCCATCCCTGTGTACAAAGTTGGTGACCTTGGTCATCAGAAGGTTCCCACCACTCCTGTCCTCCAATTGGTCAACCACCAATTCTCCACCACTCCTGTCCCTCAGTTGGTCACCATCGCCACCAGAAGGTCCTCCCACTGTTGTCCCCAACTGCTCCACTATCAATTCTCATCTACTTCTGTCCATCAGACAATGATTCCCAGAAGATTCTCTTAGCCCTGCAAAACATGAAGAAATCCAGCCTAGGATGAACCACCATTGTAGAAAAGCCCAGCCAATCAGAAGGAACAAGCTATGACAAAAAGGGCTAATGTGATCTATGGAGAGTGTGTGTGTCTTCCTAGCAACAGTGTCAGAATCACCACCAATGGTTCCTTCCTTAGTATTGCACCCTTTGAAGTTTTAGGGCAGGGGGTGGGGGACTATGGCCCTTTTATGACTTGTGGACTTCAACTCCCAGAATTCCTGGCTGGCTCAGGAATTCTGGGAGTTGAAGTCCACAAGTCATAAAAGGGCCATAGCCCCCCACCTCTGCTTTAGGGCAAGGGCAGAGATGGAGGGCTGAAGCATCCTTCACCACTGACCAACTCTCTGCAGAGAGTTTCATTTTAGCCACATTTGTGAGGCTCTGGATTTCCAACGCGTGCCAACAATTTCCGTTGTCATTCGTCATTCGGTAGGGTTTTGTGTACTTTTTTCCCCAAAGATTACTTCGGCTTCCCAGAGCCAACAAATACCACCGAAAATGACTCGTTATGCTTCCCACGAATGTGTCACTTTTCAAATCTGTCCGTTTCGAATGGTACAATATCTCCCCGGCCTAAATCCTCAATCTGTTCATCTTTACATCGTTTCTTAAAAAGAGCTTCCCTTGTCCTATTCGTTACTTACTTGAAGATAATCTTTTCAACCCCTTAGGATAATAGCAAAGGAGGCTGGAGAGAGAGAGAGAGAGGCTGATTGACAGCAAGTTCGGTTAGGATAAAAGCAAAAATATAGAAATAAAGAAGAAGAAGAAAAATCAGTCTATTGTAGGGCACATTTGTCAGCCTTGTTGGGTACAGAAGATCGGAACAGGCCCCTGATGAGCTAATTTTGTTTTATAATTTCTCATGCTAAGTGAGATAGTTGTTCAGTGAATTTTGTCCCATTTTCCAACCTTCCTTGCCACCCTTGCTAAGTGAATCACTGCGGTTGTTAAATTAGTAACACAGTTGTTAAGTGAATCTGGTTTCCCCCTTGACTTTGCTTGTCAGAAAGTCCCAAAAGGGGATCACGTTCCCAGGGACATAAATGTGAAGCACTTGTGAAGCATTTGAATGTAAATCACGTGACCATGGGGATGCTGCATTGGTCATAAGTATGAAAAATGGTCAGAAGTCACTTTTTTCAGTGCTGTCGTAACTTCGAATGGTCAGTAAGTGAACTGTTGTAAATCGAGGATTACCTATAGTCCTCAACATACGACCACAATGGAGCCCAAAATTTCTGCTGCTAACTGAGGCAGTTGTTAAGTGAATTTTGCCCCATTTCCCAACCTTTCTTGCCAAGGCTTCTAAGTGAAACGCAGCAGCTGTTGAATTACTACTGGTAAGTCCTCAACTTACATCAAGTGTTTAGTGAACATTCAAAGTTACAACGGCACAAAAAAAAGGAGACTTATGACCATTTTTCACACTTGTGACCACTGAAGCATCCACATGGGTCAATTGATTTACATTTGGATGCTGTTCATATTTATGACGGTTGCAGTGTCCCGGGGTCATGTGATCATCTTTTGCGACCTTCTGACAAGCAAAGAAGCCAGAATCACTTAACAACCATATTACTAATTTAACAACTTCAGCGATTCACTTAACAAACGTGGCAAGAAAAGTTGTTAAAATGGGGCAAAACTCGCTTAACAAATTTCTCACTTAACAACATACATTTTGAGCTCAACTGAGGTTGTAAGTTGAGGACTACCTGAAACAGGGTTGTTAAATGAACAATGGCTTCTCCATTGACTTTGCTTGCCAAAAAAAAAAAAAATCACAAAAAGTGATCACATGACCCCCCCAGAACATTGCCACCGTCATAAATATGAACCAGCTGCCCAGCATCCAAACTTTGACCAAGTAACCATGGAGGCACTGCAATGATCTTAACTGTGAAAAAGAGTCATAAGTCACTTTTTTTCAATGAAGTTGTAACCATCACTGAAATTGGTACACTTAGTGAACAATCAATACAATACAATAGCAGAGATGGAAGGGACCTTGGAGGTCTTCTAGTTCAACCCCCTGCCTAGGTAGGAAACCCTATACTGTTTCAGACAAATGGCTCTCCAACATCTTCTTAAAGACTTCCAGTGTTGGGGCATTCACAACTTCCGGAGGCAACTTCTATTCCATGGATTAATTGTTCTCACTGTCAGGAAATTTCTTCCCAGTTCTAAGTTGCTTCTCTCCTTGATTAGTTTCCATCACTAAGTGAACTGTTGTAAGTAGAGGTAAACGTAAAGGTTCTCCTTGCACATATGTGCTAGCCATTCCCGACTCTAGGGGGCAGTGCTCATCTCTGTTTCAAAGCCGAAGAGCCAGCGCTGTCTGAAGACGTCTCTGTAGTCATGTGGCCGGCAAGACTAAATGCCAAAGGCGCACGGAACGCTGTTACCTTCCCACCAAAGGTGGTTCCTATTTTTCTACTTGCATTTTTTTACGTTCTTTCGAACTGATAGGTTGGCAGAAGCCGGGACAAGTAACGGGAGCTCACTCCGTTACGCCACGCTAGGGATTCGAACCGCCGAACTGCTGACCTTTCTGATCGACAATCTCAGCATCTTAGCCACTGCATCCTACATTAATAGAACCCTGCAAGTCTGAAAATACAATTTCCCACCCTCCCCTTTACAGCGGAGGAAACTATGGAGGGTGCCTTCTGAGACTGTTGCCCTGCCCATTATCCAACTGTGAGCTAAGCTGCCAGTTTTAAGTTTCTGGGTGTTATCATAAAAGAGGACCTCACCTGGGGCAACTCACATTGCAGCAATGGTCAAAAGAGCCCAGCAGAGAATATACTACCTGGGACTTCTCAGGAAACAACCACCGAATGCAAAACTGCTGGTGAAGAACGTCTACCGCTGCACCATAGAGTGTATTTTAATTTACTGCAAATTGGTCAGTCCTAGAGGAGATCAACCCTGACTGCTCTTTAGAAGGCCAGATCCTGAAGCAGAAACTCAGACCTGATGAGAAGGAAGGACTCCCTGGAGAAGAGCCTCATGCTGGGAATGATGGAGGGCAAAAGAAGAAGGGGACGGCAGAGAATGAGGTGGCTGGATGGAGTCACTGAAGCAGTCGGCGTGAGCTTAAATGGACTCCAGAGGATGGTAACGGACAGGTAGGTCTGGAGGAACGTTGTCCACGGGGTCGTGATGAGTTGGACATGACTTCGCAACTAACAACAACCTGTGTATGGTTTGCCAATTGCACAGAGGCAGATACGACAGCGCTCCAGAGGGTCCACATCATTGCCCAGAGGATCATTAGTTGCCCTCTCCCGTCCTTGGAAGAGCTTTATAGCTCCCGTTGCCTTAAGAAAGTTCAAGATCCATCTCATCTTGGACACCCTTTTTTTTTTAACTATTACCATCTGGCAGACGGTACAGGATAATAAAAACAAGGACAAACAGGCTGAAAAACAGCTTCTATCCCAGGGCAGTAACTATATTGAATTCTATGGTATAGTGCAATATTAATGCAATATCGGGGGTTTTCAGTTTCAGTTATATAGCACGTGAAGGATGTGTGTTTGTGTTTTTATTTTTATAGCTATAATGTACACTGAAGATGGCATTTAATTTTGTTGCACAATGTGCAATGACGAAGTAAACTAAACTCTTATCTGACTTTCCCCTTGGCGGTCTCTGTTTCTGCATTCTCCCAAGGTCATTGCTACGTAGCATCACACATTGGTGGAAGCCACTGATACAAGGATGACAGCTGGTAGCATTTAAAAAAAAACATAAAAGGCATTGTGTTCGTTGCATATGAGATCTCTACGAGAAAAGCCGTTTCCATGAAAAGCTGCGTCCATCAAAAACAGGCATCTCACATCTTTCCAGAAATGTCAATAAAACACCAATAGATGCTTTCAAGGCGGCCAACAGGCATCTGCAAGCACAAACACTGGCGTTTGTTTTTCAATCAATCAATCAGAATAGAGCTA
This sequence comes from Thamnophis sirtalis, assembly GCF_051295495.1. Classification (NCBI taxonomy): domain Eukaryota; kingdom Metazoa; phylum Chordata; class Lepidosauria; order Squamata; family Natricidae; genus Thamnophis; species Thamnophis sirtalis. Next base: position 171,570,052 of record NW_028261381.1, on the reverse strand, counting down.
GAAGGGAGCTTGGAGGTCTTCTAGTCCAGCCCCTGCTCAAGCAGGAGATCCTATACCAGTGATAGCTAATCTTTTTGTCCTTGTGTGTCAAAAGTATGCGTGTGTGTGAGTGCCAATACCCATAATACAATGCACCCCATGAGCACTGGTCCTCTGCACATGTCTGCACTCCCCCCTGCTCCCCCCGCACATGCACATGCGACCCCACCCCCCACCTTCTGTTTTGGGCCTAGAAGGCCTCCCTGAAGCCTCCTGGGACCAAAAATGGGACGTGGGAGACGATGCACCCCCATGCTCCCCCTCGCATGTGTGCACAACCCCCACACGCATACGTGTGCATCTACAACATGTGCAGCAAAGAACCAAAAATAAGCTGGCTGGCGGGAAGTGCGCATGCGCAGTGGTGCTGAGCTGGGGTGATGGTTTGTGTGCCGGCAGAGAGGCCTCCATGTGCCACCTGTGGAATGCGTGCCATAGTCTCGCCATCACGGTCCTATACCATTTCATACCAGTGACTGGCTTTTAAAACCTCCAGTTTCATAATCCGAAAGAGCAAACAAACCAAACGCACCCCAACATTTCTCAAATGTGACCAACTGCAAGGGTTCCCCCTTCACCATCCCGGTGCTTTGCCCATTTTACAGATGTGGCTCTCGAAGACAGCCACAGAAACAAGGTTTTAAAATTAAACAATGATATCTTCCCCGGAGATACCACACAATAAAAAAAAGATGTTGAGACTCTAGAAAAAGTGCAGAGAAGAGCAACCAGGATGATGAGAGGACTGGAGGCTAAAGCATATGAAGAACGGTTGCAGGAATTGGATATGTCTAGTCTAGTGAAGAGAAGGAGCAGGGAAGACAGGAGGGCCGTCTTCCAATATTCGAGGGGTTGCCACAGAGAGGAGGTGGGTCAAGCTATTTTCCAAAGCACCCAAAGGTCAGACAAGGAATAATGGATGGAAGCTGAACAAGGAGAGATTCAACCTAGAAATAAGGAGAAATTTCCTGACCGTGAGGACAATCAATCAATGGAAACAGAAGTTGCCTTTGGAAGTTGTGCTTCATCACTTGAGACTTTCAAGAAGAGATTGGACTGCCCTCTGTCAGAAATGGTGTAGAGTCTGCTGCTTGAGCAGGGAGATTGGACTATATGATTTACAAGGTCCCTTCCAACTCCGTTAATCTTTTTAAATCTTTTTTAAAGTTACATGTTGATGTATCTTACATACCATTCTATGTAAGTACATTATTATTATTATATACTTTATTCATTAAGCATGAAACTCAGCCAACTGAACGTTCAAAAATGCATTACAAATACCAGTGATTGGTGCTAATAGTTGATAAGGTTTGCTGCCAGCATCCTAGGTATAAACCAAGTACCTTCTTAAAATATAGGATGTTCCGAGTAGCTCAGTTTTTTGCAGTTCCGCTGGTGTTATTACAGGAAGCTGCAATTTGTTGATGTATCTTGTAAAATTCCTGGACATGGTGCCAAGTGCCCCAATGATAATGGGTATCACTGTTACATGCTTCATCCATAGCCGTGTAGTTTCGATGGCCAGGTCGCAATATTTCATTATTTTTTCTAGTTCTTTTTCTTCGACTCTGGCATCTCCAGGAACAGCTATATCAATAAACTGTACACTTCGGCCCTCTACAACCACGATATCTGGCGTGTTGTGCTCCAAATGACGATCCGTTTGTATTCGAAAGTCCCACAAGATCTTCACCTTCTCATTTTCGATAACTTTTTATGTTCCCATGACTTTCTGGATACAGGTAAAGCATATTTTTTACATAATGACCAGTGGATTAATTTAGCAACTCTGTCATGTCTAGCTTTGTAATCAGTTTGTGCGATTTTGCTGCATTCACATATTAAATGTGAAACAGTTTCGACTTTGTTATTGCAAAATCGACAGTTTGGGTTGTTGGTGGATTTTTGTATCTTCGCTTTCATGGCATTAGTTTGCAGTGCTTGTTCTTGAGCAGCCAGTATTAAACCTTCCGTTTCTTTCTTGATAGTTCCCATCTTAAACCGTGTCCATGCCAAGTTGCCATCACATTTTCCTTCAATGTTTTTCAAGTGCTGTCCATGCAAAGCTTTGGTTTTCCATCCGTTTAATCTGTCATCTAGCTGTTTTTCCTTATATTCTGCCTTTGTTTCTGTTGTTTTTATGCTGTTCTCCGTATTCACATCCTGCAGCAATTTTTCTGTACTTTGGTTCACATAATCATTCAAACTTCCATTTTTCTTCTTCTACAGTTTGATGGATTTGCAATAGCCCCCTGCCACCTATTTTTCTTGGCAGGTACAACCTGTTGATGTCACTTCGTGGATGTAAAGTGTGGTACATATTCAAAGGTTTGTGTGTTTTCCGGTCCAGGTTTTCCAGTTCAGCCAGAGTCCAGTTGATGATTCCAGCTGAGTAGCGTATCACTGGAACTGTCCATGTATTAATGGCTTTAATTATGTTTCCAGCATTCAGCTTTGATTTTAATATTTTGCGGACCTTCCTGATGTATTCCTTTTGCGTTGACTCTTTGACTTTTCCATTCAAGATGCTACCTGCTTCCAATATGCCTAGGTACTTGTAACCATCATCCTTTGCTAATGCCTTCACTATATTTCCATTTCCCAGTTCTATTCCTTCTGCTTTTTCCATTTTTCCTCGCCGCATGGATAATATAGCACATTTTTCAAGCCCAAAGTTCATTTTGATGTCACTGCTGAACAGTTGAACTGTGTTGAGTATTGATTTAAGTTCAGTGGGGCTTTTTGCATACATTTTTAAGTCATCCATGTATAGTAGATGGTTTATCTTGCCATATTGGCTTGAGATTTGGTATCCCAGTTTTGTGTTTCGTAGGATTATTGTCAGTGGAATTAATGCAATGTTGAACAGTAGTGGTGAAAGTGAATCCTCTTGGAAGATTCCTCGTCTGATGTTGACTTCACCAATGTTCTCCCAATTTGTTGTTAGAACTGTTTTCCATTTTTGCATATTTGCTTTCAAAAATGTACAGATATTTTTGCTGATTCCAAAGTTTTCCAGACAGGTGTTAATCCAGCTGTGGGGTAATGAGTCAAATGCTTTCTTGTAATCAATCCACACCATATTTACATTTGTTTTTCTTCGTTTTGCATTTTTAGTATCATTTTGTCTATGAGCAGCTGATCTTTCCATTTTAGTAGAGATGTCATATTGGCACATCTGGGAAAACCTGAATCCGAACGCTTCCAGGATTTTCCCACCCAAAAAGAAAGTTGAAAGCCCCTGCCCAGCACCCACATGACCATCACATAGTCCAATCAGACCCTGTCCCAACTGGAGATGCCTCCCAGCCACGCCACTCCAAGGGCAGGATGTCCTTGACTCTCTGAGAAAGGAATGTTATTTAGACTATATATCTCCCACACTCCATACAACCCCCCCTCCCATTTTCCCACAGCATAAGTGTGGCAGGCCTGAAGGCCCAAGGCAAAAGATGGCTTCCGGGCCTGAGAGACTGATGACATCATATAGCTGGGTGGTGAGACATCTACAAGGAAACAACCCAGCTCAGAGAACACCCGAGACCCCACAGTTCAACCCTAAGCTACAAAGATTATCTCCTATTGATCTCTTGTTTGCAGTACAGTGAACAGAATCAAGTCAAAGACAGAACTGGATGAGATCTTAGAGATCATTTAGTCCAGCCCTATCTAGTGTGGGATCAACTAGAGCCATGCTCCTTGTCCCTGTATGTCCCCCAACACCTTCACAGAGGTCTACAAAATCAAAATAACCTGCCAGCCTATATGGAAAAATAACATTAAAATCCCATCCGACCATAGTGGGAAGCAGCAGCAGTGTTAAATGCATCCATTTTAATTTTTATTACCTTTACGCTTGATGGATTATTCATAAATGTAACCCATTCGAACCAAAACCCTGTTGGAGTCCTTCATGATTTTTAAAAGTGGGAAAGTATTGTGAGAGAGAGAGAAAAAAAAGTTTAAGAAACCCTGCCCTATAGCTTCTCCAGTGAAGGAAAGCTTGCTATTTCATGTGGCAGACAGTTGCTATGGCTCTTACAGTCAGAAAGTTCCTTCTGATACCTAGTCTGAGTGTCCTTCTTTTTTCCTTCGAAATGACCAGTCTTCATAGTTGAATCTTGGACCTGTCTGAATGCAGGGTTAAGATGAATAGCTGTGCCCATTGTTCTCAATCTTTGCTGTTGTCAGTTGCGAAGTCGTGTCCGACCCATCGCAACCCCATGGACAACGTTCCTCCAGGCCTTCCTGTCCTCTACCATCCTCTGGGGTCCATTTAAGCTCATGCTGACTGCTTCGTTGACTCCATCCAGCCACCTCATTCTCTGTCGTCCCCTCCTTCTTCTTTTGCCCTCCATCGTTCCCAGCATGAGGCTCTTCTCCAGGGAGTCCTTCCTTCTCATCAGGTGGCCAAAGTACTTGAGTTTCCTCTTCAGGATCTGGCCTTCTAAAGAGCAGTCAGGGTTGATCTCCTCTAGGACTGACCGGTTGGATGGCCTTGCAGTCCAAGGGACTCGCAGGAGTCTTCTCCAGCACCAGAGTTCAAAGGCCTCCATTCTTTGGCGCTCAGCCTTCCTTATGTTCCAACTTCCACAGCCGTCCATTGCAACTGGGAAAACCACAGCCTTGACTAGACACACTTTTGTTGGCAGGGTGATGTCTCTGCTTTTTAGTAGGCTACCTAGCTTTCCTCCCCAGGAGCAAGTGTCTTTTAATTCTTGGCTGAAGTCCCCATCTATGGTGATCCTGGAGCCCAGGAAAATAAAATCTGTCTCTCCCTTCATTTCTCCCCCATCTATTTGCCAGAAACTGAGAGGGCCAGATGCCATGATCTTAGTTTTCTTAATGTTGAGTTTCAAGCCAACTTTTGCCTTCTCCTTCTTCACCCGCATCAAGAGGCTCTTTAGTTCTTCTTCACTTTCTGCCATCAGAGTGGTATCATCTGCATGTCTGAGACTGTTGATATTTCTCCCGGCAATCTTAATTCCAACTTTTGATTCATCTAGCCCAGCCTTTCTCATGATGTGAATATAGATTAAATAGGCAGAGTGACAGTATAGAGCCTTGCCGGACTCCTTTCCCAATTTTGAATCAATCAGTGGTTCTGTGTCCAGTTCTCACTGTTGCTTCTTGACCCACACATAGGTTTCTTAAGAGACAAATAAGATGATCTAGTACTCCCATCTCTTTAAGAACTTGCCACAATTTGTTCTCAATCTTAGCAAGTTTAAGATGTGTGGACTTCACCTCCCAGAATTCCCTAGCCAACATGGCTGTCTGGAGAATTCTGGGAGTGGAAGTCCACATATCTTAAACTTGTACGGTTGAAAACACTGATTATATGGCTATCTTGAAGTCATACAGCTCGGCCTCCCAATGCTAAATTAATATTAAGGTAGAGCATTCTTGATGCCGTGCAGAATGGCTTTGACATCCGTTCCAAAGAAATAAAAATATTTTTCCCCTCAGGTCTAAAAGGAAGAAGGTTGAATGCAATTCAGTCTTCTCTATTCATCTTCTCTATTCCTATCAGTGTGACTATTGTCAATTCTTTTCTGAAGGGAGGCACACAACGATCCTATCAGGTAGGCACACCAAACCCATCATTTTTGACCTAAATAAGAATCCATACAGATTTTCTTTCTAAATTATCTGTGGTTTTTTTAAAAAAAAAAACAACTCACAATTTTAAAAGACTTGTCTGGAGTCAAGGTTGATTTTATAGACAAGTCCACTCCGTTCTCTTTGGCACCAATTTAGAAGTGGTTTGTCGTGGCCTCTTTCCAAAACTGGTAATCTTTAAATCTGGATGTTTCTTGAGGAGCCAAATAACCTTGGCAGATAATATCAGCCCCAGATGCAAAATATCCTGCTTAAAAGGGTAAAGGTTCCCCTTGCACATGTGTGCTGGTCGTTCCTGACTCCAGGAGGCAGTGCTCATCTCCATTTCAAAGCTGAAGAGCCATCACTGTGCAAAGACGTCTCCGTGGTCATGTGGCCGGCATGACTGAACACCAAAGGCACACGGAACGCTATTACCTTCCCACCAAAGGTGGTCCCTATTTTTCTGCTTGCATTTTTACATGCTTTCGAGGTTGGCAGAAGCTGGGACAAGTAACGGGAGCTCACTCCGTTACCCGGCGCTAGGGATTCGAACCGCCGAACTGCTGACCTTTCTGATCGACAAGCTCAGCGTCTTAGCCACTGAGCCACCATGTCCCTATCCTGCTTAGGATCCCAAAATTCAAGGCACAGAGGATGCACAGCGGGGGATGATGAAGACACAAAGGGGAGGAGGACCCAAAGATTCAGGGAATTGGGGGGGCAGTTCCCATGGTCCCAAAGGGGTTGTAAAATGGGGCAAAACTCACTTAACAAATGTCTCACTTACTGACAGAAATTTGGGGCTCAATTGGAGTCGTATGTTGAGGGCTACCAGTGGTTGCAGTGATTCGCTTAACACCGTGGCAAAACAAGGTCTATAAAATCGAACTCAATTCTCTTAACAACTGCCTTGCTTAGCAACAGAAACTCTGATCCCAGTTGTGACTGTCAGGGGAGGGCTCCTTGCACAGGCCTGGGAGAATCCGCTCTCCCCATCCCTGCCACCACGGAAACACAGCGGCTGCGGCTGAAAGTGCAGCAAACTTACAGCATCTCATTTTGGCATCTGTACCTTTGCTACAGAAATAGCAACCAAGGCAATCAAAACTGTCAATCCAGCTGCACCCAACCTGACTTACAGCTCGTTGAGGGAGGAAGGAGGGAGAGGAGAGGAAGAGAAAGAGAGAGAGGAAAGGAAAGGAAGAGAAAGACAGGGAGGGGAGGGGGAGAGGGGAAGAGAGGAGAAGGGAAGAGAGAGAAAGAGGGCAGAGAGGAAGAGAGAGACACACAAGGAGACAGAGAAAAAGAAAGGAGAGAGGGAGACGAAGAGAGAGAGAGAGAGAAGAGAGGAAGAGAAAGAGGGGAGAGGGGAAGAGAGGAGAAGGGAAGAGAGAGAGAGAAGGCGGAGAGGAAGAGAGACACACACAAGGAGACAGAGAAAAAGAAAGGAGAGAGGGAGACGAAGAGAGAGAGAGAAGAGAGGAAGAGAAAGAGGGGAGAGGGGAAGAGAGGAGAAGGGAAGAGAGAGAAATAAAGCGGAGAGAAAAAGAGACACACACACAAGGAGACAGAGAAAAAGAAAGGAGAGAGGGAGACGAAGAGAGAGAGAGAGGAGAGAGAGAGAGGAAGAGGGGAAGGGAGGGGGGAAGTGAGGAGAAGGGAAGAGAGAGAGAGAAGGCGGAGAGGAAGAGAGAGACACACAAGGAGACAGAGAAAAAGAAAGGAGAGAGGGAGATGAAGAGAGAGAGAGAAGAGAGACAGAGAAGAGAGGAAGAGTGAGACAGAGAGGGAAGGAAGAGGGGAGGGCAGAAGAGGAGAGGAGAAGGGAGGAGAGAGAGAAGAAAGGAAGAGAAAGACAGGGGAGGGGAGGAGAAGGGAAGAAAGGAGGAAGAGAGGAAGAGAGACATACAAGGAGACAGAAAAAGAAAGGAGAGAAGGAAACCAAGAGAGAGGGAGAGAAAGAGAGAGGAAGAAAGAGAAAGAGAGAGGGAGGGAGAGATTTTGAAACAAACCACCCTTTGCTCACGGCTCTTCTCCCAAAACTGACAGCAAGGCCAAGCTCTCCCCCCCCCCCCACAATTCTGATTTGCAGAATTGCAGCAAAAGACTTACTCATTATTCCTCCCGCCTCTCAGCTCTGTCACCTTCTAAGGATGGAAGGGGGGGGGGAGAGAGGAGGAGGAATGTCCTTGCTTTCAAGGCCACGTCAAAATGGATTCCTCTTTTTTCTCCCCTAAAAGGGGCTCCTCACCCATCCCTGTCAAAGGCTGCCCTGCAACCCACCAGGGACGCTTTGGGAGACCCTGGAAGCAGCTGAAAATTTTGCAAAAGAAAAGAGGGAGGGAGAGGATAATCTCCCTCCCCCCCCAGGGTGGTTGCAATGATGATTCCCGGCCCACCCCATAGCCGGATGACAGTGGGGAGCAGGTTTGCAATTGGGAGGGGAGGAAGCACAAGACCTCTTGACCCTATTGTGCTTTCTGTCATTAAAAAAAAAAAAGAATTGTAACTTTATTCGGCAGCTAGTCAAGGCCGTGCCTTTCCCCCTTCCCACCCCTCTCCATTTCTGAAGGATTCCTAAAAAGAACAGCCTGCATTTCTTCCCTTATTATCCAAGGTCAGTTGGGGCCGGTCCTGTCTCAACAATTGTTCCAAACTCTTCCCAACTTCTCCAAGTTGGCACACTTGGGATATTTTGGGCTCTTGCACTCTGCACGAGCAGCCAGCCTGAGTTATGTCACTAACGGGCCCCTGAAGTTTACGCAAGTATAGCCAATGTTCGGGATAAAATATTCTCCATGGCACAAACCAGCTATAAGGAAAGTAGAATGCAAAGATAAAGCACTGGGAAATTAGGATTATCATTATTATTATTATTTTTTTATTGCTAGTAAGAGTTTGTTGTTGCTGCTGCTGCTGCCAATGGAAAAACCTGGCACCCTGTTGAACTCTGCATTCTTTTCACAGACACCCTGGGTTAGACGCTTGAAACAATTGACAGAATAAACTATATCAAGATATCAGTCCACATTTCCGTTTTTTTTCCCCAATGCAGATACTTGACTGCCCCAAGTGATAATCCACGTCTCAACAGAGGGCATTATCAGAATGTTTTGCCAGGAAGTATTCACAAATTCTGCAGACGTAGCATTCCCCCAATTCTTTAAATTACCTTGATTTTTAATTTTTACTGTGCTCTTAACCGTTTTAAACATTATTTTATTATGTTGTTTGTAAACACACACAATTGCTTACGTGAAAAGGGTGATGCACAAATTAGATAGATAGATAGATAGATAGATAGATAGATAGATAGATAGATAGATAGATAGATATAGACAGACAGACAGATTGATAGACAGATAAAATAGATGATATATGTATGTATGTATGTATGTAGGTAGGTAGGTAGGTAGGTAGGTAGGTAGGTAGGTAGGTAGGTAGGTAGGTAGGTAGATAGATAGATAGATAGATAGATAGATAGATAGATAGATAGATAGATAGATAGATAGGGATGGATATAGAAATAGAGACAGATACAGTATGGATGGACTAGATAGAAAAAGAAGAAGAAGAAGAAGAAGAAGAAGAAGAAGAAGAAGAAGAAGAAGAAGAAGAAGAATAGATGGAGAGAGAGAGCGATATAGATGAGGTATAGATTGATAAAGAAAGAAAAGAAAAAAGAAGAAACAAAAGAAAGGAAGGAAGGAAGGAAGGAAGGAAGGAAGGAAGGAAGGAAGGAAGAATATGGAAAGTGTTCAGCATCTAACCAATCCATCCATCCATCTGGACTAATGTACTCTTAAGTATAGCAATATCTACATATCCACATTTCCCAGAACTTATTGGATATTTTATAACTACTATCAAAGTGCTTAATCAGATTTTTAAAATTAATTTATTTAGTTCATGCTTTTAAAAAGTAAGACAAAAAATAGAAAAGGACCAATATAAAGATAATTATAATAGACGTACATTCATGGTCACATAGAAAAAACAACAACAAAAAAGTGGTTTAACAACCAAGCAATAAAATGTAACAAAGAAAAAAACGGAAAAAAATTGTATTAGTAATATATAGCACGTAGTGTATTGTACATCACAACAGCAATCATGTTTTTTTTAACCTGTAGTATTTTGTTTATTGGAAATCCATGGAAATAAATGCTATCAGGTCTCCAATCCATTGCGTGAATTGAGTGCTTAACCAGATTTAAGCATGCCTGAAATTATTCTGAGTGCAATTATTGGATGGATCTTTGCATGAATTAAGATGGGATGCATCCAATAATGCTAACCTAGACTAACAGTTGAGTTTTTTAGCCTGGGAATGGGAATAACTGTGTTTGGTTAATTCAGGTATATTTATTAGATTTATTTTTGCTCAAGGCAGTGAAAACACCTAATATTTCTTCCTCCTCTCATTTGCCCCACAAAAACAACCCTGTGAGGTGGGTTGGGCTAAAAAGACACTTTAGAGAGAATATGTCATGTTAAGATAGGTAGAGAATCCTTAACCTATGACCACAATCAAACCTAAAATTTCCATTGCTAAGCGAGATAGTTGTTAAGTCAGTTGTGCCTCCTTGTTCTGACTTAGGCTTCCTTAAAAAGCACGGAGCAGACTCTGGGTCCCAGCAAAACGTATTTTATTTACACGACTGTGAATTCCTTTCATTCACAGTCAGCAAGGCTTATCCAACAGTCTTTCAGAGGAATATTTATCGACACACACCTTATCTCGTTTGGAGAGCTGCCAGATAACTAGTTTCCAAACACAGGGCAAGGCAGAACTTGGCACAGAGTCTCTTATAATCATAAACAGAACTTTCCACTCTTGAAACGATTGAATGCCCCCTCCCCATTCGCTCCTCTTTTATTTCCTATGGGAGGGGCCAATCACCTCCAAGGTGTGGCTTTACTCCTAAGTCGACCCTGCTTTCTTAGTTCTTCTCGTCTTCTGGCAGCTCTGCGTATGCGCACACTGGGAACAGGCTCCATCTGTTCCTCTGCCTCACTGCTGCCTGGCTCCCTCTCTGCCTCCGACGCAGAGCCCTCGTCTGAGCTTTCCTCAGCCCCCAGGACTGGCTCGTGTTCCTCCCAAACCTCCTCACTGTCCGACTTTGCAACCAGCTCCACTGGCTGCCAGTGGGCCACAACACTCCTTTTACAACCTTTCCTTGCCTTTAAGAAAATCACTGCAACTCTTAAGCGAATCATGCCGTTGTTAAGCAATTCTGGCTCCCCCATTAATTTTGCTTGTCAGAAGCCACCTGGGAAGGTGACACCTGGGGATCACGTGACCCCAGGATACTGCAATCACCATAGATGTCAGTTGCCAAGCACCTGAATTTTGATCACATGCTCATGGGGATGCTGCAATATTCGTAAGTGTGGCCACTGGCCATAAGTCATTCTTTTCAGTGCCCTTGTAACTTCAGAAGATCAGTAAGTGAACTGTTGTAAGCCAAGGACTGGAGGCTAAAACATATGAAGAACGGTTGCAGGAACTGGGTATGTCTAGTTTAATAGAAAGAAGGACTAGGGGAGACATGACAGCAGTCTTCCAATATCTCAGGGGTTGCCACAAAGAAGAGGGAGTCAAGCTATTCTCCAAGGCACCTGAGGGTAGAACAAGAAGCAATGGGTGGAAACTAATCAAGGAGAGAATCAACTTAGAACTGAGGAGAAGTTTCCTGACAGTAAGAACAATTAATCAGTGGAACAACTTGCCTCCAGAAGTTGTAAATGCTCCAACACTGGAAGTCTTTAAGAAGATGTTGGAAAACCATTTGTCTGAAATGGTGTAGAGTTTCCTGCCTAAGCAGGGGGTTGGACTAGAAGACCTCCAAGGTCCCTTCCAACTGTTTTTTTTCTATTACCTTCAAGGGTAATAGAAAGGCTGTTCAAAGGCTGTGAACTTCAGTTTCAATCTTGCAGACTTCTAATGGTCTCCAGCTCCATTTAATGCAAATTGTGCTAGTTAGGATCCGATACAGATAGTCCTTGACTTACAACACTTCACTTAGTGACCGTTCAATGATATAACAGCATTGAAGTGACTTATGACCGTTTTTCAGTGTTACAACCATTGCAGCATCCCCATAGTCACTTGATCAAAATCCAGACGCTTGGCCACTGACTCATATTTATGACCATGGCAGTGTCCTGGGGTCATGTGATCCCCTTTTATCACCTCCTGACAAGCAAAGTCAACGGGGAAATTCTGATTCACTTAACAATTGTGCTGCTAACTTATCAACGGCAGTGATTCACTTAACAACTGAGGCAAGAGCAGTCGTAAAATGGGAGAAAACCCATGTAACAAATATCTCGCTTAACAACAAAAATTTTGGGGTCAATTGTGGTCGTACATCGAGGAATACCTGTACTTTACCTCTCGAAGGACACTTTGAGAAAGTCACCTTATGTGATCCATTGCCCAAAATAAGCCCTGATGGTTACAGGCAGTCCTCGACTTATGACAATTTGTTTAATGACTGTTCAAAATTACAGCGGTGCTGGAAAAAGTAACTGGTGACCGATCCGTAGCACTAATGACCATCACGGCATCCCACAGTTATGTGATAATAATTTGGGTGCTTGCCAACCAATAGGCATCTACAATGATTGCAGCATCACAGGATTGCCATACGCAACCTTCGCCGGGGGGTGGGGGGGTGGGGGGGTGGGGGCGGCTTCCAACAAGGAAAATCAAATGAGGAAGCCAAATTCAGTGTGATTCACTTAACGACTCTGGCAGAAAGAGGCATAACATTGGGTGTGACATATTTAACAAGCACATTGCTTAGTGATGGAAGTTCTACTCTCAACAGTGGTCATAAGATGAGGGCTACCTCTTCGGATGTTGCCTCCTAAGTATTTCAGTGCGTCATAATGATAAAACTACCAATAATAACTTCAATAATACCTTGTTTTCCCGAAAATAAGCCCTCCATGGATAATAAGCCAAATCGGGCTTTTGGGTGCATGCGCTAAAATAAGCCCTCCCCCTGAAGATATTTAAATGCATGCACAGCTGGTCCCCACCATTTCCTCTGGTTGTTTGCCACGTAAAACACAAGATGAGGAGGTGAGGCCGGAGGAGGGAAAGGGCCCCCTCCCTTCCTCCCTGAACATGCCCCATGCATCCCACATGCCCTTACCTAATAGCCGCTCCCACAACTCCAGCCACTGCGCCGCTTCTGTCATGCTAATGGCCGTTGCAAAAAGAACAGCAAGCCCAGTGACTCGCAACACAGCAGCAGCCATGAAAGTTGCATCAAACCAGCTTTTTCCAGTATCTGCTCAGAGTGTCATTTAAAACTATCCGCTTAATTAAGATAACTTCCCCCGCCCTCCACCCAAGCAACCAAACCCCGTTGAAGGGGGCTAAGTTTCATGTTTATTCCCGCCCAACCCCATAAGGTCACCTTGTACCAACCTTAACATTTCCAGCTTCAAACAGAAAACAGACTTCAACTCTTCCCACCTACCTGGCCTCCAAAGGATTGGACTACTTCTCCCGTAGTCCTGCGCAAGCCAATTGGGAACGTGGCCTTTGAGGGGTGGGCACCATTGCCAACACATCCAAGAGGCAGCTCAATGAAAGGAAGAATTGAACTGCAATTCTAACCAACATTCTAAGCAACACACATCTATTTGCACTGGAGCTGTTGTGGCCCACCAGAGCTGGCAGCAAATTCGGAGAGTGAGGAGATTGGGGAGGAACATGGGCCAGTCCTGGAGTCTGGGGAAGGCTCTGATGAGGGCTCTGTGTCGGAGGCAGAGAGGGGGCCACGGCCGTCTGACAGTTATTAGCTACCTTCAGAGTTGGAGATCAGTGAGGCAGACGAACAGCTGGAGCCTGTTCCCAGTGTGCGCATGCGCAGAGTTGCCAGACGAAGGGAGCAGCTCAAGAACAGGGGTCGACTTGGGAGTAAGGCCACAGGTGGATGATGAATGGCCCCTTCCAGAGGAAATAAAAGAGGAGCAAAAGGGGAGTGGAGTTTGGGGGAGACAATTAGTTTGCTTAATTGGCTCATCAAGTTTTGTAGCTATCGGCCTGTCAGCTCTCCAAGCCAGATAAGGTCTGTGACTGTAAATCCTCCCTTGAAAGACTTTGCTGGATGTGAATGAGCAGAATTCACAGTCAATTACTAAAAGGGTTTTTTGTCAGGACAAGGAGTTTGCTTCATGCTCTTGGGAAGCCTCGGTCAGAACAGGAACTTCAATTTGTAAAAATCCCAGCCAACAGAATCAGTTGGACAAAAGGGGCATTTAGGTTTAGCACCTGGAGAAAAAAAGGCAGGTTAACTTTCTGCAGGGAGACAGTTTGGTGAAGGCTCCAGGTTAAATACTAGGAGACCGTGAGTTCTAACCCTGCCTTAGGGACAAAGGCTGGCTGGATAACTTTGTGCCAATCACTCGGAGATGGCGACTTCTAGTCCCGCCTTAGCCATGAAAGACAGTGTTGGTTATTGGTTATTACCTTTAAAGCCCTACATGACTTAGGGCCAGCGTATCTGCGAGACCGCCTACTGCCACATACCTCCCAGCGGCCGGTGAGATCACACAGATTGGGCCTCCTTCAGATGCCGTCAGCCAGACAATGTCGGCTGGCGGCTCCCCGGAGGAGAGCCTTCTCTGGCTGCTCCGACCCTTTGGAATGAGCTACCCCCAGAGATCCGGACCCTACCCACTCTCATGGCCATCAGGAAAGCTGTAAGACCTGGCTATTCCGGCAGGCCTGGGGCTGTTGACCTCACTGTTGAAGTCCAGCCCCGATCAGAACGAATGCATGTGTTGTGCTTTTAAATCTGTCTTTTCTTTTTACAATTTCTTTCTTCCCCTTCTTTTTGTAAGCCGCCCGGAGCCCTTCGGGATTGGGCAGCATATAAATCCTATTAATAAATAAATAAATAATAAATAAATGGGGGGAATCTGGATCAATCACCAGGAGATTGCGAGTTCTAGTCCTGCCTGAGGCATGAAAGCCAACTGGGTGACTTTGGACCAGTCCTTTGCTCCCAGCCCTGAAAAGAATTAATAGGCAAGTACAAACCCCAAAACCTTGCCAGAAAAAAATGCAGGACTCATCCAGGAAGCCAACGCTTAACATTTCCCAGACTAAAATTGAACTGTAGGACAATAGTCATAAACTCGTTTTGTCAGTATTCACTTCCCCATAAATGGCTTGAAAGAAATCCTCAGGTTTCCTTTCTGACCAACTTCAAAAACTGTTAATATCAGCCGCTAAAAATGCTTCTAAAGGAAGAATTTCCAAACTTGGCAACTTTAAGACTTGTGGACTTCGACTCCCAGAATTCTCCAGACAGACTAACAGCTTAACTACAATATCCCAAAGCCTTTTTCCAATCCAGTTATGTGCTGGACCCCCATAATTCCCCGATTTTGCAAAAGCAAAGGACTCTTGGAGGTTCAGCAACACCTGGAAGTAAAAAGGCACTTTGGTGATATATGTGTTGATTTTTAAGACGCCACAAGGTTATTTTTTACTTCGGTTGAATGCTTGTGGCGTGAACCTTACCAACTGAGGTTTGATTCACGGTGAGTAAGTCCACCACTCAGCAACAAGCTTAATGCCCATGATTTATGGCATAAGGTAGCACTGCTCAAAAGATTGACTGCAATCTAGCGATCAAGGATAACCGGCAAGCACTCAAGAATTTTCTGTCTCCCATAAATTCACAACCGTGAGTTCAAAATGGAATTTTAAAAAAAATCTTTTTTTAATCCTATCGGTATCTAGATTTATGCTCTCCTTTTAAGTTCCGTACTGTGTTCACATGCCATTCTGGGCCACATGACCGTAGCTTGGCTCTAGTCTAACATGCCTGCCAACTATGATTGATGGCTTAGTTGTTTTGGGAAGCCAGCTCAGCGGGGGTCGCTGAATAAAATAAACCGTGGTTTAAAGCAATACAGGAAAACAAACCCAAACTATATAACAAGTTTGAAATGGTACAATGCATCCCAAGTTAGTAAATAGCTCTGGGAGTAAAACTTGCATCTGCACGTGCCTCCATTCTAAGAATATAACGTGGCCAAAAACAGTAACTGTGAAAGGGGACGTTGGAGTCCTAGTGAACGATCACTTAAACATGAGCCAGAAGTGTGCGGCGGCAGCCAAAAGAGCGAATGCAATCCTTGGTTGCATAAAACAGGCATCGAATCAAAATCACGGGAAATATTAATACGGCTTTATAAAGCCTTAGTAAGACTACACCTGGAATCCTGTATCCAGTTTTGGTCACCACATTACAAAAAAAAAAAAGTTGAGACTTTGGAAAACGTGCAAAGAAGAGCAACTAAGATGATTAAAGGCCTGGAGACTAAAACATGAAAAGCGGTTGCAGGAATTGGGTATGTCCAGTCTAGAGAAAAGAAGGACTGGGGGGTGGGTGGGGACATGACAGCAGTATTCCAGTATTTGAGGGGCTGCCACAAAGAAGTGGGACAACATAGTTTCCAAAGCACCAGAAGACAAGAAACAATGGATGGAAACTAATCAAGGAGAGAAGCAACATGGCATTAAGAAGAAACAGTGAGGACATTTAACCAGTGGAACAGCTTGCCTTCAGCAGATGTGGTGCTTCATCACTGGAGTTCTTAAGAAGAGACTGGACAGACATTTGTCTGAAATGGTACAAGGGTCTCCTGCTTGAGCAGGGGGCTGGACTAGACGACCTCCAAGGTCCCTTCCAGCTCTATTCCGATTCTGATTCATCCCTTGAGTTACTATTGTGAATCTGATCCTGACCTTTTGCAATCCCAGTTAAGAATTCTCAAGTTCCTTCAGAGATAAAAGCTTAAAAGCAATCAAGGCTGATCTATTACTTTGTACACACACCAGTTAGATGTCCTGACAGCTATTTCCTTTCATTCTTGGCTTGTATTAAAACAACCACAGGAATCGCTCAGGAAACCTGTACCTATAATTTATTTAGAAACCCAATAAGCTACCCGCTCCTTGAAGATATAACTAAGCTCTCTTTAGGTGCAACATTAACAATGTACAATAGCCCTGAAATGCAAATTACGAATTTAAAAAAATCACTTCAAAAAGATTTGGGCAAAGCAACAGGATTTAAAACCCTTGCCTAAACATCCATCCAAAGGAAAACAGCCGGCCTGATGAACCAGTGCAACCGTCTTTCTAATACAGTGTTTCTCAACCTTGGCAACTTGAAGATGTCCGGACTTCAATTCCCAGAATTCCCCAGCCAGCATTCGCTGGCTGGGGAATTCTAGGAGTTGAAGTCCGGACATCTTCAAGTTGCCAAGGTTGAGAAACACTGTTCTAATAAACACATTTTTTTCCTTCTGCCAAAGGTGATTTTTCAGGTGGCAACGGGACTTTCTTGTTTTTTTCCCCCTTTGAAGCGTTTCACTCTTCATCCAAGAAGCTTCTTCAGCTCTGACAGGATAGGGGGGAATCAATTCCCCACTATCCTGCCAGAGCTGAAGAAGCTTCTTGGATGAAGAGTGAAACATCTTCATGGAAAAACAAGAAAGTCTAGTTGTCTCCTGAAAAAGCACCTTTGGGACAACCATGATCTGGATGACTGAGAATATCTACAGATTTCCACCTCCTTCCTTTTGTCCAAAATTTCTCTGCCTGGCCCTTCTGGAACCCATCGCAGCCCCAAGTGTTTTTTTTCCCCCCTTTTCTTTCCTACTTCTCCCACCTACTGTCACTGTTTTGCCTCAATTGTCCTTCTCCTCCTTTGCAATTTTTCACCCTGCCATTTGTGACTGGCCAGAAATCTAGAGTTTTTCCTACGCATCCTTCCCAACAACAGAGTGACCCCTGTTTTTCTCCCCCACTTTCTCAGCAATTTTGCTTCGCCCCATCCGGACGGCACAGATTCACTTGAATTTTTTTCCTCCCTGTCACGCTCCTCCGTGCCCAGAGGGAGACGGTGCATTGATTCGATAGATGCCTGCTGCAACTGAGGTCCTTCCGCGGGCTCTCGCCCTTAGCTGGAAACCAAGGGGAGATGCAATATCATCAGGCTGTCAATCTGGATATTCTTCTTTGTGGAGCTGGGTAGCTTACATCTGATCCTGCCTCAAGGTTTCAGCTCTGGCCTGCGAACCCCAGGCATCCCACAGGAGGGAGGGAAGAGGTCATTCCCTTAAGGGCAGGATCGGAAAAATTCCGAAGCTGCTGCCACTACAGGTAGTCCTCGAGTTTGTTTGGTGACCATTCGAAGTTATAAGGGCACTTTTTTCACACCTAAAACTGTTGCATCATCCCGTGATTTACCTTTAGATGCTTGACAACTGACTCACATTTGTGACGGTTGCAGAGTCCCGGAGTCATGTGAACATCGCCTTTGATGACCCAACGGACAAGCGAAGTCAATCGGGAGACTAGATTCACTTAACAACCGTGTCGCTAGTTTAACAACTGCAGTGATTCGCTTAACAACCGAGGCACAAAAAAAGAGGGGGGGGGGCAAAACTGACTTAACACATTTCTCACAGCAGCAACATAAACGTCGGGCTCAATGGCGGTCGTAATTTAAGGACTACCTGTCTTTGACCGGGATGCATTCAGGTCCTGTCTTGACCAGGGGTTTAGACTAGAGGACCTCCGAGATCCCTTCTACCAAGCTATTGGATTCCAGTTCATCTATTTCTTTCTTTTTTTAATTTAAATTTTATTTTTATATAAACAATCCATTTTCCAACAACCAGTGTGTCGTCTGGCTATACCTATGTTGTGCCGACATTTAAAATATACAATCTTATTCCTAATTTAATCTCATTTTAGCTTAATTTCCAATACCTTAAGGATCTCATACTATAACAAATCCCGTTGTCGTTTATTTAAATCTAGGACTTATAGTGACGATTCGTACGTTTTCTATACTTTAGAGAACTTCTTTTACTATTCATTCTGAGGTCTATTCCGAAAGGCCAAAAGGTCGATCAGGAGAAGTTCTCTTTCTGGTCCTCCCCCCCTCCCTCCAGCATCATCCCCCACCCCTCCCGCGGTCGCTGCCCCGAGGCTCGCCTGAAGTCGCTGTACGGGTGGATGATCCAGGCGCCGGCGGACTTGACCCTCTCCTGCTCGCGCTCCACCGCCTTCTGCGAGCCGAACATCCGCAGCGAGAACTTGTTGACGCCCGGCTGGAGCATCGCACTGAACTGCCGCTGCATGAAAGTCGCCTGGGCGCCGCGGGAGTCGCCGACGCCGGGCCCCACCTCGGCCCCATCGGTGGCGCCTTCCTCGGCCTCTTTCGGGGACCCTCCGCCGCCGCCCCCGCCCGCCTCGGGGCTGCAGGAGAAGGAGACCTTGGGCTGCGAGGAGGGCGGCGGCGGCGGCTGCTCGGGACCCCCTTCGTCCCCGCGGCGGCACTCCCCGTTGGGGGAGCTCCCTTTGCCGGCGCGGCCGGCCATGGTACACCCGCGCTGCAGCGAGAGCAGCGTCCCCTTGGCGCCCTCCTCTTGCGGCGGAGAAGCGCCTGAAGACGCCGGGCCGGGGGCGGCCGAGACCCCCGGCGGTGCTGCAGGGGCCGCGGCCGTGCCGCCGCCTCCTCCTCCGCCTCCTCCGCCGCCGCCGCCGGAGACGCTGCCTCCCGTCCGCATGCTGGACCTGAAGGCGCCCCGACACCAGCAGCCGGTTGCGCGTCGGGATGCGGCAGCGGCGGCGGCGGCGGCGGCGGCAGAGGTGGAGCTCAAGCAGCCCGGAGGGGAGGGGCTGAGGAGCAGGGGGAGGGGGAGAAGAAGCGGGGGGAGGGTAGTCAAAGGTCGAGGGGAGAAGCGCTTGCTGAAGGGGAGAGGAGGGGGCAACTGAGGGGGGGAGGAGGAAAATGGAAAGGAGGGGGAGGACAGAGAGGGAGGAGTAGGAAGGAAAGGGAGGGGAGGGAGAGAAGCACTTGAGGGAGGGGGAGGAGGGGGGAAAGGGGAGATGGGGGGAGGGAGGGGGAGGAGAAGGGGGTAGTCAAAGGTGGAGGGGAGAAGCGCTTGAGGGAGGGGAAGGGGCAACAGAGGGGTGAGGGGGAAAGGGAGAGGAGAGTGAGGGCAGAGAGGGAGGAGTAGGAAGGAAAGAGGGGAGGGAGAGAAGCACTTGAGGGAGGGGGAGGGGGGAAAGGGGAGGGAGGGGGAGGAGAAGGGGGTAGTCAAAGGTCGAGGGGAGAAGCGCTTGAGGGAGGGGAAGGGGCAACTGAAGGGGGTGAGGGGGGAAAGGGAGAGGAGAGTGAGGGCAGAGAGGGAGGAGTAGGAACGAAAGGGAGGGGAGGGAGAGAAGCACTTGAGGGAGGGGGGAGGAGGGGGAAAAGGAGATGGGGAGGGAGGGGGAGGAGAAGGGTAGTCAAAGGTGGAGGGGATAAGCGCTTGAGGGAGGGGAAGGGGCAACTGAGGGGGGTCAGAGGGGAAAGGGAGAGGAGAGTGAGGGCAGAGAGGGAGGAGTAGAAAGGAAAGAATGGAGGAAGAGAAGCAGATGAGGGAGTGGAAATGTGGGGTCAACTGAGGGGGATGAGGGGAAAAGGTGGGAGGGAAGGGGAGCAGGAGGGAGGGACGTGGAGGAGAAGCAGGGGTGGAGTCAAAGGTCAAGAGGAGAAGCTTGAGGGAGGGGAGATGAGGGGTCAACTGAGGGGGGAAAGAGGAGGAGGAGGGGGAGGGAGGGGAAGGAGAGAAGCACTTGAGGAAGGGGAGATGAGGGGAATAAGAGGGAAAAGGTGGGATAGGAGGGAAAAGGAGAGAAGCACTTGAGGGAGGGGAGATGAGGGGGCAAAGGAGGTGAGATGAGGGGGGAAAGGTGAGAGTGGAGGTGAGAAGAGGGGGAGGGAGGGGGCAGAGAGGGAGAAGCAAGAAGGAAATGGGGAGGGAGAGAAGCAGTTGAGGGAGGGGAGATGAGGGGGCAACTGAGGGGGGATGAGGGGAAAAGATGGGAGGGGCAGGGTGGGGAGGGAGGAGGGGGCAGAGAGGGGGGAGTTGGAAGGAGGGGAGGGGGCAAAAGTAAAAGTGAAAGGAGGACACAGAGAGAAGGGGGAAGAGGTGGGGAAAGCATGAGAAGGTCAAAGATGGCAGCCTGGGGGGAGGCCAGCTCAGTGTCGTCGTCCCCCCCCCGCCTCCTCATGGTTCGCCCCAGCAGGAGCTTTAATCCATGGGAGGCCAGTTTTGGCCCCAGCCTGAATGGGGGGGGTGGGAGTGCAGGGGAACTGAGGCCTGCATCTCTTGGAAGACACCCCCCTCCCCTGGGAGTGTGGAGTGGGGGGGGGGAATGGTGAGAAAGACAGAAGGGGTGATGGCTGCGAGGGAAAGAAGAAGGCATGGAGGATAGGCGGGGAAAGAAGCTTTAGAAAGTGAGGAAAGGATTGAGAGTAGGGAAAGGCAGATGCGAAGGACAGCGAGAGAACCGAAAGAGGAAGAAGGGGGGGGGCAGGGGAGGTTGAGGGAAAAAGAAATGGCAGGGAGGAAGTGCCAGAAGGAGAAAAGGGCATCCCTGAGCAAAGAGAAGGGGGAAAAAAAGGATGAGAGGAAAAATACAGGGAGGCTCCTCCTTCGTTTGTTTATTGAAACTACTTATAAAGCCACCTGTTCGGCCCACACACTCAATGTGTGATCAATAACAGCAACAAATCAATAAAAAGATCGTGAAATAGAAGAACAATGCAAAAAAACCAAAACACGCAAACATATAAATGCCGGGTTGGAGCATCTGCCTTGAATGGTATTCCCAGTCACATTAAAGGCAGTTGCGCAATGACCTCACAAAGGCAGGCCGCCCTTTGAGGTAGTCCAGACAAGAAGCAGAAAGCTGGAGTACTCTCTCTAGCTTTATTGTGAGGTTTACAATTACAATTTACAGCATCTTTGCCGGGTCTGAAAACACCTCTCCCCTCTTTGAGTATTGCTTTTCAGAAAACCCGGGATGAGATGCTTCCCACCTCCCTTTTCCTTCTGTGGGGCTGATGCATGACGGTTGCTAGGCTCTCATTCACACATACCTTTGTATCAGACAAGGTTTTCAGAGGCTCTTCTGAAGGAGAACAGGAAAACATCAGAAAGGACTGGAAGCAGGAAGAAATTGCTGGGGGGAAAAAGGCAGGAAGTGAAAAGCAGATGGCAACACAATTATGTTTTAATGGATTGTGTTTTACAGTTGTTAAAATGGTTTGATTGGGAGTGGTCTGAAGGATGGATGGCTATAGAAATGTGTTAAAGGAATCAATAAATAAATGATATAAAACTGCGGGGATAAAAGGAGCGAGTCAGAAGAAGAAAAAGTGAAGGTTAAAAAGTGATAATATTTGTGGAAATATGTCAACAAAGAATGGAAAGAAGAAAAATAAAAACAGACAATTTCCTCAAATGAAACTAGCCTTTGACTTATGACCACAATTGAGCTCAAAAATTCTGTTGCTAAGCAAGGTAGTTGTTTAAGGACTTGCCCCATATTATGACTTTTTTTTGCCACAGTTAAGTGAATCACTGCAGTCGTTAATAACACAGCTGTTAAGTGAATCTGGTTTCCCCCATTGACTTTGTCAGAAGGTCACAAAACATGATTACATGACCCCAAGGCACGGCAACCATCATAAGCATATGGATTTGGGTCATGTGACTATGGGAATGCTGCAACTACCCCTCACTCATCACAAAATCTCCAGAACCATAAAGCCCACAAACTTGAAATTTGGCATGTATGTTCCTCTTGGCTTCTAGGTGATCGTTAAGAAAGGATTTTTAGAAATGACATCAGATCATTAGTATTTCTTATACAGTAAAACACACACTGATGCTAAGGAGTTCTACTTCCCCTCCCCATCTGAAAAGAATTCTGTTCCAACTGCTGGTTGCCTCACATTCCGTTACCTCAGTTCAAACTGGCAGATGTTCCACTCTTTCACTCAGGAGTGATCTGGAGTTTCTTATAGTACTAAACATTGGTACCTCACCAAAATGTGTACGCCTTCCACCTATGGAACTGCTTTCGGACTCAAGGGGGCAGGAGCAATAGTCCCTTACATGTTTCAATCACCGACCACCACTGAGCCAACAGATTGTGAACTGAATTTCTCCTGCATAGCCCAATCACATAGTTTTGTTGTGAAGCACGGGTGTCCAGCTAGTTAGGAATAAACACTTTTCTTCAGGTACTAAAGGATCGTCTTGGTTCAATTAACCTAAAGCATTACCCATGTTTGGACCGCCACAGCCAAACTAAGGAAAGATTCGGGACAGAGAATACATTCCTTCTTTCTTCCTTTTCCAAAGTGAAACTCCAATGGACAGTCAGTGCCCAAAATAGCAAGGTGGTAAATTAGATTAAGTTCACAGAGAGCAAATGAACATCAGATCAAATTTAGTGAATATACCATCCTTGCACTCAGAAAGTGTGGCGGACTTTTTAGGCCTTGGCTAATTCCTCCCCAGGAGGGGGAAAAATGATTCCCTCCTCTTCATTTAGACAGCCCCAGGGAGGACAAATGAGAATTGTGTTAATGTCACAGCCCATAATACTCCGAAAACCAAGATCGAATTCAGCTAAATTTAAAACGCAAATGGGAAGTCATTTTTGCATTTTAAAGTAAAAAGAACGAAAAGGGAAGTCAGCCTTAAGGCACTAATACGGTATATTTTGGGAAAGTGTCGGTTTTCATTATTGTTTCTACTCTTGTTTACATATTTCCCAAAATATTACCATGTTTAGAATCACACAGAATTGTCTTCTCTTATCTCCGCTTTAATTCCTATTTTACAGATAGGACAATTGAGGTTATTCCCCAAGATTGGTTGCAGGTTTTGTATATTGTATTCACAATATGTGTTGTTGTAAGTGTGAAAACTGGTTATACCGTAAGTCACTTTTTTTTCAGTGTAACTTTGAATGGTCACTAAATGAATGGTTGTAAGTTGAGGACTTATAGTTGGCTTTTGGCTGCCAGGAAAAATACATTAGCTGCGTTAATCAATTTTGGGTGCATGGCAACTGGCCTGTATTTATTGACATTGTCCCAGGATCTTGTGTCACTCATTTAACAACAATGTAGCTTAGCAATGAAAGTTTGGGGCTTAAATGTGGTCATAAGTAGAGGACTACCTGTATAGAAGACTTGCAAACCATAGGCAGCTCTGAAGATCAGGCTCCTCACTTTTATTTAGCTAATTCCAGGCAGGTGGGCGTAAAGTTCCCATTCCAGAGAGCAACCTCTTATGTTCAAATTCAGGCCTGATCAGATCAGACAGGATATAAGATTTTAATTAATACATTGGAATAAAGCTGGAAGGGACCTTGGAGGTCTTCTAGTCCAACCCCCTGCTCCTTCGGGAGACCCTACAATTCCAGACAGGTAGCTGTCCAGAGCAGTGTTGGTGAACCTTTTTGGCCCTGAATGCTGAAATGGGAGTGTGTGTTTGTGTACCGGGCAAATACTCTTCTGATTTCTGGCACGTACATGTGCCACCTGGTCTTCCGGTTCCTGGTGCGCGTGCGCGAGCGAAGACCAGCTGGAAACCAGAAGAGCAGATGCCCTCATGCGCACCAGGCGGCTGCTGTTCCAGTTCCCGGCTCTCCCATACGCATGAAGACCAGCTGACCGGCGCACCAGAACCCAGAGGAGCAATGGCTGACGACTCGTGTGCCCGGAGAGATGGCTCAGCATGCCACTTCCAGCATAGGCTCGCCATCACAGCTCCAGGGTCTTCTTAAAAACCTGTAGTGTTATAGCTGACAAAAATAGGAGATAGAAACGGGGAAATATATGAAAGGATCAGTGATACAAGGAAGGCGTGTTAAATTGGTTAAACAAAGTGTGATTATTACTGTTATTAATATTAGTGTAATTGATATGAATGCAAGGAATATTGTTGTAAGCACTTTATTACTTCCTAGAACGATTTGTGCCAAGAGACACTGTTCAATTGAAGTTGGACTTTTTGGTTCTACCACAAAACCGCGGATGACAAAATCGCGGTCGACGAAAGCACGTATGTGACGTCATCACAGCGCGATGAAAAAGATAGAAAAATGTAAAAATAAAGCTAAAACCTTCCCCTAACCCCCCCAAACCTAACCCTAACCCTAACCCTTAACCTAACCCTAAACCTAACCCTTAACGTAACGAAAAACCTAACGCTAACCCTTAACCTAACGCTAAACGTAATGCTAACGCTCTAACCCTAACCCTTAACCTAACCCTAACCCTAACCCTTAACCTAACCCTTACCTTTATGTAAATCGGCTTGCTGTAATTTAATTATTTCAATTTTTCGATCTTTTTCGTCGCGTTGTGATGACGTCACATACGCGATTTCGTCGACCGCGCTTTTGTGGAACGCGCTTTTGACAGGTCACGGGACTTTTTATATGCTATAAAATAAAATAAAAACTTATTACAAAAAAAACAAAACACCTTTCCAGTGTTGGGAGCACCCACAAATTCTGGAGGCAAGAAGGCAAATCATTCCACTGGTTTATAATTGTCACTGTCAGGAAATGTCTCTTTCGGCTTAGGTTGCTTCTCTCCTTGATTAGTTTCCATCCATTGTTTCTTGCCTTGCCTTCTGGTGCTGTGGAACATAAGTTGACCCCTTCCTCTCTGTAGTAGCCTCTCAAATATTGGAACACTGCTGTCATGTCCCCCCCTCCCCTAGTCCTTCTTTGTATTGATATTTTTTCCAGACCCGCAGTAGAGCATTCCTTAAAATATGACTTTTTAAAGTTCTTATCTACCTTTTTGTCATATAGCAAGTAAGCATGCCAACCATATACCAAATCATGCCCTTTGATATTAAGTATTCTATCATCTGTTAAGTTAATCCAGTCACTACTTGAGAGACCGCCTCCTGCCAATTACCTCCCTGTGACCAATTAGATTACATAGATTAGGCCTCCTCCGAGTTCCATCTGCCAGTCAGTGCCGACTGGCAACTACAAGGAGGAGAGCCTTCTCAGTAGTAGCTCCGACCCTTTGGAACGATCTCCCCGTGGAGATTCGTACCCTCACCACCGTCCAGGCCTTCCGCACAGCCCTCAAGACCTGGCTAGCCCGTCAGGCCTGGGGACAAAGATAATTGCCCCCACCCGAATGATGAATGAATGTTGCTTATTATTTTACTTTTATGTATTGTGTGTGTTTATTGTTTGTATACCCCCTCCCCTCATTTTATGTAAGCCGCCCTGAGTCCCCTCAGGGAAAAGGGCGGCCTATAAGTATTAATAAATACTCTAAATACTAATTACCAATAAAACTACTGCTTCATAATATAGTTTTAAATTTGGAAATTTCCAACCTCCCCTCTCATGCACATCTTGCATTATTTTTAGTTTTATTCTCGGCTTCTTCCCTGCCCATACAAATTTATTAATGCCCTTCTGCCATTCTAGCAAATTCACATCTTTTTTTAAGTATTGGTATCATTTGAAAAAGAAATAAAAATTTAGGTAGAACATTCATTTTCACTGCTGCTATTCTTCCCAACAAAGATAATTGTAATTTTCCCCAATTTTTCATCACTGTCTGTATACTGCGCCATAGTGGCTCATAATTATACTTCTATAGTTTCCCATTTGAGATTGAAATGTAGACTCCTAAATATTTAACCTTTTTAACTATTTCACATCCTGTCATTCCTTCTAATTCTTCCCTTTGTTTAGTGTTCGTATTTTTAACTAGCATCTTTGTTTTCCCTAAATTTATTTTAAATCCGGACACTTGGCCATATTGATTAATCATATTCATTAAAACCTTAAAACCCTAGTCCTTCTTTTCTCTAGAGACTGACCATGCCCAGTTCCTGCAACCGTTCTTCATACGTTTTTGTCTCCAGGCCTTTAATTGTCTTCGTTTTTCTTTAGATTATCTCCCTTCCGAACTTGCATTTTGTGACAGTGAATTCTACCAGGCTGTACTAAGAGTTTGATTTCCCCCTGGCTTAATTTCACTTCCAAACAGCCATTGCTAACCAGGCTCTGGTTCCCATAACGCCTCCTTCTGGGTGGGAAAAGACACATTAAATTGCGAGCAGCATATGCAGTGCAGTGGATCTGTTTTCCTTTCCTTGGCACGTCCACTGTCTGCCTTTCCTTGGGCAGTGTCTCCCTCCCCCCCCCCCCCCCCGTGCATGCTTCCTTCGGGCTTCTAGTGGATAATGAGGCGAATGACAAGGGAGGTAGCGTGGCTGGGGCTGTGTGAGTGAGTGAGAAACGGATTGTTTTTGTCGGCGATGCGGAGAGGGCCAGTATCTGAGCGAGGTGGGGAGAGGACATCGCTGAGGTGAATCTGCAAGGATTTCATTTAGGAAGCACAAGCGTCAGCAAGCAATTAAAAGGGGATTGATGGTTTTGGAGCCACAGGAAGGAAACGTCGAGGTCATCTAATCCAACCCCCAAAGCAGGATCTTTTTGACCATCCCGGATAGTCCTGCATGCCTCTCTAGGAGTGAGTAATCGGCTGTGATCTTGGACTTATAAAAGGAAACTCTTAACCCGGTGTTTCTCAACCATGGCACTTTTAACGTAGGTGGATTTGAACTCCCAGAATTCTGGCTGGGGAATTCTAGGAGTTGAAGTCTACCAGTGGTGGGATTCAGCCAGTTCGCGCCTAGTCGGGAGAAACGGTTGTTAACTTTCTAAGCAGTTCGGAGAACCGGTTGTTGGAAGAAATCTCCGATTGTTTTTCCCCCACTTTACAGGGCTAATCCTGTAAGGAAGGCAGGAAGGAAACATTCTGGTGTTGTTTCTAGCCTCATCTCTATTGCCCTGCTTACAGAAACTGCCTCTCCGGTTAACCACACCACTGAAAATTACATTATGACAGCTAAGGTGAAGCGCCCATCAACCTGAGCGACGTTGAGTTGGCCACGCCCACCCAGTCACAAGACCACTGAGCCACGCCTACCCAGCTGGTCATTAGGGCAGAGAACCGGTTGTTAAATTATTGGAATCCCACCACTGAAGTCCACCTATCTTAAAATTGCTAACGTTGAGAAACAAAGGGCTTTACCCCCTCTTCAGTAAGACAATTGAATGCTTTGCTTTAAACTAGCTCTGAAATAATAAATTCTCTTTACATTCATGCATGCACGCACGCACACACGCACACAAACATATATACACTGTGTATGTGTGTCTGTATATATATTCGTAGATTTTCACGGGTGTAGGTATGCTGGTCTTGTTGTATTCGGGTCTTTTCCCATGTTAAGATTGAGATTGTCTTGGCAACGTTTCGGCGAGGTCTCACTCGCCATCTTCAGGCTGGTGCCTTCGGCTTCGTGCCTGTGCGAGCAAAATGCGATCGGAGCTGCTGTCCCTCTATAAATATTGGTGGGGGTGTGTGGAGTGTCTTGATTAGCAAACATCAACTCCATCAACTAATCAAGATGTTACAACACAGCCAACCAATCCGCTTACAGCAACAAGGCCAGCACTCCACACCCCCCCACCAATATTTATAGAGGGACGGCAGCTCTGATCGCGCTTTGCTCGCACCGGCACGAAGCCGAAGGCACCAGCCTGAAGATGACGAGTGGGACCTTGTTTCTTTTCTGTATTACATTTATGAATCCCCCAGAAATCTCATCTGCTAAGACCTAAGATTTGAGACAAGTGCCTTTAAAGCAATGTATTTATATGTATTTTATAGGGCTAGATCAATGCATTAATAATATACAGTGCCAATAAATCTTTACATAGCCGCATCAACAGCATGTATTTTTAATCGTTCAATTTTCACCTGGTCATTGCTGCTAGAAACTCCTGGTGGTAAACAGATAGTATTTTCTATCCTCTTCTTCCCACACCTATCTCTATAACGATTCTGTGCGGTAGGAGAAATTGATTGCCTCGAATACAGAACAACAGCTAGAAAGGACCTTGGAGGTCTTCTAGTCTAACCCCTTGCTCAAGCAGGTAACCCTGTGTCATTCCAGACAAGCAGCTGTCCTTTCTCTTCTTACAAATCTCTGTTGTTGGAGCAACCATAATTTCTGGAGGCAAGTTGTTCCACTGATTAATTGTTCTCCAGAACAGGAAATTTCTCCTCCGTTCTAGGTTGAATCTCTCCTTGATTAATTTCCATCCATTGCTTCTTGTTCTGCCTTCAGGTGCTTTGGAGAATAGCTTGACTCCCTCTCAATCCAATTGATTCTTAGATTACCGTAGTTCTTACATTGGCTGATTGCCTTTCAGATTCTCTTCGGGGAGTCAAAAAGCTCGATCAGGTTTTTTTTAAAAAAAATCATAAACGAGCTGCAAATAGCTACTCCATCTCCCCTCCCCACCTTGGTTTTATTTTATTTTTGGTCACGCTGTAGGAATTTGAGCAACTGGCAGAGATAGAGAGTATAACGGTATTAGGAAGCTGAGCTTGTATAAGTAATTAAATTGCTTTTAAGCTGTAGAGGAAGCCAATGGAGAAGCCTTCACTGATGCAGCAGCAGCTGGATTTTTTTAGGGGGGGGGGAAATTGCATGTAAAATCTAATTATGGTATGAAAGATATGCTCATTCAAATCATTTCATTTCCCCAAACAAACGGGCGTTTCCTTTAAACAGATGCATTCTAAATTTAGACCCGGCTGAATCAAAACATTGACAGGTAGTGAGAATGTAGGGGCGAGAAACCACAGTAACAAAATTCCCCATCCTAAATAAAAACGGAAGGAGTAGAGGGGTAGCCTAGAGGTGAAGCTGTTGCCTCACAATCGGGAAGCTGTGAGTTCGATCCTAGGCAGAGGCCGGTATTTCCCTCTCTGGGCCCGATGAGAATATATATCTGCTGAATGTGATCGCTCACTGGCAACAGGGAAAGGCATCCGGCCACTAAATACTCCGCTCAGTTGCCCAGGCTTCATCCCCGTAAAGGATTAAAAGATGATGATGATAAATAAAAATAGAATCCAAAACTGCTTAATTTCAAAGTCTACCGAGATACCATTCCGGACAAATGGCTCTCCAGTCTCTTTTTGAAAACCTCCAGTGATGGAGCATCCGCAACTTTTGGTCACAAGCCATTCCACTGGTTGAATCTTCTCGCCGACGTGAATTTTTTCCTTAGTTCTAAGTTGGATATCTCTTTACTTCTTGTCCTGTCCTCAGCTGCTTCGGAGAACAAGTTTGACGCCCTCTTCTTTGTGAAAACTCCTCAAGTACTGGTATGTAGAGATTCTCAGTCATCCAAGTCAGGGTTGTCCCACAGGTGCTTTTGACCTGGATGACAGAGAATCTCTACGGGCTTTTAGCTCTACAATTTGGGATGAACACCCTGGTGTGGGAGAAGGAATGGCTTTCCAGAGGAAAAAAATGCAGAATGCAGGAACCATTTTGCACCACTCAGGTGACCCTAAGGATACAGAGAAACCTCCAAGCAGCTTCAACGACTCTCAAAATGGATACCAATGACCAGATGACTGCAAGGAATATTATAAATCCTTCCATTCCCCCATTGTCCAGTCAGAGCTGAAGAAGCTTCTTGGATGAGAAGCAAAACATCTTCAAAGAAAAAACAAGGAAGTCCAGTTGCCTCCCAAAAAAAAAGCACCTTTTGGACTCTCAAGTAATGGAAGACAGTTAACGTGTCGCCTCTAATCTTCCCCTTTGATAAGCAGATAGACTTATCTCCCACCACCGTTCATGATGTGATTTAGCCTCCAGAGCCCTCATCATCTTTGTTGCTCTTCTTTGCACATTTTTCTAGGCCTCTGCATCTTTTTTTCTTTTTCTTTTTTTGCATCGTGGTAACCAGCATTTTGCAGCCAAAGACTTTTTCTTTAAGCTTACACGACCCTTTGTAGCAAAACGATCGAAAAACTCAGCTTAAATTTCAAATATTTACTTTATTTGCAACTGCCAGAGGGAATTACCGGGATGGAGGGGCGGACGGCTGGCAAATCCAGCTCCCTCAACAGGAACAAAGTGCATAAAAATTTCAAAAAAGGGGGGGGAGAGGAAGAACGCAGTCTTGGTGGATTCGGTAACCCAAGGGTGAAAACGAATATGAACCTTTTTTCCCCCCTTCCAGAAGAGAACTGAAAGCCCAGCCTTTCTCCAGACAATTTAGGGAGAAACATGCTGTTTGTACCCTTAGACACAATTACCTCATTCCTCTCTAAAAACCCAGGTTTTGGGGGTGATGCGATTCTGCCTCCTCCGGGGGAGGGAGGGGAGGAATTCCTTGTCAGCCTGACTCCCTCCAGAAGCACAGAGGGAGGGACCAGATTTAAAGAACCAAGTAGGTTTTCAGTCCCGTTTTCAGTCCCGTTCAAGGAGACTGGAGAGAAACGGGAAACTGCTCCTTATGCCGGTCCGCCGGATACCCCGGCCGGGTCCAAGTCCGAATGCAGAAGATCAGGAGAAAGAGGACGATCTTGCCGGATCAGTTGAAAAAGTAAATCGATTTCTTCACCTTCTTTAATTTGAAATCGCCTGATGGGGAGAAACGGAGAGATCAGGAAAAAGAAGGTACCGTATTTTTCAGAGTATAAGACACACCAAGGTTTTGAAGAGGCAAATTTAAAAATACAAGTTTTTGCACTCTGCAGACCTCCCCAAAACGGCACATTTTTTTTGCAAAAATGGGCCCTTTTAAAAAAAAACCGGCATGAATAGCCTTTAGGAGGCTTGTAGAGTGCTGTTTTTTGCTCATTTCTGCCCTCCCCAGCCTCCAGGAGCACTCGGCAAGTCTTCTAAAGGCTATGCAGGGCCATTTTGGTGAAGGGGACGAGGTTTTCGGGAAGTAGAAAATGCTGTATTCAGTGTATAAGACGCACCCAGATTTTCAGCCCCTTTTTTGAGGGGAAATTGTGCGTCTTATACTCCCAAAAATATGGTATGCTGGTTGGTGAACATCTTTGCTTAATGACTGCTGCAAAAAAAGCTTGTAAAGGTGGACACAAAAACGGGGTGATCTGCTTAATGACCAACATGACATCACTGCAATTCTGGGATCAATTACAGTGGTAAGTTGGGAACCATTTGTAGTTTAATTAACAGTGGAAATGGATAATCTGGCCCATACAGGCTTGCAGCACTTCATTTAGTGACTGTTTGAAGTTACAAGGGCACTGAAAAAGTAACTTATGACCGTCTTTCGCACTTATGACCATTGCATCATCTCCATGGCCATACGACCAGTGAGTCATGATGGTTGCACTGTCTTGGGGTGGTGGGATCACCTTTTGTGACCTTCTGACCAAGTCAATAGGGAAGCCTGACTCACTTAACAACTGTCTTTTAGCAGCTGCAGTGATTCGCTTAGCAATGTGGCAAGGAAGGTCGTAAAACGGGGCAAAGCTCACTTAACAGCTGCCTTGCTTAGCAATGGAAATGTGGAGTTCAACTGCGATCAAAGGACGACCTGCAAGATAAAATTTAAATCAGCTTTTGAGAGCTCAGGCTTTTTAATCAAATTCCTTCGCTTGAAAAAGCGCCTGGGATTTTCCATTTTTTTCTTTGCTTAACATAAAGATACCCTAAGATGAACACTAAAGAGGATGTTCATTTGAACTTCAAGGCCTGGAGTGGGGAAAGCTACTGAAGAGTCTCAGCTTTGAGTCCAACAGGGACAAAAAAAAAAAAAGAGGAAGTGACAGATTGTAGCTGTGAGCCATGGATTCTCTCCGCAGGTGGGCACATGTCTGCCAACAGGGGCACCCCTAGGACCTCACAGGATGTGCTTGGGAGGGCACCGATATTGTCTTTCAAACCACGAGGCCCCTGTCGTTTGCTTTAATGCCACAGAATGGGCTGGGGGAGATGGTCCTCGGAACACCCCGAGGAGCAGTTTTTTTTGCCAAAAGCAGGTTTGCAGCGAACGCAAGCAAGAGCAGCATGGCGTGTGGCTGGTTGGTTGGTAAAACCGGTAAATCATACGGCATCAGGCCCAAACCGAAGGAGTTTGGTGCCCAGGTGAACCGAGATGCTTTGCTGAGATCAAGTGCAACGCAAGCGAAGGGTTGTAGAACGGGCACCGTTTCTCTTTCAAAAAGAGAAATATTGGGATAACAGCTTTATCCTGATTCCATAGATGCTTAAAATAAACATGAAAATGGAGCCAGTATTATTTTTCTTAGGCTTGATGGGCAAAGAGCTTGAATGAAAATTTGGGGATGGCCTAGAAACCAGGAGACGGTGAGTTCTAGTCCTGCTTTAGGCAAGAAAGCTGGGTGACATTGGGCAATCACCAGGAGACAGTGAGTTCTAGTCCCACCTTAGGCAAGAAAGCTGGATAGATGAGATTGGGCAAATCACCAGGAAACAGTGAGTTCTAGTCCCACCTTAGGTATGAAAGCTGGATGATGTTGGACAATCACCAGGAGACAGTGAGTTCTAGTCCCACCTTAGGCAAGAAAGCTGGGTGACATTGGGCAATCACCAGGAGACAGTGAGTTCTAGTCCCACCTTAGGTATGAAAGCTGGATAGATGAGATTGGGCAAATCACCAGGAAACAGTGAGTTCTAGTCCCACCTTAGGTATGAAAGCTGGATGATGTTGGACAATCACCAGGAGACAGTGAGTTCTAGTCCCACCTTAGGCAAGAAAGCTGGGTGACATTGGGCAATCACCAGGAGACAGTGAGTTCTAGTCCCACCTTAGGTATGAAAGCTGGATAGATGAGATTGGGCAAATCACCAGGAAACAGTGAGTTCTAGTCCCATCTTAGGTATGAAAGCTGGGTGACGTTGGACAATCACCAGGAGATAGTGAGTTCTAGTCCCACCTTAGGCAAGAAAGTTGGATAGATGAGATTGGGCAAATCACCAGGAGACAGTGAGTTCTAGTCCCACCTTAGGCAAGAACGTTAGCTGGGTGACTTTGGGCCAATCACCAGGAGACTGGGAGTTCTAGTTCTGCCCTAGGCCTGAAAGTTGGCTGGGTGACTTTGGGTTGTTGAAGAGAAATGAACAGGAGGAAGGAATATTAGGTATGCCCCCTGGTTTATTTGAAATAATAATAATAATAATAATAATAATAATAATCCATTATTAATAAATTAATAATTAATAATAAACCACAAATGATCCATTGGAATTTGTGCAAAAATTATAATATCAAAACAGCAAAAAACTGGTGGGAACATCAGCCTGAAAAAGTCACCGAAAATCAGATGGTCAAGATCTTGTGGGATTTCCGTATACAAACCGACAAAATACTGGCACATAATACACCAGAAATCACACTGGTTGAGAAAAATAAGGTCACAATCATAGACATCGCAATACCAGGTGATAGCAGGGTCGCTGAGAAGGAACATGAAAAAATCGCAAGATACCAGGACTTAAAAATCGAAATTCAACG